>NC_138822.1:42988598-43223598 GCF_965178545.1 Coloeus monedula | reverse complement strand
TCTGCCTGTAGTCAAAAGCAGACCATTTCTCCATATGTACCCAGGAACATTTTTGTATTAAAAAAATGTTGAAATAAGACCTCCATGTGTATTTTCAAGTACTTTTCAGACTGTGACTTATTTCTCCTGTTCTAACCTAATCATAATCTTCATCATCACCATCATCACCATCATCACCATCATGAGAGGAATGAACTCTTTAAGTACAAAAAACCATCAGAACATGAGCATCAGCATATTAATCATCATAACTAACTGTATGAAGCAATTCCCATGTTTCTCTCTCTATAATGATATATTATTATGTAAATACAGGATGACATGATGACAAGAACTTCTGCTGGAGTTTTGGAAATATTCCCCATATCCCAGGCATTTTCTTCATTTGAAACAGAGTGAAAAACAAAATTTATGTTCTTCATTCTGCAATTAAAACTTCAGAAAAATGTGGCAAACTGTAAGGACAAAGACTGGAGCCGTCCACTGCCATTAACAAGAGAAAAGAAAAGTGTATTGTAGCCAGACCCTTTCATTAAAAGTTTCTCCATCTCTCTATGCGTGCAGAGGTTAGTGCTCTTCTGCAGCACTTATTGACAATGAAATGGCAGTTTGGAATATGGATTTGAAACACTCTTGTCTTCCTGAAAGACAACAGTTCAGTGGAAAGCTCTGGTCTTCTTCATCAGCTTCCTAAATGCATTTGGGGTCAGCTTAGTGTCAGTTATGATTCATGTTGTAAAGCTTTATCAGTTTACACTTGGAACAACAAAACCGTGCACCTGATCACAGTGACACACTAAGCTTAGTGACACCTTTCAGTCAGGTCTTTGTAAAAGAGGTGAACAAATTAAAAGTTTTGCCCTATCCTCTTCTTTTCTCAGTTTGAAGTTCTTCTGGTTGCTGTCAGAAATTATTTCTGCACTATGTTTGCACTGCAGTTCTGGGACATTTTTCAATAAAATTTGTAGGGCCTTAATCTTTTAACAGGAAATTTGCCTCTAATGACATAAATAAGCACAGAGATATATTTCATGTTCTTAACAGTTCAGTGAAAGTTGAGGCTTTTTTTCTTTATTTTTTGTCTTTATTTCTTTTGTGAAAGCACTTGTGTGACGAAGAGGTAATAAAGCAAAACAACAGCACTTAAACATACACAGTTTATGGGAGAGATGAAACAAAGCTTTCAGCTACAATAGAAAAGAACATAATCTGCCAAAAAAACTCCAAAAAAAGCCCTTTTGCCAAAATGAGTTCATCACATAAGTGACCACCTTCAGTAAGATATTACTGTGTCTGAAAATCGGGGTAATGTAATCATCTTTAATGTAATCACCTATTGCTTATATATATCATTTCAGTCTCTCAGCCTATTCTGATGTTTTCCCTTGTTTAAATTTCATCTCTGTTTAGCCAAAGCATTTGCCTTATGATTTTTTCTTTCCTGTACCTGTAAAATGGTTCACATCTGCTAAAAATTTTCGGTCTATTTTGGGGAAGTTTATAATTAATCAATTAATAATTGTATCAACTGCAAAAAATAGCCACACTAAGGAAATTGCATATTTAAGAGAAAAAGATTAGGCAGCTTAATATTCACCTCACATAGATGACATCACCATAATTCCACAGGAAATGTAGAAAAGAATGGAAAAAATATTTTATGGGAAAAGTACTAACAACCAAGGTACAGTCATATGAACATGCAATTCATCTTATAGGTAGACTTATAGATGCAGCAAGCTCTCAGAGCAATTAGGTTTAGTGTGCAAACTATTTCATGCATGATATTCTGAAAAAAATCCCTTTCTTTTAGTTATACTGATCTATCATAACAGTATGTGTGTGGTTCAGTTGGGAAACTTACTGCTCCTCTTGTTTACAGCCATCATGTATCCATGACATTTCAGCTTTAGTTCAGGTTACTTAGTCTTTTCATCAAAATATTTTGTAAGTAAACTGGTTTTAAATTATGAGAATTAAGCACTGAAAATAGTGTTTCTGAGACAGAAACACAAACTGTAAAGAAATCAAAATTAGATAAGAAGTCTAAATTTGAACTCCCAACCCTAAATACACAGCACTACTTTTCCTTTAGGCTAAATGGGCTACCAACCCTCTACAATGACTTTAAAATATAAAGGTATTGTTTTGGCCCACAAGAGGGAGCCCATAATATTTCACGAATGCAAAAGGAACATAATGACAATTGCATAGAAAAAATAAATTAATTTATAGGTACCGGAAATAAAAAAATATGTGTGTATATTTACACATTTGCAAGGTATTGCATAGCTTGCCTGAGATCCTAATGCTGAAACCAGAGCATCAGGAATATGAGTTTGACAGGAAGTGCATTTCCATTAAACACCACCAGGGACAGATATTAATAACTAATATTTAGAATCACAGAATCATAGAATATCCTGAGCTGGAAGGCATGCACAAGGGTGACAGAAGTCCAGCTGCTGGCCCTGCAAAGAACCACCACAAGAATCACACCATGTGCCTTCATCGTTAGATGGAGACTAGAGAGCCGTATTATGTTGAACAGGAACAAAGACCAATTTGACTTCTATTTAATATCAATGTGGAATATGGATAAAATATTGCATGTAGTAGAACTTACTAAATGAAAAGAGGAGCTGACTATGAGTTTGACCTTCCCATAAAGGTCTTAGGGTGTCAGCTAAATTCCAGGTTAGTTTTCTGAAAAGGTGCTAAATTAACCATGTATCTGTCACTCACTTTTTCTTTCACATGAAAGACAGACAGTCAATCTACTGTAATAAAGCAGGAAAAAGTAGAACTGAGACTTGTATGTGCATGGGCAGTATCTAGTGGAGATGCATCCTCCTTACAGGCAAGGTGAAGCAAGAGTTTCAGTTACTTCTTACCACCTCTGTAATGTAGCAACCAAAGGTGTGAGTCAGGGGCACAGCAAAGAAATGCTGATAGTGAGTGACACAGTAATAAATGCTGACTGAGAAATCTTATTCTCCTCAGTTGCTCCTGGTGTCAGTGTCAAAACCTACCCTTCCTCCCAAAATATTTTCTTGTCCTTATCTATGTCATAGCATTTTCCTCACCAATATTTTCATATGAAGAGAAGGCCAAGCAGAATTTACTTGTATAAACTGGGACTAGTTTTGGATTTCTACTTTTAGACATGTAGACTAAAAACTCTGAAATCAGTGTGACTTAACTATTTTCAAATACAACAGTAGGGGTTACTTTTATTTTTATGTAATAAGATAGGTGACATAAAAATGTTCTAGGCCTTTGGTGATATCCCAAACAGAAATTCCAACAGTTTTAAATGTCCAGCACTTTTTTATGACTAGATTATCAGTTCTTTGGAAAATTGACACTGCTGAATTCTCTAAAAGAGATAGATTAAATATTGTATTAAGTAAAAGTTCTAATCACTGTGAAATACAGACTTCTACTTTTCAAAAGAGATGGTGTTACTATCAAATAAACACTCAGAAGATGGGTTCTACAAAAATTCATCACAAGATTTAAATAATACTTCTTATTCAAAAATTACTCTCGTTATATCAAAGATCTGGCTTGTTATGCTAACAAATTTCAGGCTTCTCATGATTCCAGCAACAGTTTTAGACAGCATTAGATAGTATGCACTATTAGCTAGTCATCAAGCCTAGTATTAAACAAAGATGAAGCAGGTGTGTCTCTCAGCTTATAAAACCTTCAAATCCAAACCCACTTACACAGTCTCCCCGTGGTTGTACTCAATTAACTCCAACCTGTTTATCATCAAATCACTCATTTACTTTAGTAATCCACTAAAGCTTCAGTTAAAATGCATCATGTATCCCCTTCTTGGGCCTTAAATAATTGTCCATGGCTACTATGTGTTCTAATCTGTTTCTTAATGAACATCTCTAGCCATTCATATGTTAAAAGGATGCCAAGGTGTGTTGTACCCAGAAAAGATTAATGTTTTAAAAGGCATAAACAATGAAAAATGGTTAGATAGCAGAAAATGAACAGATACTTGTCTGCTATCTGTCAGACTGGTGACTCAGTCACCAAAATTAAGAATGGAAAGCTTGGCATCTTGAGGATAGATGGCAAAAACTGGCTTACATGCTGCAGCGCTGAGCATCACAAAATTTCCTGTGAGGTGGATGGCTCCTAGACTGGATCTAATCTAATTGACTCACACCTAGACATTCCAGTTTGGTAGCTTAAAATAGTATTCAAAATAGCCAGCACACTAACCTTATTAAAGGGATCTTTGCTGATCGTGCCGAAAGGACATGCCTAGAGAGTGCTCACACAGAGGCCTGACAGGAGGCATGCAGAGAAATAACTATTTCTCAGTAATTATTTGATTTAGGGTATTCAGTCTGTCAACAGAGAAGCAGCTCTGGATATGTAGAAAATGTACATTTCTACACATTTTTCTAGGCACCTGGGTTATTTCTACAGAGGAAGGAAGTCTTTGAAATAAAATCTGTGCATCTGAAAGAGCACATGCAAGACCATAGTTTTCCTGTAAGCATCAAGTTCTATTGAAACACAGGCTTAAATATTTACTTTTAAGTTGTTGGGATTTTTTCTCCTTTCAGGTAGGAGAGAGTTTGACATAGAGACTAGAGAAAGACTAATTTGGGTTTTAGCATACTTGTTTAACAATGCTAGTTCTTGCCTCACAAGGAGTCCTGGAAAGTTTTACCTAGACCAGAAAAGCCATTGTATATATAGTTTTGCTCCTGAGAAAGTCTTATATACTACTTATTCTCCTTTTCTGAAACTGAATTCATTCTTTGTGCATATGTTTAGAACCATTACCCCAAATAGATTCCCTCCCTTTTTAGGGCCACATTATGATCAGCTCTTGAAACCTGTGCAAGAGAAATACTCACTGAATGCTAACATTTATGCCTGTTTACCTTCACATCAGCTACCAGCAAAAGCCTAGTCCATAACAGGAGCAGACTGCTTTCCTAAAGGCCTTGGATAAGGAGCAGGACACAGATTTCCTGCTCTGGAATAAGACCCTTAATCTGGAGAGAGGTCTGAAAGGATCAAGATAGATTGTAAGAAGTATGAACCATTTTATAAACTGTAGTATGCATTTCAGCCAATTTCTGACAGTATCATGCAAGTGGAATAGTGATCCTGGCAAACTAGTGTTTTCATCTGAAGGGTCTTTTTTCTTGAAACTGTCCTTTGTTACCAAAGCAGGAGAAACTGCACAATAATTATTTTGTTTAGTTGAGGTTTTTTGCATGCAAAGGGAAAAAATCACAATTGCTGTATTGCCAAAATAAGATGCCAAGATGTGACCCAGTGGATATTTCACAGGTCTTCTCATAAAGCTTCACAGATTCATCTTTGCTCAGGTACTGCACATCCCACACAATAGCAGTACTTTGTGGATTTAGAACTCCTAAATATTTTGCTTGTTGCAGAGAGATTTGCTGTAGGTGGTGGGACACAACATTACGAAGATGGTGCAGTAGTAGCTTTGAAAAAACTCCAGGCAGCCTCATAAGCAGCATCTCTTTGGATCACCTCAGCTGAAACTACAATTTGGGAACAAAAAGCAAAGTGCATCTTGAAACCTGTTATATTATTCTATCTCTGGACAGGGCGTCTTTTTCTAGTCTTGAATACCTTCTTTTTTTTGTAGCAGCAGGAATAGGCAGAGACAATTCAAGAACTCCTTGAGCCCTTGCAAAAATGGCAAAGGATATTCAGTTTATGTATTACATTTGCAACTCCAGAAAACTCCTGGCAAATCTTTCTCTAAAAGCTGTTAAAAAGCCAAGCTTTTTGGACAGTGTAAGGGATGGTCCTCCAAAGAATATATGACTGCTTAAATGCTATTAAGAAAAGAGTAATAATGATTCAATATTCAGTATGGAGGAGGACTACCAGGAAAGTCCATCACAGAGATTTTTCCTAGGACCTGTGTTCATAATGATCAAGAAATAACAATTTGAAAAATGAATTGATAATGATGTACAGCAGTTGATGGGAGGAAATGTAAAATTACTAAGGTTTGCATAAGAATTTCATAATGAAAGTGATGGGGAAACCATATTAAATTAAGTGATGCTAAATAAAAAATAAGGAACAAAGAGAAAATGCGTGGTCTAAATTAAAATTTACTGGAAGCAAAATGGATTTCAGAGCTAACATGGACAGCTCTCTCAGAAACAAAAGACAAAACCAGAATGCAAACAACTGTTAGCCAAAGAATAGCAATTACAAAAAAATGCATAAAAGCCTATAACAGTAGTTTAAGTTGTCATGCACCATCTTAAAAGATATGAAACAGGACTATAATACACAGTAAGGACAAGAGGGGTGGTCAGGAATATGCAATGGTTTCTGTAAAAACAGTAAGCAAAGAGGCTTTTCACCCTCAGAATGAGATGGCCAAGATTTTGAGAGCTATCTATGAAATCACTGATTTCTTGAAGAAAATTAATAGGTATGGCTGTTCACTATTTCAGATAGAGACAACCTAGAATGAGCCAAATAGATTTAGCAACCAGGGAATTTAAAATAAAAATAAGTATTTTTTAAAAAAATAAAATATAATTGAATTTTGGCATACACTGAAACAATTATATTAACAGAAGAGGAGTGAGGGAAAAAACAATTAAGAAAAACAGCCCTGAAAACAAGATCACTGAAGAAGGAGTAAGAGGTATTGAAGGTGTGGGAGAAGAGATTCTGGTGTAGCCTGTGGGAAAGACAGTGGTGGAGAAGATATTTCCCTGCAGCCCATTAAGGACCTCATGTCAGAACACGGAACAGAGTGAGGAGGAAGCAGTGGCAGACATGAACTCTTACGAACTGACTGCAACACTCCATTACCCATCCCACTTTTTACTGCTAGGGCTGTGGAATCAAAAGGGAAAGGAGTTAGGAATAAAAGGATCAGGAATAAAGGAGTGAAGTTAAGACTGGAAAAAAGGGTGTGAAAGGTGTTTCAGGTTTTGTATTTGTTTCTCGCTATTTATCTCTATTTCAATTTGTAATAAATTAAAATAGTTTTCCCCAAGTTGAGGCTGTTTTACCCAAGACAGTAACTGGTAAGTGATCTGGCTGTCTTTATCCTACTTGAGGTTACTTTCTTCTCTTCCTCCACCTGGTCGAGGAGGGATAGAAAGTGCAAGAGTGGCTGGGTTGGTGCCTTGTGGCTGGCCAAAGTCAATCAACCAGAAGGATCTATCAATGTCCTCTAAAAAACACAGGCTAGATGCAATGTTCAGCTCAAAAAGTGTCTGCAGATTGCAGATTTCCAGCAAGTGGAAAGGTTAGAAGAATGGAAAGACTAAACTGTGATTCTCTGTTTCCTTTCCTTTATCTGTAAGCAATAAGTTTTTGTCCTATCAGTGAGGAATGGGAAAATGGGCTAGCTGGACCTCAGGTGTCACTCAGCAAGAAAATTATTAGGCAAAGACCTCATATCTCAGCCTTACATCTGAAATGTAAGATTTACCATGCTATTTTATGCAGTGCAAACAGTTGAATATCTCTGTCAGAACTGCTGAAGTTTGAGGGAGGTTCAAAAATGTAAGCAATAGTATGATAGATGAATACAGCCAATATGTTTGGAAGTGACTGTCTGTGATGGACACTAGGTGATAGAAGATGAAAATCACACAACAAACTGATGAAGGAGTATATTATATGTCCTCACATGAGTCTTTCTAAGGAAGAAATACCCGACTCAGGGTTGGTTTTTCATCAGAAAGTATTTCCCCTCACATACCCATTTTTCTGCATAGCATGGACCATTAAGACACTACAGAAGGCGGCACAATATTGCCACATACGGCTCGTCCACAGATGTAACATGGATCCAAGATTCCAGTAAGGGCAACCAGGGGACTGTCAAGGAAATCATCAATGTGTACTACATAGAAATTCTCTCCCCACTCTTAGTAAAATGTGTAAGAATTAAGTCACATTCCTATGTAATTCTTCAATAACTCAACTCAAGTACTTACAAAGAAAGGAGAAAATAAATCAGTAAGGAAACATTTCAATGTCAAGCACTAAAGGGATAATTATAAACAATAGAAAGGACTTTTTTAATTATGAAAAATACCATGACAGGATGCTTTTAAATTATATATAATGGAAAACAAGGTGAGTCACATAATCATACTTCTTTTGACACATAGCAATCTTCATCAGTGATCTTCATCCTGCCCTCATGTCAAGCCTTTATAAAAGGGGCAGGCTCCCTGAAATATGTGAACATGCATCTAATCTGGTACATTGAAAATGGTTATGCACTCACAAGAATTGCATCTTTTGAAACCACTCAACTTACTGTAGAACAACTACTTGTTAAGATATAAAATATTCATTGAATATCTCTTAATTTAAAAAAAAACAGCATGCAAAATTGAAGACATCACAGATAGAATATTTATGATATAACCTACAATCCCTTCAGAATCTGCCAAATGTAAGCTGAGACAACTGATGTTCAGCATGGTGGTGTTCTGATTAGTTATACACTTGGTAAACGAAGACAAAATATTACCACGGAGGCTGAAGCCAAAATATTAACTTTAGGGATAGTTTTTTGTTGTTGTTTGTTTGTCTGATTTTATTATTGTTACATAGTGCAAATTCCATAAAGCCTCCAAAGAATTTTTGTCCCACACTTAGAATTTCTCGTTATTGTATGCTTTAATGGAGAGACAGATGAAATTATTAACTACATGAAGGGAATTTTTATTTTTCCTTTTTTTTACAGCAGTTTCCATGCCTTCTGAATGGATTGTGATTTAATCAGATTGCTAAAATTTGTTCAGAAATGTAAAATTATATCATATAGGATAATATTTGCTGCTGCTAAAGGAATCATATTTAGAGGACAGGATGGACCCAGAAAATTACAGGGACTTCATAAGAAGGATCATGTGATCAGTGATATAAGCAGCAGTGAGCAGTTTCTCCACAAATGAGAAAAGATCTCTGTCAAAGAAAAAATATGACCTGCCTCCACGAACTATAACTTTTGGATTTGAAAAACTGAATTTAAAGAAATATTTTCCTAAAAAGGTCATATATCTGTCAGTGTCTTTTTTTAAAAAGTGTAAAATTCTATTCAACATTTTTATGCCCTCTTTTCTGTAAGCCTATTTTACAAACATTGTCCTCACCTTCCCTCTTCATTCTTCCCCCGCCTGCTCTAACTATGGTGGAATTTCAAACACAGCTATCAAACTCCCAGATGAGTCAGATTTGCTTATTGTATTGTACTCACATATGTTAAAGAAATTATGTCATCTCTGTTCTCATAAATTATTAATGTTAAGAGGTCCTATTTAAAATTCTGCTCTTTACTCTTTTTCTCTGACTGTCAGAGAGGGCTTTGGGGATCTTTGTTTTTTCTTTTTGTTTTTCTCCTACTAAACTTTCTAAACACTAAGAGATAATGATTTCTCATCCTGTAGCTGTTTAGAGAAATCATTTTCTTTGTACTTTACCACTTATGTTTCTCTTTTTGATAAGAAAAAATAAAGCTATTTTCTGACCACAAGCAATTCTCAGTATTACCAGGTGGAATTCTAGGGTAAAACCATGCTGTCTAGTGTTGGAAACAAATTATTTGTATGCCTTTGTATCAATTTTACTATGATTATAATTTTATATATTAAAACAACATAACTTTTACAGCATCTAAATAACTTCAGATCATAAATCTCACTTTCACAATTATTTTGAGGATAGTCTTACAAAGAGATTTAAGCATTGCAACAGGGATTTAGTTCAGTGTATTTCTATTGATACAAAAATCACAAAAGATATGGGTACATTTCATTTTCTTAACTGAGTGAGATATACATGAACTTATGAAAAATTGTATGGATATTCAGGGGGTAGAATTAAGAATGTGAAATCCAAAAGATTATACCTTGATTTCAACAGGATATAGAGTATGCTGAAATCTGTTCCATTTTCAAGACTGTACAGTTCTGAAAGGTTCAGAGAAAGGAGAATAGTTCATTTTGGCAGACATGGAATAATTTGTATTAATACTATATCTCTCCTAATCTTTTTAGCTAGGTGTGCTTTTATGTCTTCCAGAATGCAATTCTAATACCTCCCAAAATGTTTGGCTGCAGTGATAATTAGAATTCTGAGCATTTCTATTGTTCTGTAACTTGTTGCACAGACACGTGGTTTCTCCATCCCTGGATGGAAACTTTCAAGGCCAGATTGGATGGAGAGATGAGCAACCTGGTTAAGTGGGTGGCATCCCTGCCCATAGTGGAGGGGTTGCAGCTAGGGGATCTTTAAGGTCACTTCCAACCTAATTTCATGATTCTATGAACTTTCAAGCCATCCCAAGAATTACACAAAATTATTGACTGGAAGGGTGTTTGCGTGGGACACTGCTTTCACAAATACACATGGATGTTTCTAACTGGCAGTTTTTGCTCTCTTGAATGATCTCTTGTTCTTGAGCTTTGAAATAGGGAAACAGGATGTTCTTTGCTATTTCTTCCCTAACATTTACTATTTTTTCAATTTTTATCCTGTTTCTTCTTCTTCATTTCCTTTCTAAGATTAAAAAATCCTTTTTCAGCCTCTCTAAAGTGTTTTTCAACTCCCTTAACAGACTTCTCTTCATAATAATTTCCTTCATCTTTCACTGTACAGTTTCAACTTCTTCAATATCCTTTTTGACACAGGGAGACGTATATTGCTAGAAAATTGAAAATTTTAGTTGAGGGCCCTACTGCTATTTTCTTTAGAGTGATAACATACTATCTGTATCATTCCCTTTATGGGATTTAAAAGTTTTTAAAGACAAAAGCTGAGTAACAAGAGAAGTTTTTCCTTCCTAACAGCTGGGTTTACCTAGCACAATCAGATAGCTTTAAAGTTTCTCACAGGCCTTTGAAACACCTAATTCCTATGACTTGATACAGTGCTATTTCATTAATCATGTTCTGTTTTGTCTCTATATGTGATTAAAACATTATAAAGAACCTCAATGCAGAATCCCAATGGGCTCTGCTACCAACACTTACAGTCAGTTTAACCTCACTCTTTTCTTGCTTTCTTTTGTCTGGTATTTATCCATGATGTTATATATTTTTTCTCATTATAAATATTTAGCTTCTATAGCAGCCCACAAAGATGACCTCTCTCAAATATTTTCACAAATCTCACTAAATAATGCCTAGTCATTCATCTCCTTCTAACACTTCAATGAAATGCTCAAAGACTTGAATTAAGGGACATGCATAAAAAATAATTTGCACAAAAATCCCTTATCAGAGGATAATTTTCAAATTTTAAAAGTATTTTCACTACCAAGTTTGTTATACAGGAACAAAAGAGATGAGGATGAGGGTAGGAGAGTGTCACAAGATGGGACTTCTCAACAAACAGCACAGATTTTGACTCCTTGACTGGCTGCATTAACTGACAGAATGGGCTTCTGGGAAAGCAGTTAAAAATCTCACCCTACCATAGCTCTTACTCCATGACAGCAGGCTTTCACAGCACTAAATCTTCTTCCAAATGAAAACACCTGAAGTCCCAATTTTCAAGGATTAAGAAAGGTCAACTCTTTCTAACAAATCTGGAGAAAGAAAAAAATCCTTTCTATTCTGTTGCTTGTTATTAACTAGATCAGGGATTATGGCAAGTGGTGAGGTCTGGGGAAACTCTCCGGTGGCACATGAGCCTAGCTTGAATGAGCAAAAGGAGGACCTGCCTAGTAGCCCCATGTCACATAACTCAGGTGACCTAGCACACTTCTTCTGGTACACTCAGACATGAACCGCCAACAGCCTTGAACAGCAGGTAAACTTCAATTCAAATTAACAGGTTCTGTGCTTTTTAAGGTCCGCTCTGGAGGAAACAGCTTAACAACAGCAGAAAATTTCCTGTTGATCACAGAGCCAAATTGAGGCCATCATGTTATCTTCCTGCTAGCATTCCCTCAGTATTCTAAATGCTTTTATAATTATCATTAGGGTTGTTAAAGACCTCTCAGATCACCCAATACAACCAACAACCTAGCACCACCACCATGTTTACCTCTAAACCAACTGCCATATCGAAGTTTTTTTATTGTGTCCAGGGATGGTGACTCCACCACTTCTTTGAGCAGCCTGTTCCAGTGCTTGATAATCCTTTCTGTGACATGTCTAGGAGAAAAAGGGGAAAAAACCTCCATGTTATCCCATGACTTTCCTGCAGTACTACCTTTTCATTTAGTATGCAGTTAATAGCTAATATAAATTCTGCTTCAGGATCTGAAAGCAGATAGCGCTGTGTGCAGGAAGGAAGCACACAGGTATCCCAGAGTCATTTTGCTGTGAGAATAATGATGATGATGATAATAATTAATAATTATTCTGTGACATTGGAGATTTCCACTAAGTGGTAATCTCCTGTTTTGAAAGTCCTAATATTTTGTTTCTGTGTGCTGCTAACTACCAAGTAGATGCTAATGGAAAGGTGGATGACCAATGCTTTAATAATCATAACTGTAATCTCATAAACTCTTATAAAGCTAACCTTTAATTACATTAGTTGATGTAGAAAACTGGTTGCAGTCAAAAATGTAAGTTATAGTGGGAATTAATTTTCAGTCCAAAACCTGAACTTCTGACAGTTTGAAAGGTATATGTATAAGAGGTTTTATCTTGAACAAGTATTAAAATCCTTGGGATTTTGAGAAGGATGGTATTGTATTAATGTAAGGTGTAGGGCTAATAGTGCATAAGTGTCAGGGTCCCTTCCCCCTGCCATGTGGTCCTGGGAGAGAGGCCCTGGAGGAGAGACACAGGGTTTCCCTCCCCCTGGTCATCCTTGTTCCCCATTGGTTGTTTTGTGTTCCCCTGCACGGGCAAGAACCCTCGGGTCCCGTGATTGAGCAGTTCCTTGGCAGAGCTCTGGCCATGCGGCTGGAGAAACAAACATCTCTCTGAAGCATCTATCAAGAATTGGTCCATATATGTTTCTTTCCACGGGCCTTGTTGTCTGATACACGGTTGCAGTATCCCCACTGTAACAAATGGTAGAGAATTGTGAGCAGAGCAATCCCCGATCCCTAAGGACAGCGACTGATTTGTGAGTAAACTCTGGATTCCTCTTCTTGTTTTCATTTTGCTGTTCCATATCTAAACTATGGAGGAACAGTGGAAAGACTCTTGGCTCTCAGAGCTGCATATGGACATTTATCTTAAACTTGAAAAGATTCTTGAACAACAATTTGTAAATTTTAGCTTAATTCAAGCTCAAAAGGAACTGAAACATTTCCTGGCATGGTTGTTTAAGAACTTTTTCTACGTTTCTTGGGATTTGATTCTTACCAAAGACTTTTGGAAGACCATTTGGACACAGTTAATTTCTGAGTCGAAATATATGTTGATGGAAGAATATTTTCATGAATATTATTTAATTACTGAGACTGTTGAGCAAGGTCAGCTGTGTCCTGGCAAAGTTAAAACTGCTTCAGGGACCGTGCGACCCAGGCCACATGGACTGAGCCCTCTCCGAGCAGCAGCAAGGCAGTTCCCGCATGTGGGCAGAGCGATGTGAGCTGCAGTGCTGGCAGCAGAGTGAGGCGCGACAGGAGCCTGCCCGGCCCTGAGCAGTGCGTGGTGGAGCAAGCCCCGTGAGAGGGGTGGTGCACGGGGGGTGGCTGGCGGCGGTGGCGGTGGAGCAGAGCCATGCCTAGCCGAAACACGTGCTGGAGCAGGGCGCGGGGGAGTCGTCACTCAGGGGCCTGGCCGGGACATGGGCGCGGCCCCAGGCAGCAGCAGCGCAGCTGAGAGCAGAGGTGGCGGTGCACGGGGAGCTGAGCGGCGCGGCCTGGCCCAACCTACACGGCCCCGAACGCGACCCCGGGAAGAGCGTGCAGGCACAAGCAGCTCCGGCGGCCCCGGCAGCACTAGCAGCCCTGGCAATTCCAACACAGGAGCAACCTAAAAAGAAAGAGAAAGCAAGAACGCAGTGAGACAGAAAACAGCAGCCACTCAGAAAAAGGAAAAGATCACCATAGCTAAGGTTTTAGGAATAGTAAAATGGTATAATGTTAAACAAAACTATGGTTTGATAACAAGATGTGACAACCAACAAGACATATTCATTCACAGAAACTGCTATTAAAAAGAATAACCCAGAAAAATACATCCCAAGCTTGGGAGATGGAGAGGTGGTGGAATTCAAAATTGTGCAAGATAGAAGAGGGTTACAAGCAGCAGAGGTCACTGGGCCTGATGGTGTTCCTGTAAAAGGCAGTATATATGCTAAGAATCATAGTCATTTTAGACAGTATCTCCATTGTAGGCCCCCCCCTACAGTCTCCCTTTCCTAATCCCACCTTTCCCCTTTATCCTATATCCTATTACCCCCAGTGTATTCCCAATCCATTTTTCCACCCATGGTTTCCCTCACAAAACCATGCCTTTGCCAATTGTTTCCCCAAAAATCCCTTTCCAATGCCAAGTGGGGGATGAAAAGGGGGAGGGAAGAAATTAAACCCTCTCCTGCCTCAGTTTCCCCACAAAGCATGCTCGGAGAGTCCTGTCTCCTTTCTGTCAGCCTTAAGATGTTCCAGAGAATCTGTTTGGACATTTAAAGACTCAGGAGGGTGGCTTGTTTTGTTTTGAAACTGTTCTTGTTATGTTTATCCAGTTGTTTTCAATGTTAAGTTTTAAATCTCTTTTGTTTAAAATAAACGGGTGAAGTGTTGGGGTCCCTTCCCCCCCTGCCGTGGGATCCTGGGAGAGGGGCCCTGGAGGAGAGACACGGGGTTTCCCTGCCCCTGGTCAGCCTTGTTTGCCATTGGTTGTTTTGTGTTCCCCTGCGCAGGCAAGGACCCTCGGGTCCCGTGATTGAGCAGTTCCTTGGCAGATCCCAGCCATGTGGCTGGAGAAATAAACATCTCTTTGAAACATCTACCAAGAATCAGTCCATATATACTTCTTTCCACGGGCCTCGTTGTCTGATACACGTGTTGCAGTATCCCCACTGTAACAGATAAGTAACAGAAAAAAAAAATTATTATATTTAAAGAGGTACAGAATTCAGTAATCAAGTAAACGATTTGTCTCATAGACTAATTTAAATAGCAATAGTTAAATCAGATAAGTGCTTCTGAAAATTTTACTGAAGTGATTTAGTAAGTCAGGAATTGGAATATAAAAAAGCAAAAGTACCAGTGACCTCACAATCAAAATTTGGGGCATAAGATAAAACTGACTGGATAGATGGAGGAAAATTTTACAAAGAGTGGCATCTCCACAAAGGAGCAATTTGTCTAAGTCACTAAAAGACATCTGTGAGGTTTTAATGTTCCTGCTCTCCTCACTCATAGTGTCACATTTTGAGGCAGCTCTTTACTTTTACCCTCAAGATCATGCTGGAATAAACTGCCAAACATCTCTTACACCTCCATGCCATCTAATTATAGCCTGTAACACTCGAGGATGCTGACAGTGCTGAGCTATTGACTCTTGACACTCTCTAAAGCACTTAATTATCTTTTCACACAAGCCCCTTTGAGACCTGTCAACTTCTTTGTATTGTTTATAAAAAAGTTGCATATTAAGATTTCAGGATTGCGCACCTGAAGTCAAACTTGCACATACACATGGACTATTAAAAGGAGAACTTAATAAATGACAGAAGGAGAGATTAAAGAATTTGACTTGGTAAGACTTCTCAATTAAGTAAAAGAAGAAAAAATTGCCCCTTTACAAAGATTCCTGGGAAAATGGAAAGAATTTGAGGCTTTGGATTAATTTTACCAAGACTAAAGGGAAAAAAAAATCAATAGGTAAATGGTTTGTATTATTTATTCTTGTTTGATGAGATTAGGACCCAGACTCAAAACTTAGTCTCCTTCTAATGAAAACTGCATTTAGGCATCCCAGGAAAAAAAAAAAAAACAACAACTAAATTTTTCAAGATCTCCCATGTTCTCTAGGACCCTACCAAATACTATTAAAATGTAAAAAAAATTTTCTTAGTTGAATGAAATATTGTGGTCAATATAATCTGAACTAGAAAAGAGATACAAGTGATTTTTAAGCATTTTGGAAGTTTTTCTGTGTAAACTTGTTGAGGTTATCTGTTAAATGTCATTGGAAAATAAGATGTCATTCATGATGTCTAAACTCATGCAAAACACTAACTGTCCCAATAATTGTCGTTACTTGGACAGTATTACACCCTTCAGCTACAACAGCTTGATGACTGGATGCATGGAACACAGATTTTACCACACTTAGGTTTTCCTATCAAATTTGAGGGTTTTAACTCATTCATGTAATTTAGCACAATTCTTTCTTCATAACAAAAAGTGTGTGTTGCCTCTGTATAATATGTTATCCTGAAAATAGTTATAAGCATGTCACACATACTCACCAAGACAGTGAATTAATTAATCTAGCAGTGACAGAATTCTGAGTCTGAACATAAAATATGTCTACCACAAGTATTAACTATCACTTTTTGTCTTACAGCAAGGTAATTCTGAATAGTCAGCATACTTGTAAAAAAGCAACTAGTTCCCAAGCATTTTCCAAATGACAAAATCAACAACCTTCCTAAGCAATCCCATTTTTAAACACATTGAGCTCTTTTGGAACATAAGCATTAATAATGAATAAAAAACCCCATAATTTTGAGTTTAAAAAGAAGAACACTTCTTTTCAACAGTTTCTATAAGACATACTAGTATTTTCTTGGTTTAAACATAGAACCAGCTTACTGGAAATAGAATAAATTTGAGAAACTACAGCATATTATACCATGCATGTATCAGATTCCTTTCTTTATCACAAGACTTACTAATCATGCCAATTATATATGTGTGAAATATTGTCTTATGACTGAATTTAGAGGACTTAAAAGTTGGCATTGTGAAGATTAACAGAAATAACAGCTGCATACCTCACATGTAGGAGGTGTCAGGGCAGCTAGGTTATCCTGTGGTAGCAAAGTGGCTAAATGTGTGTGCAGACAACCAAGGGATCAAGCTCATTAAGATTTTTGCAACACTGCACAAAATAGTACATTCTAAAGAAGAAGAGGTGGAGAACATTAGATAAAAAGCTTTTGTTTGGGTTTTTTACACCAACTTAAATTCTGTATGTGTCAAGCAATTCCTTCTACTCAGTAAATTTGGAAACCAAGCTACATGAAAACAAATGAAGTTCTTTACTTCAAATAATGATTTCCAGGATGGGGGAAACCAGCCAACTTGAAATTTCAGTGCAATTATTTCTAAGCCACATTCTTCTCCATGTGTTTCATACTCCTCAATTTATTTGCACTAAACAAGAGTCAAAAAGACAGATAAGGACATAAGAAGCAGTTTATTAGGATATTCTAATTATAAACCAAAACAGAATATGGTACCAATAGCACCATCAGTAATTATAGTTTTTCCTTTTATAACAATTTCAGTTGTGTTTTGATGTCATGACTTAATGGAATCACATGTTCTTTGTAAAACTTTGCTCATCTCTACATCTTGGATGCTTAGTTCTTGCCTATGAGCTGTCACAGAAGCTTTAAACCTTTCCAATCTACTTTACCCTTGCATTTTCTGCAATCATTCTTAAACTGCTTTGGTGACTTGGAACGCTGCTCCTCTTACTGCTCTAAAGATTGCTCTTTTGCACTAAGAAATTTACTTTACTGGTCCAGTGATTTTTTTTTCTCCTTTAGCATCACTAGCAGCAACAATTGTGTGAAACGTGCAATAGAACACCTCTGAACTATGATGTTTGCTTTATGTGGCTTGTGACAAAGTGTCAATCAGAGGACCTCAATATAACAAGCAGCAGCCTGTAAAGACCAAGGATATGTGTATTATACAGAATGGAAATGCTAATTGCTTTCTTCAAAGCTTTATCTCACCCACCCAAATCTTTTTTACCTGCCAAAGTAAACCTAGAAATTAAGAGGAAGAGAAAGGGTTGGGTAGGCTTTAGCCAGTGTACCAGGAGAAGCTTTTCTTTGCAAAAAATTTCAGTCGCACAACTATACAGTTCCTAGAGTTCCCTATAATTAAATTATAAGATGCCTTCTACTTTTAGTCAAACTAGGGGTAGAAAAAAAGAAAAAGCTTTATGGTTCTCCAACCATCCACTAGAGTCTTTATATCATAATTCAATTATAAGCAAGAACCATGGACCTGCATATCACAAACATTTGTCTTAGGAGGTTATACATTCTCCATAAATATTTGCTGCGGGTCTGACTTCAAACATTCCATTTAATTATTTTTCTTCAGTAATTGCCACTTAAACTCATCCTGAATGTGAGTATTAAGGGAAAAAAAGAATTTCGTTACCTCTCTTCCTGTAGTTTGAAAAGACATTTAAGATATCTTCCTTCCATAATTAAATTATCCCTGTTCTACTTTTCCATAGTCTGTAAGTCCTTCTAATCCTATTCGTGGAGCAAGCTGAAAGAACAGCTAGTGACAATATTCTTCCTCCTTGAGAGAGAAGCAGACTGCATTTGAGTTTATTCTGGTTTTCAGTAGCCTGAATTAGACTTCTCAATCTTTCATAAAAGTCTCCTTCCAACAGAATTTCACATAAAATTTATTTAGTTAGTTCTTGCGGTCACTTGAAAACAAAAACTAAGAATCCACTATGTGTTCCCAAGCCTGAAAGACTTGCTAAGGTATTATAGCTATCTCAGTAAGATTCTTACTATGCATTTAGTAAAATGAAGACAGAAGACACAAATTCTCTTCAGTATTTCTAATGTTAATTCATAAAGAGAAATTTATCTCAGGGACTTAAATCCTATCCTGTGTTGAATAGCAGAAATGAGGCAGAAGAGAAGGAATAAGGAATGAAAATTGTGTACACTGTGTGTTACATAAATGTTAAGGCATAATTATATTAGAGCAACAACAACAAATCAGATTTACCCAGTCTTCCTAAAACTTGAAATGCTTCTTTCTAGAGGCAGATAGTCTCAACTTTATAGGCCAAAAAAATAGAAAGAAAGAGGACATCCTTCTCTTATATTCAGCTGAGATTTAACCAAAATCATCACAAGGAAACACCTGTCTTTCCTGCCATGGTCTACCTACAACAGGCACTCCGTCCTACACCATGCTTATTTTTCAGCCTTCTTGCTTTCTCAGCCTTCACAACTGCAAACTGTGTAGTGTAGAACAAGAAACACTGCATTCATGTGAA
Organism: Coloeus monedula; assembly: GCF_965178545.1. Lineage (NCBI taxonomy): Eukaryota > Metazoa > Chordata > Aves > Passeriformes > Corvidae > Coloeus > Coloeus monedula. The sequence goes on along the minus strand of NC_138822.1, from coordinate 43,204,393 downwards.
CCTTAAAGCCTCAATTTGATATGTATGTCAGGACATATTTAACTTTATTGCATATTTGCAGACTGTCCTGTTTTTAATGTCTGCCATCCTCTGTTAGCCTATTGAGCAGTTCATGCTTAAAAAAAGCCCAAACAAACAACCTCCCCCCCCCCCAAACCACCACAATTATTTCTTGGCAAACTGGAAACAATTAAAAGAAATATCAGAAATAGATGAACTTAGAGTATCTATCTAACAGCAAAAGACAAGAGAAGCCAAATCAACTTAAGTTCAATACAAGCGGAAGTTACAACTCTAAATAATCAATGAGACAAAGAAAAGGAAACGTAAGTGTCGAAGGCATAGTAGGAAATGGTAACTGGGAGCTGAAACTACTAAAGAGATCTAATTTCTGTAGTGGAGGCAATTAAACCGGTGAACATATTACAGTGTTTGTCAGCTGATATCTTTATATTAACTCATGATGCCTCTTCTGAAAGCCATGCTTTAGTCCAACAGGAAACTACAAATTTGAAACAGAAACCACTTGAGAAAATTTTGCATTTTATCACTGTTAACATCTGGCCCTGAAATCTATTACTTGGCATCTACTTCCCTTATCTATATTTTGTTCTATTCTTGGGTTGGCTGAACAATACATGTTAGGAAAAGATAGTATTAGCAATGTATTACGTGCATTGCACATAGTTTGATATAACCACAGGGAAAATTACTTTCCCTGTGGATTTGTGAAAATCTTGAACACATGCTTCATAGAGCATAAACAGGGTGCTCTTAGGTGTATAATAGTGTGTGCAGTATGACTGCACAGTGAAGTTTAGGAGTAATGACAGAGGACATCTAAAGATGCTCAAGATCTGTATTTAGACCACCCAGTACTCTGCATAGTTAACATGCACGACCTTCTGCAGTTTCTGCAGTACATCTATCCCACAAATAAAAAACAAATGTCATGAGAAACTTTAGGTTTCCTAAACTAGACTTCCTTTGACCACTGACAATGAGGACCTATTTTCACAGAAATCATTAAAAAAAAAAAAAATCCCTTAATATCCCTGCATGAAAAGTAACTCTATATGTTTCTTTAACACATTTATAGCATTTCTTTTACTCATACATTTTTCCTTTGATTCACTTAAGCACTCAAAACAGCCCAAGTAAAACAAATGAAAATAAATAAAAGAAAGACAATGAAGAGCAGCCTTTAAGCATGGTCTTGGTTTACAGTTTAATGAACTTATGAAGAGAATAGTTGTCTATTTCATATGGGACCTGCTGCTTTTATGTTATATTTAAATTAATTACATATGGAAATATTAGTACTCCAAGACACAGTTGTGACTTTTCTAAAACAAAGCTTAATAGAAACTCAAGATTTAGTAGTACAGACATGGGGACAATTTTTTTTTTTTGCATTTTTTGATTATATTTACTCCAAATATTTGCCACAGAAAACAAACATAATTCAGTTTTGACCAGAAAAAAAATCTGCAGGGAAATTATTTGAATGTCAGATTTCAGAAACAGTGCACTTCGCTCATTCATACACTATATCAAAACATGTAGAAGAGGTTCAAAGTCATTGAAACTTTTCTTTGCTTAAACAAATGAATGTTAACGTTATTTTGTGCTTTACACTGCAGGGTTTTTTTGCTTATTATTCCTAAAAAATGTATTTTGTCTAAACTTTTAATCATTACTGGTCACATTTGTTGGTGTAGTCACATCAGCAAAGAAAGAATTATAATATTATGATGAAAAAAACCCTATTGTAATGATAAAAATAATTAAACACATCATGGATAAGGAAAGCTAGAATTAGTGAGGGACAGTCCTATCCCATTTATTACAAGAAAAGTTTGCATACGTTCACTTTCTTCTCTCTAAACTGGATTTTTCTTTAATAAAAATGTCTGCAAAATATTTAATATTTTACCTATTCTTACTCCTCAATTGAATTGCAGCTTTACAAGATAAAGAATTAGATTTTTTTAAAAATGGGAGATGGTTTTTCCAGTAAAAACAAAATGCAGGTTTCTACATGCATCGTGTGGTCTATTTAATATATAATTTTATGGCTTTGGTCTTTGAAAATTAGATGGAGAGTGGTGTAAACTTTAACAGCATGGTCATGCCTTCTGAGTATGATAAAAGAACAAGCAAAAATTTTCCCTGTCCTTGAGTCAATTTCTAGTTCTAGAATTGACATAATTCAAGGTGAAATACCTGGAGAGTGTTAATTACTTTTAATGCCAGTATGTGTTAATTCACTGAAATGTCATGCTTCAAATGGTATTTCTGAAGGTAGGGAATGTTAGAATTTTTAGAATTCTTTTTTTTTTTTATTTTCCTCCTTGAGGAAAAGGACATTCTGTATACACTCCAGGAAAGACTAGTCCTGACAAGAATTTCTTCCATGTACAAGTGGCTATCACTACGCTTAAACTTCAACTAAGTCTCAAAAATAGACCACATGCACAGAAAAGAACTGAGACCTGATTTGTGCAAGTCAAGTTCTTAAGCATGTGTGTGTGTCATGGTTTAGGAATCAGTTCCCAATTTAGTGCTCCCCCGAGACCCTCTAAACCACACTGCCTCTCAACATCCTCCCCCTGCCCCCCCAGGCTGGGAATCGGCATTACCCCACTGCTCCTTCCACCATGCTTACTTAATCAGAGGAAACTACTTCTCCACTGAAAAGACTCCTTTACACCCATCCCCAGGAAAGATATGATGGGGTATAGAATAACCTCTAGGTCCTGGACATGCCCCTCCTGGCTACGGCTAAAATGAACACTTTCATGGCTGGAAACAGGACTGTGTGAACAAGTATGCTCTGAAAAGCTTTTATTCTCCTAATTTTTGTCTAATAAATCTCTTTTTTTTTTGCAGGCAATTTGTATGAGCAGCGGCTGAGGTATTCACAGACAGTTCTTTTACTCAAAATGTATATAGTGCAATTATGCTGAAATACATGCCATACAAAATGTGATTTTTTTTTTTTTTGAGCAATGTCTTTTTAATTACATTTATTGGACAAGTATTTGATAATTTACAACGCTGCAAGAATCTGTTTCACACTTTTCTAATTGGACAATTATACATGCAAGAGCTATGGAATAAAATGGGAGAACATTATTTAAGGTGAAATTTTGCCCCAAATTAGTATTACCTTTAAGAAAGCATGATTCTTATTTATGGTATTAGTAATTTATTAGGATTTCACAATTTCACAGTAAAGCATATACATACAAAACCAATATAAGCAAGCCTCTCCAGGAACTTTAACATGAATTGCTATAATTTCACTGCCCTGAATTAGTTACATAAACTTCAGCATCACTTGGAGACCCACCCTTTTTCAAAATGTGCAACTGAAATATTTGCGTATTTCACTTTACCATCTTGAACGCTAAGATGATAAAGACTTTCTTCCTTTTTATTACATGATGGCTATCCACAGCTAATGCTAATTTTGACTTGTGCATTTGAAAGTATGTAGTTGCTGTGTCAGCATTTGATTACAGCTATGGCCAACCAAACACCATTTTTAAGAAATATTTGCCTCCTAACTTCATGACTGTTTTAGTCAACTGTGCATTCTATTATCTCCAAAAGCCATCTCCTCTCCAGTTTCTATGACCCTGTTGCATTTAAAGCACAAACAAAAGGGCACAAAATATCCTGGTGTCTTATTTCTCCATGTAAGATCAGTGAATATATACTGCTACTATGACAAATTTTCTGCTTTATTTCAAATTGTACGTAATATTCAAAGGCATGTAATAGGAAACAAGTAGTTCTTGAACATTGTGGTGCATAAGCAGAACAACACAATAGATTGAATTTTAATAAATAATTTATGCAAACTTATTCCAAATGACCTTTGTAACTCAATAATTCTACCATTCATGAAAAATGAAGCCATTAAAGCTTATGTAAATAAGATATTTTACATGATACTGGTATATATGGACTCAGATGGAAACACTGGATTTAAATACAAAGGACAGATACAGATTCCATCCCTTCCATTAACCATTAATTTCTTTGATATAACTTTCTTGCAAGGGAAATTTACAAATTTCAGAAAACAGGTTCACAGCCTGCCCATTAACTCAAGATTTTAAAAATTGAAATCTATCGACATGTATATGCTTAGATGTGTACAGAAGTGTTCTCATGTGAGTGTGAATTTGCCATGAGTATGTCATGTTAGCGTATGTGTTTAATTCATGTTTTTAAAGCAAAGATTATTTTTTATTATAAATCAAAATTCAGTAAAATGTGTCAGAAAGAAGCAGATCATCATCTCTTAAAACAGGTCTTTAATTGATTCTTCTTTGATCTTTGACAGAAAAGAAAATGGAAAAAAAAAGAAGAAACCTCTCCAGAAATCATATAATTGTAAGTGCAAAAATGTTTTGCTCTATAAGTCAGGTAGAGTATCATTAAAGTGTTTTTCTATATGAAGTCATATATTTAGTCATGTAACACGAAGGAAGAGTTTTAAAGGCATCCATCTACAAACTTCTTTGGAATTTTTTGAGGAAGAAGCCATGGATATATTTAATAATTTAAATAAACAAAAGGTGCAGAAGAAAATAAGAAGGAAGGAAACCTAATGGAAAACAGTGCTCTGGGGATTTGATTCCTTCTTTTCATTAGTTGCTCTTTTTGATTGAGTACAGGAAAGGAAATGTATTCTCTTTTCTCTAGATCATTTCAGAATGGTTTTACAGAAAGAAAATGTTACTATCTTAATTTTCTTTGGCAAGTGAAATGCAGATTACTGTACATGAAAAAAAGATCCACTTCTTCCAAGACTTAAAAAAAAAAGTAAATATGTAATAGACTGCATGAAATTAATACTTAAGCTAATTCTGCTTTAAAAATAGCTTGTCCCCAAATATTTTTGCCAAAAAATGACAATTAAAAACTGTGAGAAAAAAATTATTTTCCAGTGCAACTCTTCCACATAATAGTTATAAAGAAGGAGAAATTTCTGGAGGCTTCCCAGACTTAAGTATTTGCATGTCATATTGAGCAAGGCATATGTATTATATTCTTAAAACAATACAAAAGTGTTCAGGACAATTTCTAGGTTGCTATTATAGGAAGTTAGAAAAATTAAACTTCACTGGTATATATCCAAATTTATTTTGTGAGTATGAGAAAATATTTTCAGTGGAAAGAAGTCCGAATGGCTCTATAAGTAATTTTGTCACTGTATCTTTGTTTAAAGCATGCAGATTTGCCCAATAAATAGCATGGACTTAGCAGAGTAGTTAGTTCATTCCTGTGCAGTCAGAGGCATATTCTTGTGATCCCACTTTTGGTTTAGATAAAAAGCAAATCATATCTGAAAAATTGAAAACAAAACCAACTTTGCTTCTAACCTCCTCAAATTTGATGTTTCCTTATTTGACCAGGAAAAACAAGTGTCCAGTATTGATCAGTCACTGAAGTTGAAATGTTTTTTGAGAATGCTGCCTGAGAAGTGGACTTGCTGGCACTTATCTGCTGTCCATCATAGAAATTTGGTATGTTATTGCTATAGTGCGGATACTGTAACACGCGTGTATCAAACAATGAGGCCGTGAAAAAGAAATATCTATGGACCAACTCTTGATAGATGTTTCAGAGATGTTTCTTTCTCCAGACACATGGCTGAAGATCTGCCGGGGAACTGTTACAGTCACAGGACCCGAGGGTCCTTCCCCACGCAGGGAAACACAAACCAACCAATGGGAAATGAGACTGACCAGGGGCAGGGAAACCCCGTGCTTCCCCTCAGGGCCCCTCTCCCCCCTACATGGCAGGGGGGGAAGGGACCCCGACATTTCACCTGTTTATTTTTAATAAAAAGAGATTTAAAACTTAACATTGGAAACAACTGGATAAACATAACAAGAACAGTTTCAAAACAAAACAAGCCACCCTCCTGAGTCTTTAAATGTTCAAACAGATTCTCTGGAACATCTTAAGGCTGACAGAAGGGAGACAGGACTCTCCGGGCATGCTTTGTGGGGAAACTGATGCAGGAGAGGGTTTAATTTCTTCCCTCCCCCTTTTCATCCCCCACTTGGCATTGGAAAGGGATTTTTGGGGAAACAGTTGGCAAAGGCATGGTTTTGTGAGGGAAACCATGGGTGGAAAAACGGATTGGGAATAATACACTGGGGGTAATAGGATATAGGGTAAAAGGGAAAGGTGGGATTAGGAAAGGGGGACTGTAGGGGGGGCCTACAATGGAGATACTGTCTAACATGACTATGATTCTTAGCATATATACTGCCTTTTACAGGAACACCATCAGGCCCAGTGACCTCTGCTGCTTGTAACCCTCTTCTATCTTGCAGAATTTTGAATTCCACCACCTCTCCATCTCCCAAGCTTGGGATGTATTTTTCTGGGTTATTCTTTTTAATAGCATTCTTTTAATAGCAGTTTCTGTGAATGAATATGTCTTGTTGGTTGTCACATCTCATTATCAAACCATAATTTTGTTTAACATTATACCATTTTACTATTCCTAAAACCTTAACTATGGTGATCTGTTGGGGAAGATGAAACAGGAAAGCCTTATAAATATGATTGCCTGACAAAAGATTTTGGGAATATGAAAACTATAAGCGACATCGAAAAGAAAGCCACCTTTGAGATACCAAGTCTTAGTTACTGAACAACTGGAAAACAATGGTATGGCCGACTGAAGGTAATCCCCTCTTGATTGAACAATACCCTCTGCTTGCAGGCAGGTCCAAGGGTCAGAGCAGACCCTACTAGCTCAGCAGAAGGGGTCCAAAGAGTAGTTTTTAGAAGTTAAGATGTAACACTCTATGGTAATATAAGAACTCTTATAGGCTGTATGTAAATGCGATAGGATTTGTATCTTGTATTAGATTGGCTAGTGAAAATTAGAATATTCAGTACAGAAGATGATTTATTGTATTGTAACGAGGACTTCTGCCCTTACCCCCTTACTTACTACCCTCTTACTTACTTCCTCTTCGCTCACTCTTACTCCGCTCTTACCTACTTGCTCTTACTTTTACACTCTTGCTCTCTTGAGCCTGCTCCAAGCTGCGGCTGGCAGCTCTAAGCAGTGCCCCTGTACCCATGCCCTTTGCAATAAACCGCATGTTCCAAGATCTGACTTCAGAGATCTCTCGTCTCTGACCATCCCGACCGTCCAACCCACCCAAGCTCCTACAGTCTAGCGCCCAACATGGGGCTCAAACTCACAACCCTGAGATTAAGAGTCTCAATGCTCTACCGACTGAGCTAGCCATGAAACAGTGATCTTTTCCTTTTTCCGAGTGGCTGCTGTTTTCTGTCTTGCTGCATTTTTGCTTTCTCTTTCGTTTTTGCTCGCTCCCATGTTGGAATTGTCAGGGCTGCTGAGGCTGGGCTGCTCGTGCCTGCGCGCTCTTCCCGGGGTCGCATTTGAGGCGGCATGGGCCAGGCCGGGCCAGGCCAGGCCACTCAGTTCTCCGTGCATCACTTCCTCTGGTTGCAGCTTTGCTGCTGCTGCCAGGCGCTGCATCCACGTCTCGGTCGGGCCCCCGAGCAACAACCCCCCCACACCCTGCTCCAGCGCACGTTTTGGCTGGGTACGGCTCTGCTCCGCCTCCAGCCGCTGCCCACACGCCATCCCTCTCGGCCGGGCGTTCCCGGGGCTCGCTCCACCACGCGCTGTGCAGGGCTGGGCAGGCACTGCCGGGTCCCGCCGCTCCTGCCTCGCCTTGCTCTGCCGCCGACGCTGCAGCTCGCGTGGCTCCGCCCGCACGCGGGAACTGCCTCGCTGCTGCTCGCAGAGGGCTCAGTCCATGTGGCCTGGGTCGCACTTCCCTTTGCCAGGACACAGCTGACATTGCTCAACAGTCTCGGTAATTAAATAATATTCACAAAAATATTCTTCCATCAACATATATTTTGCCTCAAAAATTAGCTGTGTCCAAACGGTCTTCCAAAAGTCTTTGGTAAGAATTAAATCCCAAGAAACGTAGAAAAAGTTCTTAAACAACCATGCCAGGAAATGTTTCAGCTCCTTTTGAGCTTGAATTAAGCTAAAATTTACAAATTGTTGTTCAAGAATCTTTTCAAGTTTAAGATAAATGTCCATATGCGGCTCTGAGAGCCAAGAGTCTTCCCATGGTTCCTCCATAGTTTAGATATGGAATATTAAAACAAAAACAAGAAGAGGAATCCAAAGTTTCTAGGGCTTACTCACAAATCAGTCGCTTAGGGATCGGGGATCGTTCTGCTCACAATTCTCCACCATTTGCTATAGTGCGGATACTGTAACGCGTGTATCAAACAACGAGGCCCGTGGAAAAGAAGTATATATGGACCAATTCTTGATAGATGTTTCAGAGATGTTTCTTTCTCCAGCCGCATGGCTGAAGATCTGCCCGGGAACTGTTACAGTCATGGGACCCGAGGGCCTTTCCCTGCGCAAGGGAACACAAACCAACCAATGGGGAATGAGGCTGACCAGGGGCAGGGAAACCCTGTGCCTCCCTGCCAGGGCCCCTCTCCCAGGGCTACATGGCGGGGGGGGGAGACCCTGACATGTTATTTTTTCAGCTTTTCAGCTATTGCTGAATACCTGGGCAGCTTGCTGTGCATGAAAATAGACAGATTAGCTGCAAGAGGCTAAAGTTCTCAGATCATTTCTTTCCTAGTTGAGGGTGATCTGAGGAGTTTTAAGAGTTGTCTTAGTAAGAGAAAAGGTAGATAGCACTGATTATGTAGACCTGCTGTGTAGAAGCAGTACCATGTGACCTACACACGTGGAAAGCAGAGTTTGGTTTAGAGAGAAAGCAATAAACCTGAGTTAGTTCAAAGCACAGAATGCAATTTTTTACAGAACAAAATATGCAGGTCTGATAACTTTCAGCTCAGCTTAGGCTGGTCATATCTTATTTTTTTTTGCCACAATCTCATGGCCAGTTCCTAATTTATCATCAAGTGCTCTGATTTGAAAAGCCAAGTAGAAGTAGCTAGTTGGGACTACCATGAAGTGGTCACTTGAGACTATATGTGTATAGTATATGAGGAACAGTCAGTTCATAATGAACAGTAGGACAGCATGGGTGTTGTTTTCATGTGATTAAGAAAGAACTGCTGCTAAATGCATGGATCTAGGTTGTGATATTATAGGTAAGAGGAAAACAATTCTTTTTAAACACTTATTCAATTAAACTGTTTAATTTTTTAAGTGTGAGAGTCTCTGAAAGACCACTGATGAGTACTGGCAATAGACAAAATGGGAAAAAAAAACCAAAACCAAAAACCAACTGTAACTAAGCCTTAGATCAGCTTGAAACTACATCATGCTTAGGCACCTTCCTTGTTTAACATGTTATCATTGTTTAAGGAGATAAATAATTTTATATCATAAATATATATAACATAAATTATATAATGAACAATGTATGAGAGCCTGCTTACCAAGATTTTCCCATCTCTCGCAGCTTTGTTTATATTGAAATGGTGGATAAGCCATATAATTTCAGCACAATATTTACAAACTCCTTTCCTACAATCATAGTCTTGAGATTTCTTTAAAAAATAAGTAGGAATAGACATTTCTGTCTCATGAATTTTCACAAAGTTCCTTCCTTAACAAACCTTCAATAATATTCCATAAGCCAGTTGAAGGCTTTCAATATTCATGCACAGCAGCCCACAAACCCCCAATGTGGTGCTGTACTTTACCCACTGCTTTTCTTATTCCACATTGTTTCCCCTGCCTTTCCTGCCCCTAGCCCTGGCCGCTCCCTCAGGTTCTCCCTATTGGTTCCAGTACTGCCCCTGCGCCCTGAGATCATTCGTCCATGTGCTCTCTCCACCTCCCTCATCCCCAGAAAAGATCCGGGCTCCCGGACCACGCGGTCTCTCTGCCTCTGGAAATTGGCTTGTCACCATGCAATATAAGTTCCTCTGAGGCCCTCATGGAGAGACCCTTATCGGCTCCTTTACTGTAACCGTGTTGTGAAGCCCAGCTAGCCGGAGCAGGTACACAGGGCCATCTGGAAGGGCTACGGGAGAGCGGAACTGCCACTCTATCCTAAGCAGCCTCGCAGTGCTTTCCGAGATGGCTGCGGCTTGCTAAACCAAACCGAGCAATGCAACACACCAACAGCCCACCAGGGGTTGTAAAGAGTAATTTGATGGTTTTAAGGAGTAACTCGATTTGGAGGTTAAGTTGACAATGTCAGACTTCTACCTATCCCCAGCCAGACTCACTAGATTTCTAAGCACCACCATGCAAATTCATCACGACCATCTGCCCTCTAGGTCCATTGTACTTGGAAGTATCTCAACAGCCACTCATCCAGTTAAATTAGTGTACCACCCATCAACTTTTTGTTCAGCCAAGAAAGTGGATCTACATTCCAGTAATGAAAGGAAGTAAATGAATATACATAGGTAAATACCTACGCATATTTATTAGTTTATATTGTGCGAATAAATGCTGCAGCTCTTTCCTGTGAATCCACTTCTCATCATTAAATGCTTTTATCCTTGTGTGTCTCTTCTTAATTCCAAAACTAGATCATTCCTGTCATATGCTGCCTTGCAGAGGAAGAAAATTAGCAGTAATCATTGAAAAAAAGTAAAGGTTTCAATGGAGCAATTAATGATAGAAAAACAGAAAATATTTTTCATATTGACTACATACAGATGCAACAAAACTCTTCTTATACCAGCTCAAAGATCACCTGTAACTGACATTTAAAAACAACATTGTCTCCATAATTCTCTTGATTTCACTATGAAGACTGACAACAGAAATACTTATGTGGCCTCAGCAGAATTTATCTTGGAAGAAGAACTGTGTGATCTAATTGTTTTCAGAGAATTCACTAAACTGTGTGAAAATCTGCAGCAATGAATATATGAAGATCATAGTCCAAGCTTAGAGATAAGGCTAAAAAACTTTTTAAAATAATAACTTATTGTCAGAAAGTATCATTTGTTTCAATGCCTTTTTACTTAACCATTAATAATCTACTTTGGTGCATTCACTAATTCTTTAATGAAAAGTTCAAAATAATGTAAGAAATGGTAGTAAATAGGAAAACACATGACAATGTAGAGAATGCAAGTCTTTCTCATTTCACATTTCTCGCCTGAAGTCTGATCTTTGAAAATCTGAAGCGAATCTGATTAAATAGTGCTTACTGGTGGAACCACGGTGCTCAGAGACTGCTAAGAAATGCTTAAAAACTGGAGAGAAGTCTAAATTCAGACAATGTATGTTCACCTAACTGATCTTGAATCAATTAGAACAACTCTGAAGCTGAAACATGAGGTAATACATTTCAAAGAATAAAAACAAGTGCAGAAGAAAAGAAGTCTTCCTATGTCATGATATGGAGACAAAGATACGTGGTCCCTCCTTTTCTGAGTAGACCACATGGAGGTAGAAGTAAGCAATGAGGTCCCTTTTATTGAGGGATAAATGATGCTGCATTTTCAGGACTGAACAGAACTTCAGTTTCAGATACTGTATAACACTTTTGTGAATGACTTGAGAAAAATTATACTCTTCTATGGACTTCTATCTGTCTGTGTTCTGTCACTGATCTGTCTGTGTATGGAGAAGAGATGCGTGCCCATCTCTGCAAGGAAGAGTTCTTTAATAGCTTCCTAAAACATTTTCTGTATGTCAGGTTGGCATTAAATTAGTTAATATAGTGTGAGCTAAAGATGTCTTTGTTAATCCACTACCTTTGATTTAGACTTTGATTTAGACTACCTTTAGACTTAGTTGTTTTACACAGTAAAACATAAAATCTCAACAAAAGTAGGATCAATGATGGAAAGTGGCAAACCAGAGCTGTTCCAAGTGCCTGAAGGAATTTTCACTTTCTCCAAGTAAGAAATCATGTGCAGAATGCTTGTGTGAGTCCTACAGACACATATACTTCATCTGTTTGAGTCAACACATTGGATTCACTAAAATACTTGCTGAGATTTAACTTGCTAGTCAGTTTAGGATTCCAAACCTCGCATAATGATCCTTAACAAAAATGTGTGCCAAATAATCTCAACTTCACAGCATGATGAGTGAACTTCATGGTGCTTATTTAACTACTTTTAATGTTTTGATTTATTTATTTGATTTTTAATTGTGACTTTTCATTCTGTAGATTCACCATGTATGTATTTAATGTCTACTTGCTCTTTAATAGATTCCTGGAAAACACATGCGCTTTCTTACTCCACTGAACTGCAAGCTCTGAATGCACAAGTTCACTCAGGTATTTGTATTCTTTTAGGCCCTGTTTCCAAATCAATTCTGACGTGCAACTGTAACTAATTCAAGGAGAACTCAGGGGAAAGTGCTGCCAAATGAACTGGAAAGTCATCATCACATTTTCCTTCCTTAACAAGTAGAAAGAGCTGTTAAATGTTTAAGACAGTCATACCAGCACCAGGCAACCTGAGATGATTCGTCATCCTAGAGAAAGACATGTGAGATTAGATTTGCTCTTCGAGACCTTAAGTCTACTCTTATAGTACTACTCCAATGAATCTTTTCAGAGGTCTGACTGCTGAACTTGACATAGTCATGTGAAAAAGCACTAGGTCAGATTTACTTTGAGGCTTAGTTATCTCTACAAAACACTGGGCTTTCAAGAGGAAGGTGGGAGAAAGAGAGATGGGTTCACTCAGTTTCCTCATCTTAGAGCACCTGCTGACTTTTATGTCAGAAAAGAGTAAAGAACTTGAAAATCTTTAGAAATACTTAGAAATTCTTATGTCAAACAAGACAGTCACAGTAGTTTTCAACCCTACCCTTCTCTTCCTAAAGCTACTGCTGCCCAGCTATTTGTGTTACGGAGGAAAGTAGTGGTGCTGAATCCCACTGGCAGCTGCTGCCTTTGACAAATACCAGACTGGGGTATCAAGAGCATTTGGCACTGTCACAGGGCCAGCCCAGCACCCTCCCTTGTGTCTGGACAGTACTGCTGGAGAGAGAGCTCTTGGATTTTAAAACCCATCATCAAATGTTGCCTCTGGCACATTTTGATTCTGAGCAATTGGATTACTGAACAAGTCCCAGCTCCAGCCTTCACTGCCACGCCATTTATTTAGAAAGACTGAACTTGAGGTAGGAGGCTATGACAGAACCTTACAGAATCTCATGTCCTTGGAAATTATTTCTTCCCTCCCTCCTTCCTGTTATTCATAGAGTCAACAAGACACACACACAGACAAAAATCAAACCTCCAAAAAATCAAGAAAATACAAAATTTGAGCAAGTTAGGCTCTGTTCTTAAAAGATAAAGGAAGCAGCAGAATTTCTGAGCACCCCAGTAAGTTCTGGTACCAGGGTAGAGTGAAGGACCTGAATGTGACAAAGGTATTACAGAATGGCTGGCAGTAGTTGTAGGTAGCAAAAGCTTTGTCTTTTTGCCTTTGCCAACTCTGCCCAGCCCAAGCAAAAGCTGGCTGCTCATCAGCTGCACCGGGAAGGAAGGTCGTGTTGCAAAGTTCTGCCTATGGAATCTTTTGTGAAACACCAGTCACCTCTTCTGAGCTAAGTCCAGCAATATCCTCACTGAAGGCAAGTCTGAGGCAGGAGGTGTGAGACATCTCTGGTCACGGTGGACCTCTAGACAATCTGCCTTCTGGCTCAAGTTTGCTTTTTTGATGTTCCATTGTCCATTTTGAAAGCTGATGGAAAACTGTCCAAGGATGGGCAAGTATATGAAGAAGTGCTGATGTGCAACTTGCTGTCACTCAACTTGAAATGGTGCTACAAGGGAGACAGTCTATGTCTTGTTTATCTAAAACCATTAAAAGAAATAGAAGTCTGCCACAATTATTAACAGTTCCTACAACTTCTGCCTTTTCAGATGATCTGAAAGAAAAGTCTAGTCAAATAAAAAGCTGAATATGGTGTGCAAAATGGGAAAGTAAGAAAGAAAATCATAAATAAAAGAAGTACGTAAGATACTGTAATTTTGTATTTTAACATATCAGGGATCAAATGTTGAAGTTATAAATCAAATGTTGAAGTTATAAGGTAGAGTCTATCTTCAGGATGCCCTTCAGAGGAGAGAAGATAAAACATTCAGGATATCTTTTAATTTTATTTAAGTGATATTGTGTAATATATGCGAAATTATGCCCGATTTTAAGACTTTAACTACCATTTACTTGCAACAACTAAAATGCTTCTGAGAAAGCTTTCATGTTGGAAATATATTGAAGGGTTGGGAGGTGGCATTTCTGAACTGAAAAAGTTCCTATGGAGCAAAGAATTGAGACTAATTATGCTAAATATTTACAGACTGAAAGGCATACCTAATTTCATCTTTCCAGACCTAGACATGTCTTTAAAAACTTAGCTGTCTTCTATTCATTGTGAAAGCATAAGTTTGTAGATTTTCTTATGTGTTTTCCCAACCTTACACCTTTTTAAAAATAAGCACTTAAACATCCTAACATTAAGGGGTTTCTATGTTTCTTTCCTAGAAGTAGATCTCTAACAACTCATTAACATCCCTCAAGATAGAGGAATCAAATGTTTTAATGAAATGCCTGAGTTGTTTACCATTTTTTACTTTTCAATATATTATTTCTGTTAGCTTTCATGGTTGAATATCATGAGATCAAGCTATGATATGATTAAACTAGGAAGGTTTCCAAAAAAATGTTATAGTTTTCTTACATACTCAGCTATGACATTTGAGGAAGACTGTGATATGAATCTTGTGATAACAGTGATGCTTGGTTTATTCTGTAAATATTCTTATTCTCATTATTACCAAAAAAAATTCATAACTCTTGCCCATTTCTGGATCTATTTATGTGTTTTAATGTTAATAATTATTCTTTAGAGATTTAATTAATTTTATTATTCATGCATCACATACAGAACAACCAGGGGATCAGACCGAGCAGCATGGGTTTGTGAAAGGCAGGTCCTGCTTGATCAACCTGATCTCCGTCTGTGACAAGGTGACCCACTCACTGCATGAGGGAAAAGGCTGTGGATCTTGACTGCCTGGACTTTGGTAAAGGTTTTGACACTGTTACCCACAGAATTCTCCTGGACAAACTGGCTGTTCATGGCTTGGGCAAGTGCACTGCTTGCTGTGTTAAAGACTGGCTGCATGGTCAGCTTCAGGGAGTGCTGATGAATGGAATTGCATCCAACTGGTGGCTTGTCAAGGCTCCGTGTCAGAGACAGTTCTGTTCGATAACCTAGATGAGAAATCAAGTGCATCATCAGATGGTTTGCAGGAGATGCAAAGTTGGGTGAGTGTGTTGATCTCTTGGAAATCAGGAAGGCTCTAAAGAGGGGTCTGGACAGGCTGGATCAATGGTCCAAGCCCTGCTGTGTGAGGTTCAACAAGGTGGAGTGTCAGGTCCTGCCCTTGGGTCACAACAGCTCCATTTACTGCTACAGGCTTGGGGCAGAGAGTCTAGAAAGCTGCCTGGAGGAAAAGGACCTGGGGGTGATGGTTAAAAGCAGCTGAACATGAGCCAGAGTGTTCTCAGGTGGCCAAGAAGGCCAATGGCATCCTGGCTATCAGATATAGTGTGGCCAGCAGGACCAGGGGGGATCATCCACTTTTACTTGGGTCTGGTGAGGCCTCACCTTTAGTCCTGTGTCCAGTTTCAGGCCCTTCACAACAAGAAAGACACCGAGGTGCTGGAGCTTGTCCAAAGAAGGGTAATGGAGCGGGCAAAATGTCTGCAGAGTAAGTCCAATGAGGAGAGGCCGAGGGAGCTGGGGGATTTTTAACCTGGAGAAAAGGACACTCAGAGGACATTTATCACTCTCTCCATCTACCTGAAAGGACAGATAACAAACAAGGACCTTGTTGCAGTGAGGTGGAGGATGGTCTCTTCTCCCAAATACTAATAGTGATATCAAAATTGGTCTAATAGAAACTTTCTAAGAGAGTTTTGAGTATTAGATGGCAGGCTTTCTTTATTACAGTTCACTGGTGACTCGGAGGATCCTTCCTCTAATTGAGTGCACCAAGCATCAGGTGAACAGTTTTATCATACACACTTATTACATAGTCATTAGCTATCCCTGCTTACTTGATATTATTACAGAAAAAATGAAAAATATTTCTTTTATTTTGCAGATAGAAATAACAGAATAAAAGTACATATATGTGTTACTTTATTTTGCATAGTTGCACCCCTTGCTGGAAGTCCTTATGTGGTCTTTCAGGGGTCTTCTTTGGTGGTCTTCAGCATCCACTGTTGTAATATTTTAGGTGGGCATTCCTTGATCCCAGCTCTTGAATGAGCACAATACTGTTGTTTGGCATGACTCCTGCCTTTTCAGCCTTACAGAGCTGAGCTGCATCCTGCTTGCCTAGGTTCCATCCTTTATCAACTTCTCTGAAGGTGTCTTCTCCTTCTGCTGCTCTGTTCTACTGTCCCTACCAATAGAACAACAGGAAACAACATCTAGGTGTCCCAGAGAAGATTTAGATTTGATATTAGGAAAAATCTCTTCTCTGAGAAAGGGTTGTCAAGCACTGGAACAGGCAGCCCAGGGATGTGATTGAGACACCATCCCTAGCAGTATTTAAAAGACAGGTAGACTTGGTGCTTAAGGACATCGTTTAGTGGTGGACTTGGCAGTATGGGGTTTCAAGTTGGATCTTAAATGTTTTTTCCAAACTAAACAATTATTTGATTCTATGAATTAGGTCTTAAGTGAAAAAGATCTATATTGTCTTTATTCAATTTGTTTTCACCTTTTGTTTTCCTTTTCAAAATTGTCTTTTGGCATTAAATGGTTACTACATTCTTTAGTATGTAATTATCTAGACTATTAACACAAAATTTGGGATATGCTCACAATTCAAAGCAATGCAATAATCCAAGCATTGATAAGCGTTTTCTCTTTAGGGAAAAATTAAAAGCCCTGGCCACTCAGTCCAGCACAACAATTAGGGTTTCAAAACTGTTTCAAGTGAACTAGTGAGTCTAGTAGATTCTAAAGAATAATGATACATTAGGATCTGAATTTGCAGTAAATCTCTGTTGTCCTCTTTCTTAATTGCATGAAAAAGGATTATTTTTTCCTCTAATTTTTCCACATTTTTTTTGTTTGTGCATTCATATACCCAGATTCTTCTTTCTGTGGCAATGCAAATCTAAAAGAAGGTAGATATAAAAAATTACAGGGTCAGAATTTCTAGATGAGAATGTCACGTCTTGGATCAAGGCTCCACCTAGCCTGGCATCCTATCTGTCGGCAAGTAGGAGCAGTCACAGAGGGAAAAATAAAACAAATTAAACAAGATCTTCATGGTTTCTGGTGACTATAGCTGAGACTTGAGAGTTCCGGTGTTTAATGCCTTTCTTGGACTTTATCAATTTCTCTGATCTTTTTTGATGAGTATGTACATTCTTAGTCACTATCAGTATCTGGAGCATTGAATGCCACAGAATATTCCTTATCTTCATGATTTTAACAATTATTTAACTAAAATTTTCCAACTCATATTTTCCAGAACTTTTATTTATTAACCAGTGTGGATTAAAATATTTTACATGTGTTGTTTTATGTTACCACCTTGCCATAAAACTGGTCTCCAAATATGACTCCTTGTTCCCACAAGTTCATTATTTCATTGTATTTATTTCTAGGACAAAATTAAGAAGCGACACTATATTTGGATGGATAGTATACCCGTTTTCTTTTTTAACAATGTCAGCACTTTCACTTGGACCTATCTTGCTGTTCCATTCCCTAGTTTATTATGAGAAATAATGTCATCCCAAGTACTGGACTAGAATCTTGTTCTAAAATAGACTTGTATCACAATTACACAGAGACACTGCGACTACTAATCTGTTGCCCTTGTTTTCTTTCTACCAAGATGTAGTGTCATCACAGCATCTTGAGAAGAACCCTTAGCAATCTTTAGTATCTACTGCTTGAACTAAGATTGCAGTAAGATTAATTGAGCATTAAACTGTGAGACAAATGGGGTTGCTGGCCTAATCTGAAACCCCATTAAGCCTCAAATATATATTTAGCAATGTAATATGAGTCATAATTAAGATTTTTTTGAAGGGACAAAAGGGAAAGAATATTCCAAATCATTTATTTAATAAATGGTTATCTCTTCCTGTTACGAATTATGAACTGGTACCAAGCTAATGCAGTTTCAGAGACATTATTTTGCCTGGAAACTTTCCAGGAAATATAAAAAGAAACTCCACACCTTTAGAACCACAAAAATAAGAAGATGTCTAAAAATGTATTATTTACTTACTACTTTTGAGCAGTATCTCCAGAGACCTTTCAGACTACTGAATTATTAATTGCATAGGCACTGCAAAGAATCCATTTTATTATTCTTTGAAAATTCCATGACAATTCTTACTAAGACATTTCAGCTTATTGGGTCAAGGCTTGTACTGAGAGACTTTAGCTTATGGATCACTGGTTTGGCAGACTAATAGCTTCAGCCTGACAGGTCAAAGTCAATGTATCACACCTCTTTATATCCACCTCCAGGAAAAAATAAAATAAAAATTAAAAAAAAAAAAATACCACTATGCCCAAGAGCAGAAAAATTGTTTTTGTCTGGCTGTGTCCTTCAATTATTTAAGCCATATTTCAGGCTTAAATGATATTATTTTAGTTCATTAGGACATGTCTCACCAGTAAGGTGTTATATATAAAAGGAAAAGTCAAATATGGCATTACAGTGCCATTCTATGTGCTTGCATTAGCCAATACAAGGAGAATGACCTATTCATAGAAGCTAAACTAAACAAGTATTCTGTCTTTAAAATAATAGATACAAGGCTCTACTTACTTAAAGTCACACAAATCTTCTTGTCTATTTCATTACTTACTGATGTAAGTAATATAAGTAGCTTTATAAATTACTTGCTGGTAAATTACATAATAGTCAGGACTGCATTTCCACTCTGTACTGTAGACATACGTGGTATTCCCATTTGCCAAACACAGCAGTAATACAGTCACTCTTCTAGGATCATGGCAAATATTTACCCACATAGACCCTTTGTAGTGCTATACCAGGGCAGTTATCTAATGTAGATAGCAGCTATGAAACCTTTATACAGCTTTCTCTTCCCCCTCTCTTGGGATGTCACAAACTGTTGGGTACAAAACATGATTTTTTAAAAAACCTCTGATCCCTTCTGTCAGTCAACTCTGGCCCACAGAGAATTACCTTTTGCATTGTAGCATTGCTCCTCAGTCCTGCAAATACCAGGACAGCTTTCATCTCCTTGTTAAACATTTTACAAATGAATTGGCCTAGAAAACACGCATGCATACCCATTATGTATTTGCCCTATAAGCACAAATATGTATATATCAGGATGCTCTGTGGATTCCACTGCTTTGTATTTAATAAATGATGCCTGTATTTCTTTCCAATTTCCCTATCTATAGAAGATCATTTCTCAAAACCAGGGTGTATTTAAAGCAAAAAAAATTAAGCAGCATCATAAATCATTCAGCAAACACCCCAACTCTATTCATAGCCCTACATATGTTGCCAGTAATACAGATAAATATAGACTCATAGAAATACACACACAGACTTTGAGAAAATATGCCTCTAGACAGAAACATATTGTGCATATGCAAATAACTGTCTGGCACTGAAGCTTTGCCCTTTAGCATTCACTTAACTGTATCTCTTTCCTACGCCTGCTCCCTCCCATTTTTCCATCTGTTTATTTTTTCAAAGCTTCATTTAAGAATATGGTACAACTTCTCAAAAATCAAGAAATATGGTCCTGCAAATATAACTGCCAGGTATAACATACAATATTGCTTGAGAGAAGTAAAAAAAAAGATATAGAGGAGGCTACATTCAAGTTTTCCTACAAAGGCTACAGGAAATGGGTTTTATCCATTCTGTCCCAATGATGTTCATTCCTGGTTAGTTTTCAGGTCTGGTTGCTATACTTTAAAGAAGCTGTATAATCCAGGCTTGTGATCAGCTTCCTTAATTTATTTCCCTTGAAATGACAGGGCTGGCAAAGGCAGGCTGGCTTCTCAGATGTCTAGATTACACTGTAGCTATGGAAACAGGTGTTAAAATGCTATGAATTTCAAGTTACATTGATATTCTGCACATCACGTTCTGTACTGATGACAGGTTATTTTTCATGCTGACCAATACAACAGCATCAATCTTACATAAGACTGTCAGGTAAGAGAGTCCCCACAACAAACTTGGGGAGCTTTCTTGGGGTTTTACTCTCAATGTGCACACATAGTTGAACACATGCATATGCAGGAGCAGTACCTGCTACTACACCATTCCCGAAGTCTTAAAGACAAGAAGTGCAGGTGCCTGAAGCCAAATTATTATGACATTTCCAGCATAAGAAGTATTTACTTTGTTGAAGAAACCACCTCTTTGTCCATGCTCATGTAAAGAACTGACTCAGATCTGAAGACCTGCAGTAATTTCCTTGGGTTTTTACAAGGCTGTAGGGAAAAATCCCAAAACCTTGGAAGAGTGGGGGGAGATAAAATAAATATCTTTTTGCTTTGGTACAAATTGTCCGATCACCACCTCTGCCTCCCATTGTGACTTCTGTAGAGGCTACATGAGGGTCCAGGTAGGAAGCTGGACCACTTCCCGCTGTCCTGCAGAGAATTCAACTCAAAATAGCAGCATATTGCACTACTAACCTTCCTCATCATGAATGGTGAAGTGAGAAAATAGTTTTTGTATGATTTTGCATCCAGATGAATGAGCTACAGAAATCACAAGTTTTCAAAGAAACATTCCTGGTCTCCCCCAGGCTTGTTCTCACTGTCTTTTACTTTGATACACCCACATTATCTACTCCCTCACAGTCCTGATGTTTGGTTGAGAGATTTATGTTTTTCATATATATGGACATTCTCCAGTCAGCTCAACATCTGCTTCCTCCTTTGTGCCACACAGTCCAATCTTTCCTGAACATGCCTCTTCTATCAACAGGGCCCTTTTCAGTTTTCAGGCATTTATTATGTTTTTGATATCTCTTATTCAGCGCAATTCAAACAGTGATGAATTTAGATTTGGTGTCAAACTGTATTTTTATTCCTCACCGTTGTGTAAATCGAAAAGCTTTTCTTTTCTGAATGAACTGGAAAACCTTTTTTGAACTATGTTGAAAATGTACACTCTATTTCGCATGAATAGTTATCTTGTCAAAGCTTAGTCTTAAATTACTAAGTATGATAAACCAATAATCACCCTGAAAAATTTAAAAAATGGGAAGGTTTTGCTATTCAGTTATAAAATTCCTATATGAAAATATCAGTGGGAAAATTTAAGATAAATTGGTCCAAGAGAAATAAAACACATTAGAAATAAAGTAGTAAAACATGTAAACTACATTACCAGTGATATGGATGATATGAGCTGCAGTCTGAAATCTCCTATCCATAGTCTGTGCAGCTGTGAATGGCCATACTGCTTCATAGCAGTTCCAAGAGTTTATTCTGCTTTCAAGCAACCCCTGCAGAGCTCAGTTATTTACTTTACATAAACATGTATGAAACAGCATAGTTTTCTTTGCATGGTGAGGGCCTCCTCACAGAGATTTGAGGTAGAGCCAAAGACTTTTGTATGAGGCATAGCATCACTCTTATGTAAAAACATTTCCAGGAAATTGTGGGTTTGAACTAATTGCACAGTAGAGTAAAATATCTCTGCACACCAATGGAGAACTTCAGAGTTATTTAGTTCTCTGAATAAAATTTTCTATAAATGAAAAACCAAAAGGATTTTTTCTAATATTTTGAAATACATATGCTGGAAGGTCAAAGTTAAGATGAGGATAGTCATCATACTTCCCTCTCCAGTTTCAAGCAGGTTAATGTATGAGCTAAAAGCAGAATGAGGAACAAGGAGCTTAGTTCCTCTTGCTCATGTAGGCAACACCATTCAAGCAAATTAAAGGAATAGTTATTGAATTTCAACACTGTTTATGTTCACATTTGAACCATTAGATAAAAGAAGTTTGGAGGCCTTTCATGTTTTGCCTCCCTTTCAAACCCTTTCTGTTTTTGCACCAAGGCATTCACTTGAGTATAACAGAAGTTGTTTGCAACCCTTCCTTACTACATTAACTAAAACTCCACTACTGAAACACAAGTTTTCAGTAGTCACAGCCTTTTCTGGTGACATCTGTGAACTCTGTAAACTAATAATACTGCTTTTTCTCAGCTATTCAAATTTTTAAAAGCATTACCCACTTGACATAGCAGGGTCTGCTTTGACTGATAGCAGCAGCAAGCTTTTAAAGGCCAGTTCAGTTTTCAGATTCTTTTCCCTATCCAAGGCCTTAAGAGCTGATGTTTCAAAAGATTTCTCTGGGCAGACAAAGAATTTTAGATCCACTGCCTCTATGGCAACTGAAGTCTTAAAAGAACTCATTTCTTCTAGACATAATTCATATGAATGGCACTTTTTGCACTATTATATCAAGTCAAGTCCTTCCCTAAGGAAAGCCTGATTCTGTTACGTCCAGTCAAAATAATTACACCACAAGACACATGGTTTGCTCCAATAATTCCCCATTAATCAGCCTGCACTGGTTTTAGGCATGGGTCCCAGAGGTTAATGAATGGATCATTAAATCTACTGTGCAATCAGTCCCCCAGAGTATGCCCATTTTTTGCCACATCACTTGTTTAAGCAAGCATTCTACTTAATGGCAAAGACAGAAATTATAAGCTCAGAAGGAGATGATGAAAATTATAAAGATTTTTTTTAAATCTTCCCCGCAAGTATTTGGCAACAAGATGAGAAGGGTGAAAAAGAGGTTTAACTGAAGGAAAAAAACCACAAATTAACAAACAACAACCACAGAAAACCTCCTCATGGAGTTATTTGATCTCCTTCAAACACTCACACTCATTCCCTGTAGGAAACTAGAGATGCCTGTCTGGGATGTGAGAGATCTAACACACACATGAAGTGTTAAGTATCACTGGCTCCTGCACAGAAAATGTCATCATTCCCACCTCCCAGTTGGTATCTTTAAATAGCTCACATTGTTTATGGTGTACATAGTGTTAATGTCCTTCAGTTGTTCTATTTTCAAGGATGGAAAAGCAGTTGCTAAGCATTTCTAAATGACAGCCCCAGGGTTCATTAAAAATATGGCAAACATTTGCTAAGCTCATTAAGTGCAATTTTTGTGTGTGTGTGTATCAGATTCCTCCTCTGCATGTTATGCGTGACCAAACATCTATTAACCCTAATCCCATTGATGAGTCTGATACATTCAAACTAGCAATTAGACAAAACAAAAAGGATATTTACTGAGAGACTCATAAATGGGCTTTCATATTGGTCTAAATTTGCAATTTGCTGTTGCAAAATGACAGTTTAATTCCCTTCTGTTAATCCCCACCTACTAGAGTACTCCCTTTGTTTGATTATAGGTTGTCAGATTTAGGGATTCTGATTGAATCAAAATTTTAAGTAAACCAGAAATACACAATAATTACACTTGCTAGGCACTGCTGCCTACTGTACAAGCAAAGCAAATGCAACAAAAAATTAAATAAAATTCAAAGAAAGAAAAAAGGATTTCAGGAATCAGCTACTTAAAAAACTAAATATATATATTTCCTCCATCTAAATTCAGAAAAAATAAAAATAGCTTCTTTTTCTCAGTACAATAACATGTTTTGATACTATTACCTGCTAAACATAATTTTTCTAGAACCAAGAGCATTTCTCCAGAGCCACAGAGGAAACATCTCACCTTTCTTAAACAGAATGACCTTTCTAGCCCACAGTAATGCCCTTCTCACGCATCTTTTCCAACAGTGTGAAGCACAGACATTACTATGAACTCAGCAAAATAATTGCAATATAAATTGTCAGGTAGAGAGTCCTGTATGGAAAAACTTGGAAACATTAGTTAGGAAGATATCTCCCTGTTTGCAAAGTAGTGCTTACAACATCATTGCAAGTCTTGTCAGTAATGTTTAACTGTGCAAGAGTTGGTTCTGTTCTATAAAGCAAGAACTGGGCTGCTGTGAGCTAGTAAGGAGGGAACATCATTTATGCCATGGCAAACTAATACTATGAATTTTTCACAGCACGATGAAAGTCCTCTGCAAATGAAGACTTCTGATGTGTACATAGATTAAAACAAACTAACAAACAAAACCTCAAGAAGACTCGTTCAGTAGCTTTTTCTCAAACTTTCTCTTAATGAAGTGTTTGCTTTCTCCTGGAGGGATTTTTTTTTTTAAAGTTAAAAATATTATGGCCAAATTTTATGCCTACAAAGAGATCATTAACAATGTGAAGTCATTTTCAAATTATCTCTTCTGGTTTTCCAGGAATTCCACTTCTTAGTAAACAAAGGCTTCTAAAAAGTGATCATGCAGAAAACCTTCAGAAGAAATACTCAAACACAGAAAAGATTTTTAATTAATTATTCTAGGCTATATTTAACCAGAAGAAAAGCAGCTCCTCATTTCAGGAGAACTGTAATAATTATCTACAGAGAAAATAATTGTGTATGTGTATAGATACAGAGATTCTATTAATCATTTTAAATTTTATTTTAGAGTAAGCTTTTTCCCCCAAAAATCTTCAATGAAAAGGAAGATGCTGCTGCTTTTTTAATATTTAATGCTATGAACTAGTCCTTTCAGTCTACTAGTGTGTACTAAATCTTCTATTTAGTTATTCAAGAGATGTCTAACAGAAAAACACTCCCTGAAATTTCTGTTACCCACTCTATACTGTCATATCCATAGATTTATTCACTCGATGATGGTGATATTTCTGTGTTTCCAACAAATCACCTGTACAGGGACACTTTCCACCTAAGTTGTCAGCTTCTCTTTCCCTGAATACAAACAGTATATCACTGTTTCATCAGCATATTTTCAATAAATATGACAAAACTTTACTAAATAACAAAGGTAGTGGAAAGGTCCAGAGTGCAAAGGGACTCTCTGAGCTGAAGTGTGTATGCTTGGACATATTTCAGCTTAAAAAAAAATTCTAGCTTCAGATTGACCCACTTCATAACTCAATAGGAAGGAAAACAAATGATCATAGATTTTTTAATAACCTAAAATCAATAAGATACTCCATTAAAAAGTAGTTGTGGCAAAAGATCACACCTGTGTATTTATACAGCCTTAAGATGAAACATTAATAAGTAAATGGCTCATTAAAACCAAATTCAACAAACCTTTAAACCCTAGATTTTTTAAAACATAAAATTGTATTTTTCCCTTAATTATGCATTTTATTAATGATTTGCTTTCTATTTCTTGCATAAGAGTTTGAAAACAGTTGTGCATACTTTGTCTTAACAGATACTGAGATACATTCAAACATATTGCACATTTTATAGGATGGAGAGCAAACCTGAAGACATTTGGATCTGAAGATGATGAAGTTGATGCATTTTTTTTTTCTGTTTTTGCATTGGAGAGTGTTACTGCTCCAAATCCACTACTCAGAAAATTTTGTCTTTAACATAACTCCCAGAACAGAAGAAGAGACTCATACAACTTGGGAGACAGAGGTGTCAAGGTGATCAAGGTCTGAAAGGCCATGAAATTAATTTTCCTGCTACTTCTGGTTTTATTCTTGAATTTTGAAACAAAACTGAAACCAGAAACCTCACTGTGTGAGCTTTACCATTCTTTAACAATTCTTCATGGTGCATTTTACCTTGTTTCAACCCAACATAAGTTATTTACTAAGTGGATTACTGCAAAGTGATAGCAGCATGCACAAGTAAGATCGTGTCAGGAACACTGAGAACACTATGCATAATTGCAGTTAATAAACCAGATTAAATGTCTTCTATTTGCAAGCTTAACTAGTCTTTCATACCTCTCTTTTTTTTTTCCCCTGGAGTTTTGTCTTCTTCTGACTTGATGGAAGTGGGCAAAAATGAAAGAAACCTCAGTCATGGAAAATCACCTAAGCACAAAGTTCAAATCACATATTAGCATTTGCATATGTTTAAACAGGCACTTTTTTCCAACTGGTTACCTGTACAAGTAAGTTTTGAGTTAGTAGGCACCAAGGGGCAAACAAAGTTTCCTAATGCTACACACTCGAGCAGTCAGCACAGGTCTTATGAGGATTTTAAAACCAGAAACAATAGAATGCGACAATTTTTTGTGTAGAACTTTCATTTCAACTTACTCTTTGCACAGGAGAAAAATATTCTGATAAAAAAAACTGAAAAGCAGATTCGGTGTCCATTTTTACCTTGACACATCTTACAACATCGATTGTCTGTTCTGCAAAAAGCATGCATGACAGAGAATAGCACTTAGCCAATGTAGAAATTAGCCATCACACTTTCTGGATGTAGTAAGTCATGAATTGTCCTAAATTAATTTACCATAAGATTATCCCACAAGAAGACTATATATACAATCAAATGCAACAATAAAAAAAAGGATAAAATGCTTTTCCTGATTTTCACTTCCTCTTCCTAATATGTATCTTAAAATTAGACTCATAAAGATGTGGAAAGACTTAATCGCAATGCTATTTTCTCCTGAAATCCAGAAAATATTTTAACGTATAATCTTAAGCAAACTTATTTACAGCCACCCTTACTTTCAGTTATGATATTTTAGCAGTTAGGTAAAATATTTTTTGGTTGCTTTCAATGTCAAAGTTGGCTGGAAGTCTCTCATGTATCATTTTTTCTGTTTAATTTCTTCTTTGATTTTTCTTTGCTTTACAGCACTCTTGTGAAGTATTTGCCATGGGCATCACCCACAGATGGCACATTAAACATTCCTTTCCACTGAGGCTGTCCTTAGACCCTTTTCAAGTTGTTAACATATATGGGCATTGCCAAAATCCAAATCATGAAGGTGTAACGCTGCAGACGAGATGGTCCAACTGGGACCAAGTGGCACTGGAAGTCTGGTTTGGGAGTACTACAAGGATGGGAGAAATATACCCAGAGACATGCATAACTCACCTGTTCAGCAAGTAGCAAATTTTCAGCTCTCACTCCTACTTCCTTCTGTTTCCCGTTTCCCAAAAACAGAACAGACAAACAAACAAACAAAAAACAAAAAAACAAAACAAAAAAAAAATTTCACCAGTTTACAAAAATTTGTGAAACATTCTGATGTGTCTGACCTTAATTATATTACAGGTATTTACTTTTTTCCTCCTTTATTTTTTTATTTGAGTGAAGCACTTTAATGAAGAAAAAACATGGAGAAAAAGTCTTGTGAAAAATTCAGATTTAGATGCTGAATGCAGCATCTAAAGATTAATATAAACCAAGCAGTTTTTCAAGAGCTAAACTGTAATTGGAAATCCACCTTTTCATATATGATAAATTAAATTTAAAAAACAAGCAAACAAAACCTAACAAACCCAACAAACCAAAAAAGCAAGCAACCAACCAAACAAAAAACCACCAGCACTGATACAGGTGTTCTCCAAGAAATGTTTTTTAAATCCAAACTTTGGAAACAACATCTGTCTGAAATCATAACTGTGGAAATTATATTTTAGAAGGGAAGGAAATCTAATAGGATTTATTTGCAATGTTTTACTGCTAGTGGTATAGCAGAAACAAAATATCTACATTAAATGCATGGTATTCTTTTTCAGCCTTCATCCTGCCTCTAAGCCCTTCAGGCCCAGCCATTCAGAGTTTGCAGATTTTCCACTGGATTACAGAAAATGATGCTAACATGAGTATCCTTTAGTTCACAGAGCTCTAATTTAAATGCATATCCTATTACAATGGAACAGCAAGTTTTTAGATCTCAACCATATTGGCATTTGCTCCAGAGAATGACAGAACAAAATGGCCCGCAAAGGTCCCATTCACGTTAAACTGGCTTCTGCTAAAACCGTGAGTGGCTGTTTAGTCACTGAGTTATGCAGCAGGAAGTAGGCAGTCAATGAACTTAGGCTCCACCAGTGTGTGTCAGGATCACAGCCTCAAATCTTTCACCAGGTGCTTTACAAGCTCTTGCTGTTTAGACAGAGATGGAAAGTTTCAGAGCTATGGGTTTCAGGTAAAATTTTTCTCAAAAGCAGGCACATGGAAGGTTACACATTAACAATCAGTCCCAGTTACTCCTAATGGGATTTGTGCATGCTGCTTTGAAAATGTAGCCCTTCAGGCTGATATACAGTTAGCATAACAAGTAGCTGCTACAAATGGCCAGTAGGACTGAATATGCAATTAACTAGCTGTGTTTTCTGAATCAATATGAATTGATTGAAAAGTAAACACTTGAGCTTAATCTATCACTGTGATAAAAAATTGGCCTTCTTCCTGAGTGGCATTAAGAAATTTGGCCTGATCTTTTATGTCTGTGTGGAGTGGTGTCTTTCTAAGGAGGAAAACCCTGAAAATTCTCTATCATCCAGAGTAGAATAATAACAGAAATTGCATCATTTGACTGAATTCAGGTCTGTATTACTAAGTATATTTTATCCATTTGTGGATTTCAATTAACTGTGATTCCCAACAGTGTTTCACCGAAAACAGTATAGTATGTCTACAAGTTCATCAGGCCAAAATCCCTCTGTGTCTGAAATTCATATAGCTCAAAGGTTATAAAAATGGTGTCCAACCTACCCTACAGAACCAACAGGCATGCAACCATTATCACTATAATTTTGCTCGAAACAAGACCAAATACACATAGTGAGGGGAAAAGAACTCCTAGATTCACTTAAATAGAGAGCAGATTCTTTATGAGACTGAAAAAGGGAGTAGATTTGTGCTCTTAATTAATTAATACATTCAAAGCACAACAAAAATGAGCCTGTTGTCTTTGAGGGTGCAACAGGGGCAGGGAATTAAACATAATTTCTTTCCTCAAGACTTAAAAAAAAAGTGCTTTAATTGCACTGTATGCCCAGGTAACCTTCTTTTATCTGTGTACATAAATTGAAAGGGGAAATGACAATGAATAGGTAGTGCCTAAGGGCAATATTGCGTCTCAGCATCCAGAAAAAAAAAATCTAAAATGGAAACAATTTTAGGACAATAAAATAATACTCACAAAATTGAAAATTGAGTCAGACAAAATCAAGACACCAGCTTTTGGAATATGTCTAAGACTCATGAGCTAATCAGTAATAATTAAGAATTCCTTTAGCTGAAAGTCGTGGGGTTTTTCATGGTGAATAGATTAAGATAATGAGGACACATAACCTAAGGAAAGAAATGTTTTCAGACAGTGACTGATGACCCCAAACCAAGCCAGAATTTTCATAATGGTTTATAAGAAAAAATACCCTGCCTCCTAAAAAATTTTCCCCCCCATTCTCACAGGTCAGCCACTCAAAAAAAAAAAAACCAAAAACAAGACTGCATCTCAGACTGGCCAGCGTTCTACTACCCATTGTACTTGTGAGCCAAAAAACTTCCTTTGTGGCAGAAGTTGCACAGACCTCTCCCACTGGGTCAACGGGATTTCACAGGCAGTGTAATACAATTGCTGAACTGAATCCATGAAGTTAATTAAAGTAAAAATTACACTGTGATTGTTGCTTTCTTTTTTTTTAATGGAAGATTATGTTCAGGAGGCAAATTAAATATTTTAAATTTCTATAAAAGCATTCCAGCATTTTAAGCCTTTTTTGATTTAGGTGCCAGAGACTTAGGATTTCACTCCTTGAGGTTTACTAGCACAGATTTCCATGCTTATTTATTCATTACAGAAAGGAGATCCTACAGTGAAAAATTAATGCTTGACATAATTTTTAGAACTAAAAAGAACTCTTACTCATCCAATCCAGTGCTTCTGTTTAAATGGAAATCAAAACATTGTCAGACTCAAGCCTGCCTGTAACACAAAATCTTAAATACTTTGAAGCCTGTGTAACTGGGTTGTCTGTTTTGCTACTGGATAGGAGATTCAAGCACAGCAGTGATCTATAATGTTTATTGTATTTTACCTTTGGCTGGCAGGACTTAATATCTTTCTTCATCAGTTCTTTAACTTCACATCTTATATCTACAAAGGGAGTTTTAGGAAACATAATAAATATGTATTAAT
This sequence comes from Coloeus monedula, assembly GCF_965178545.1. Taxonomy (NCBI): domain Eukaryota; kingdom Metazoa; phylum Chordata; class Aves; order Passeriformes; family Corvidae; genus Coloeus; species Coloeus monedula. Next base: position 43,174,341 of record NC_138822.1, on the reverse strand, counting down.
ATATTAACAGTATGCATACAGTTTTTATATAACATATGATTTTGGATGAATGGTTAAAATTTAGAGTAATAGGAAATTTAACTATGGATAAAAGAAGCAGCTGTTTTTAAAACCTCACAATGAGATTTTCATATATTTGTGTTAATTATAGAGGGGTCAATACAGTATAAAACAAAGCTACTTTTTAAATCATTGGGTAGATACCAAAAAGGAGGGGGGGAAAAAGGCAGGTCATCTTAAGTCTAAAATCAAGCAAATTTCATTTTTTCTTTAAGCACCAGGCTCGAGTATCATTTCCTCTTAACTGTTCGTGAATGACAACTCCTTAAGAGCCATTGACAAGTTTTGCCCATGGAAAGTGAGCAGGGACAAGTACCAGCACGCACTGAACGTGATATGATTGATAAAATGCCTAAAAACTCTTTAATTTCTTCATAAACAAAGCTCCTGCAGTCTTTATTGAGACAAACTTCCATTGAAGGAAATTTGAGTTTCTGTATGTCTGTAGCAGCTTGTGTCTCCACTACGAGACTACCAGATAGGAACTTTACCCCTAGTACAGTCTTTTGTAGACACTGGTCTGTCTAATACTAGAAGGAGGATGTCAAAGGAGTCTCTGTTCCAACTCCTCACATTGTGTCTCACACTAACTGGGGACTCGATTTCAGGAACTTGTGACTATTTTTTTTTTCCCCCAAATTTAATTAAATTGAAGCAAGCCAGGATCACATGTAATTTACTACAGATGACATTCAAATCTAAAAGAGAAGAATTTTTTGTTAGTTAATAGAGAATGTAGAGAAGTAGTATTTCAAATAGTAGAGCAAATGTGTGAAGAAACATCTGTATCACCACTCATATGTGTGTGAATGTAAAGGAATACTTGGAATATTTATAAAGGTCACGGTCAGACCAGAAACTCTCTGACGTAATTTCACAAAGCAAAATAATTGTAAGGGACAGTAGGGCTGACTGTACTTTTGGTAGGTGAGAGAAGGCTTCAGAACAGTTCCCAGGGTAGTGTTGAAGCAAGGTCAGGACTTGGGACTCAGAGAACTACTTTAGTGATTCTTGTATAAATACGGTCTTTCACAGTCAGCTGCTTTGTGTTCCCAGTTTGCACCAGGTGCAATGTTCTTGCCAGGTGCTCTCTTCCCTTTCTGAAAGTGATGTTTTGGGCTTGCCTCTCATATAGAGAATTCCTCTGCACCCACTTCCAAACATGACAGAGTCCTCATTGTCAGTAACTCAACTGTATGTAAAAATACAATAATTAATACAAGCACAAAGGAAATACTGTGCTAAATGCAGTGTTAAAACAGCTGCTCTGCCAGAGAGATGGTAGTATCATAGTTTTCAAATAACTATATGTTATTTGATAACTGTATGCTGAGAAGAAATTCTCTAATGTTGAAGTGATAGCAATGAGCCAGACTGCACATTCCATTTCTCTGACAGTCACCATGGGTACATGAATAGTCTGACAGAGACCTTATCATTAAAAATTGAGCCAAAACTGAAAAATCTTGTTGAGAACCTTAGCTTTCCATTTCACTTGTCACCAGCTCTTCTGTCTTATTTACCAGGGGAAGGTACATTTACTTCACTCTTTTTTTTTCTGGCCTATATACTTGTAAAACAGAATCGCAGAATGGGTTAGGTTGGAACACAGCATAGTGGGTCATCTGGTCCAACCTCCCTGCTCAAGCAGGCTCATCCCAGAGCACATGGCACAGGATTGTGTCTAGATAGTTCTTGAATATCTCCTGTGAGGAAGACTCCAAAACGTCTCTGGGCAACCTGTGCCAATGCTTGATCACCCACACAGTAAAGAAGTTCTTCGTCATGTTCAGGTGGAACTTCCTGCGCACCAGTTCCTGTGCATCAGCTTGTGCCCATTGCCTCTTGTCCTATTGCTCAGCACCACTGAGAAGAGCCTGGATCCATCCTCTTGACACCCTCCATCCAGATACTCAAAGATGTTGATGAGGTCCCCTCCCAGTCATCTTCTCTCAAGGCTGAACAAGCCCAGGTCTCTCAGCCTTTCTTCATAAGAGAGATGCTACTGTCCCTTAATCATCTTCTGGACTTGCTCCAGGGTCCCCATGTCTCTTTTGTCCTGAAGAGCCCAGAACTGGACACAGCACTCCACATACAGCCTCACCAGGGCAGGACAGAGTAGAATAGAGGGGCAGGATCACCTCCCTCAACCTGCTGGCAGTGCTCTTCCTAATGCACCCCAGGACACCATTGGCCTTCTTGGGCACCAGGACACACTGCTGGCTCATGAACAGCTTGTTATTCATGAGGACAACAGGATCCCCAGGTCCTTATCCATAGAGCTGCTTCCCAGCAGGTCAGCCCCAGTCTGTGCTGGTGCCTGGGGTAATTCTTCTCCAGTGCATGACCCCACATTTGGTCTTGTTGAATTTCAGAAGGTTCCTATCTGCCCATCTCTTCACTCTGTCAAGGTCCACCTGAAGGGCTGCACATCTCACTGGGGTACTTACCACTACTCCGAGCTATAAGGGAGTCTGTGATGATTTTGTGAGTAACAGTGTCAAAGGCCTTGCTGAAGTCTAGGTAGACAATATCCACTGATCTCCCTCTGTCCATCCAGGTGGCAGTTTAGATGCCAAACTGATTTTTTCTTTTGTATATTCTTCATACGTATTTGTAGCTCAGTAGCCTATTATTGTATAACTGTATAGATTCGTAGCTAGTATTTTTCCTACCCTGTTACACAGAAATAAAAAAACACTTTCCTAAGACTCTCTCCTAATCTTGCTTCTTCTGTGAACCAAGGTTGAGCCACCTTCCCAAGAGACTTTCTCCCATAAACAACTAATGAGGAAGGAAGGCTTCAGAAGAGGGTTGAACTAAGAGGGGGAATTACCTCATCACCTGTGTTTCTAATTGGGGATCCTTGTCAATGATGCTAATTTGCTAAACTTATAAAACTGTACTGTCCCTATGTCATGTGCACCTTTAGCATATTTTTGGTGTGTATTCTGGCATGTTGTGCACCTGGAGGTATCTTCATTAAAGGTGACTGCATTTTACCACCTAATCTTGTTTGGCTCTTGTTTTTAGGGCTCAAAAAGGCAATAGTTTCATCATAGAAGGTGATTGGTCAAGCACGATTTACCATTAATGAATCCACTACTCCTGATCACCTTCTTATCTTCCACGGGGATAGAAATGGCCTCCAGAATGAGGTGTTCCATCATCTATACAGGAATTGAGGTGAGGCTGACCAGCTGGTAGCTCCCTGGATCCTCTTTCTTGCCCTTTTAGAAGAGTAGGGTTACATTTTGCTTTATTCCAGACTTCAGGCATGTTTTCTGATTCAAAGATGATCCTGAGAAGCCCAGCTATGTTGTTGGCCAGCTCTCTCAGCACTCATGCATGCATCCCATCTGGGCCCATGGGCTGGTAGATGTCAAATTTGTTTGGGTGTTTTGTAACCCAATCCTTCATGAAGGAGTGAAAGACTTCCTTCCAACATTCCTTTACCCTGATCTCCAGTGTCGGAGATTCCTCTGAGGGCTGGTCTTGCCAGTGAAGACCAATGCAAAGAAAGTGGTCAACTAACTCCTGTCTTCTTTGCTTTCTCTGTTACCAGGGCTCCCCCTCTGTTTAGCAACAGGCTCACAATATCCTTTATTTCCCTTTAGTTACTGATGTATTCAAAAAAGCCCTTCTTACTGCCCTTGATATTGTTGGCCTGATTTAATTCCAGATAGGCCTTGGCCTTCCTTGTGTCATTTCTACTTACTCTGTGATCTCTTTGTATTTATTCCAAGTGGTCTGACCCTGCTTCCATCTCCTATGTGTTTTCTGCCTATACTTGAGGAATGACAGGATTTCTTCATTCATCCATGGAAGTCTCTTGCCACTTTAGCCTAATTTTTTGCTCACTGGGATGTATCGTCCTTGAGCTGGAAGGAAGTGACCCTGGAATATCAACCCTTCTTCCCTAAAGGGCCTGTTCCCATGGTATTCTTCCAAGAAAATTCCCTAAAGTGGCTAAAATGATAGTTGGTGATTACAATCTTACTTCCTGCCCTGCTTCCTCTGTGCCCAATACGGAGCTCCACAATCTCATGGTCACTACCCAGCCAAGGCTGCCCCAACCCTCACATCCCCCACAAAGCCTTCCTTGTTTGTTAGTGTGAAGTCAGGCAGCACAACATTCCTTGTGGGATCCTCCACTGTCCATGACAGGAAGCTGTGATCAGTGCTTTTCAGGAACCTCCTGGGCTGTTTGTGTTTCACAGTGCTGGTTCTGCAGCAGATGTCAGGGTAGTTAAAGTTTCCCACAATAACCAGTGTCCGTGACTCTGAGCTTGCTTCCATCTGCCTGTTGAAGGTTTCATCCACTTCCTCCTCCTCCTCCTCATGTGGCCTATAGCAAACATCCACAAAACGTCATTATTATTGTTATTTTTCCTGTTGTTATTTATTATTATTATCATTATAATTATGATTATCATTATTGTATGATCCTCACCACAATTTCCTAAATCCCATATTCCCTGCATTCTTTCCAGGATACATTTCAGTAGTTCCCCTGCATTGCCTGCGCATTTCCTTCTTACACTTTCATTTGTCTAGGAGGTCCTTACTAACCCACGCTGCTCTCCTCACTTGATTTCTCTCATGCAGGAATCAAGAGCTCTTATGCTTAAAGAAGAATGCTTTTAAAGAGCTCACAGATCCATTCATTTCCTATGTTCCTGGAGGCAGATTCCCAGGGTGCCTTGTCTACTAATTTCTTTTAAAAAGTGGAAGTTGTTTCTCCTACAATTTAACACTCTGGCTCTACTCCTCACCTGGCCCATTTCCCTCAAGACTGTGAGTACATCAGTGCACAATCACTGAAGTTGAGGCTACCACCAGTCTTTTTCCTTCATGTTGGTGAGCAACCAGTCCAATATCTCTTCTCCTCTGATCAGACTGTGGTGAAGTCTTCAAATTTGAAGACTTCGTTACTATAAATAGGAAGAAAGTACTTAAAGGCATGATTCTAGACAGACTTCAAATGAGCCATGTTTTATAACGAAAACTTTGTAACATGGAGCAGAGAAGGGCAGATTATGCTCTTTTTGGCAAAATATATATGCAAAGTCACTTGCAAAAGAGTATACTGAGTCATTTTTAAGTAAATAGATCAGTATTTTCATTTAAATTTTCAAGTTAGTGGAAATTATGAAACTAAATTTTAGGATTGCAGGTTTCCCTGATCTTATAGCAGCTATTATTCACATAAATCACAGGCCTTTTGTGCTGAGTGACATCCGATTTGTAGAGTTACAGGGCCTTTTCCAAGAGCCTTGCTGCTACAGAGAGCCCTTCTGGAAAGTATGGGCTCAAGGCATGTGCCCTAGATGTTCCACTCCTGTAAAAGATGGAGGTGCTACCACCTTCAAATTAACTAACTTCTGGCAATGGAATCACAATAAAGTCAAACATTTTGTTCCAACGGGATTTTTTTTTTGGTGGCAATGCAACTGCTTTCATGAAAAATAAAGGTACAAAATGAAATACAGTCAGCTTAGAAAAGTAAAGTATTTTACAGTTGCACAATGACTTTTCTTCTTTTTCAATGCCTGCAAGACCTACTTGCTGCAAAGCTGTGGTTTATGAGATTCCCTATATGTGAGAATTGGTGTTGCAGGGACAGAAAGACAGAACTGTGACTGCAGGAATTGTAAAGGGGGAACAGCTACAAAACAGACTCTCAAGACAACTTCTTCTAGAAGGAATACCAATCACCAATGTTTAAAGTCCCACCTACAGGACTCACAAAACTACTGAACTAGTACTAGTTCCTACTTATTTCTACAGAATTCCTGGGTGACAAAAGAGGGGCAAAAGAGATCAAGATTTAGGCAGTCTTGCCTTAAAGTCCTTGTCTTAAAAATAATCTTGATTTCCTTCAGCTTGTTTCCTTCTGCAGTAAATATCCAGGCATATGCATTTCAAAAATTATGAACATATGTGTCTGAACTGAAATAAGATTAAGAGAATAAAGCAAAAGTATATAAAATAGGAGATATTGTAAAGTCTACATCATTATATTTGCCAGCTTCCCAAGTCTGGGAGAGCTTGCCATTTCTATGTCCCCTGGATATTGTCTAAAGAAGAGACTTCAGCATATACTCATTTGAGAGCAGCAAGTCATTCAAAAACATGAGGGTGATATTTAATCTGAAAATCATATGTATGGTGAGTCCATTAAAAAATGCATCTCCAGTCACTTTGTTTCCAAATGTGTTCCTCATTTCAAATCATTCCTAGGAAAAGCAACTGCAGAAACCATTGCCGTGAATCAGACATCCTTCCTCTCTGCCTTTCTTTCCTGGTGCCATTCAAAAGTTCACTTTTAGCTCTGTGCAAAGGGCTGGGAGCAGCTGCAGCTGTGGAGCAGATGTGTCTGAGGGTGTTCTGCACATCTGGGACAGATGACAGCAAAACACTTTGGGGGAAGAACAAGGAGTTTGTGATTCCCACTATTACTGTCTCTTCCTTCCTAAGATACAGAGGAGCTGACACTTTTTATGGAATAAGAAGAGGGGCTTTATCATATCTCTAGAAATCAGGATTGCCCACATCAGTCTGAGAGGACTTTACCCTCCAGGACAGTGGGAAAGCACAATGTCTGCGCATGCCCATTGGTGCAGGAAGCGATGGGGAGGCAAAAAAGTCATTCTGGGAAATCTGCACATCTTCTTTGTCACACCACACACAACAGTTTTTTTGGGTATACCTTTTTGCGTGTATCCAGTTATTCTTTATTTTGTAGGAGAAATTAGCAGTAATTTGAATCAATCTTTTAGATAAACAGAATTTATATAGAATTTTGGTCTGAGTTTAAGTAGCTCCAGGAAAAACAAAACAAAACAAAACAAAACAAAACCTGAAGATTCTATGTTTTAGATCACCCTTTTTATATTTTCTAAGCAAAAAAATTCGGTTTCTTAAATTTGAAACCATTTTTCAAAGTCAGATTAGATTTATTATTAGAAGCATTAAAATTGCAGAAATGCAAGGCCGTGATTTATTTCAAATTAAATAAAACATTCCTATTGGGTTATTAAATTTCTCATGGACCTTATTTGTTTGTTTATATTTGATTCAGTTTACATCACAAATAAATAAATAAATAGCTGATTTTTCGTGAGTCTTGAATTCACTATGACTAATCTGATTAGAAAATAAGTATTTGGCAATTTTCTTGGTGAGTAGGCGCACTAAATGCCACAAATTCACAGACACGGTTTGTGTCTGATTTAAGAAAATATGCGTAGCATCGAATAATAGTAAAAGGACTTGCTATAACTGTGCTGGTCTAAGCATAAAGAAAAGAGAGGAAGGGTTTTTAGTATCAAATACCAGATGTCCTGGAAAAGTGGGCACAGCCCTCTTCCCTTCCTTCTCCCTCCACAGGCCAAGAAGCCCCTGGCACTACCGTCTTGTTCCAAGAGGAGCTGGGTGTTATGAATGGATGTGGGGGTTTAAATAAGTCTCTGCCTTTTCCCAGGCCTCTGGCAGCAGGCGGTACCTTTACTGAGGTGGCCAGCACTCCAAGACCCACTCTCATTCCCAAATTCTTTAATAATGCTGAGTCAGTCTATTACAGAATGAATTATTTATTTAATGGACACAAAATAACAGACATAAGACTTAGACTATTACTACACAGGAATAAGACAAAAAGAGACAACTAGTATTACACTCAAGGTTAAAGGTACCATTAGTTTTACAGCTAGCAAAGAAATAGTATAGCTTAGGATTCCGTGTACCTAACCATCCAGTTGTGGAAGGGGCACACATCGAAATTCTTTCCCTCAATTTCCAGAAAAGTAACCACAAAATTGCATCCAAGCTTTGGGGAGAAGTCATCTCAAACATTCCCAGGGAGTGTGTAAGAGACTTCTGCCTCTGTTATAATCTGTATTACTTTTATAGTGTAAAGCAGGCCTTTTAGTCACCTATTTTTTTTCTTTTATCTCTTCCCACGTCTGCTCTCCATACCAAGGTGTGGATTCTTAGTTAGGCTTTTTGGCACCAGGAGATGATACCTGCTGGGCCTTGCCTGGGTTATCTCTCCTCTCTGCACCGGTCCCCTGTGGTGGGGAGAGGAGGGGTATGCCCTGCCATGCTGGGTTACCTTTGAGATCAGTCACTAGAGCTGGGAGCCAGGGCAGATCCTGGGCAGGTGACATGGACTTGCAGCTGAGCTGACAGTCTGGCAGAGCCTTGCCTGAGGATCAGCCCTTAGTGTGCAGCCTTACCAGCACACCTTCAGTTTAGGAGTCCCCGGTATTAGCAGCCCCCTCCCAAGATTCTCTCATTGCAATTTTAAGTTCAGCAATAAATCTGTTTTTCATTAATGAGAGAATTAACAAGAGAGACAATCTCATTTCAGACCTATTAAAAACAAAATTAGATATATTAAACAAGGTATATAAAGTACTATGGGAAACTTTTTTCACCAATAACCATGACTGCAGCCAGAGTAATCCAATCTAAATTGCTATTGAAAAATTGCATCCCACAGTTTTCTTATTTCTGAAGGTCACCAGCTCCCCTAGACTAGCCATACCTTAATTTCACTTGCATTAGTTTTACAACAGCACAAGTGAAAAGGCCTTTGAGAGAGTTACTTCTTTTCATCAACTCATTTTAATAAAATCAGGATCTGGTTAAATAGGTTTAATCACACAGATACAGTTCTTGTCTCATTGACTCTAGAAGGTTGGGGTGTAAAGCAATCCAAGAAAAATCAGAATCAGCACCTCTGATTGCACCATGGTGGAAAAGCATGTCTGATTATGCTGAAAGGGCTTGTAGCTTAGGTGGAAAATGCTAGATTACAAGCAGAATATTATGTCTAAACATGACACATAATTCATTTCACTTTCCTATATCTCATTGACATCTATTGTCATTTCTTTTTTTTTTCCTAGTTACAACAACGAATGAAGATGTGGTAAAAGTCAAAAGGTTGAATTTTAGAGTCACAGTTCTTATGCAGATGCGCTCATTTGTTAAGGCTTAGCATTTAACCACTGGCCATGACTGGAATTTATTAACTCACTAAAAAATGATAGTATTAGGTCCTCAGACATTGTGTAGTGACTGACTGCTTAATTATCCATATCTAAAGAGTTAAAATGGTGGCTTTTGCTGATTTAATATTCTTCCAGCTTTCTGCTGCTGTGCAGTGTACTGTGCATTAACAACACAGGTCATTGAGTATCCACTGAAAGCTCGCTCTGGAAATACCTGAAGGACACATTGAACTCTTCAGAAATCTGTGTCATAATACTTCATGTGTTAACAGAATACAAGGCACAGTGATGCATAGCAAAGGATCAGCCCAGGGTGGGCATCTGAAGTGCTCTGTCTTGCTGCTGAATGCTAGAGTGAAGCATTGTAATTTTATTCCAGTTATACTTTTAGTGCCATGATGTCACAGCATAAATTTGTACTTTTGCATGCAGCTCATGCTGGTGTGATGACAGCTCTTAAAATATTGAGCGATTGTAGGCCCGTCAGCATAAAATTATTCTAACACGGTGCCTTTATTAGTGCTTCAATAAATGCCTTTCTTCTTGTGTTCCGAAGTGGCATTTGCAAATGAGCTAATTTCTCAGCAGTACAATAATTGTGTTGCATTTATTTTGTGAGGTGGGGGTGGAGGAGGGAGAAGAAAAATGCTGTTACATAAAAGGGGTTCTTTTGCCATCAAAACTACATTCACCATCGTTAGGCAAGTTTAAAAAAGAACACATTAACTAAATGACTGTACAATTATTTAAATGAACTTGATTCTTTTTAAAGCCATAGAGGAGTATAAACACTTTTCCAAGCCATGTAACAAAAGATGTGACAGCCCTCTCACAAGAAACGCTTCCTGAAAGTCAAGCGCAAACTATGTTTGCTAACTGATGACAGATATTTTGGGGTGCAGAATGCATCTTCTTCAACAAACTAAATCCAAACCTGATGTCAGCTAACCTAATTCACAGGGCAAAATGCCTAAGAAGTAAAGACTAGGGAGGAAGCAGGTTTTAAACCGTACATGTTTTCTTTTACTGTCTTTGTCATCTAGAAAATAGACAAAATGATGCAAAGAAAATGATTCATAAATGGAACTGTGCAATCATAGTGCTAACTTAACAGGAAAGACTTGAGTTCACTGTTTCCTTGATATACACATCCAACAATTTATCTGAGAACATTTTGTGTCATGGTGTGCTTCTCTTTTCTTGTTGTGTTACTTAGACTTAAAACAACAACTGACTTTTCAAAGTGGTGCTTAGTATGCATCATTCAGTGTTCACAAATGTGAAATCTGTTCAGTCACTGAAATTAAATGAAAGCATTTAATTTTAAAGGTATTGCTTTAAGAATATATTTTTAAATCAATTATTCCATGAGCTAACCTACAGCTTTTATCAATGTCACAAGTCCCTCATCCTATCCTTCCTCTATTCCCTGCTATAAATAAAGATGTTATTAAACTTAGAATTTATTCAATGTCAACAACATCTTCTACTAAATAAAAAGTAAAATGTTTTGAAAATAATTTGCTGGAAATAGACTCTTATCCACCCTCTGAAATTTAAATATTTAATAAAATCTGTTCAGGTGTCCTCTGGATCTGAATTTAAAGAATGTTGGTGTTTTTAAGACAAAACTACTCAGTAGTATCTGCAGCAAAGGCAAAAAAGTGCAGCAGAAAAAAGTCATCATAAAGAAGGGACTTAATTAAATCACACTGAAGTAAGTTCAACAATTGAGAAGATCTGTTTTTTTCTCTCAATTATGCTTAAGATGTGTGTCTCAAAACATCAGATGTTGAATAAGGTTGGATTTCACCAGAGCATACAACAGTACCTTTTGCTTAGTGAGAGTCTGTTGTGTTTAGACAGAATCAAGCACAGGCATAAAAAGCAGAAAAATAGAAGGAAAACCAGCATAGTACTACATCTATTGCATAACCCTGAAACTGCAGGGGCTATTTTGTGAAAGAGCACAGAAGTCAGCTACCACATTTTAAGTGCATTTTTAGCTGCCTACCCTATCTAGCTACAGCTAGGTAAGAGGATGATTTGCAACCTGTAAATGTCTGAATACTGTAAATATAAAGGCAAATTGATCTGGAAATTACATTACTGTTTAATTAAATTTCAAAGTTTTTGTTACTAATCCTGCAATAAGAGAGGATACTAATAGAATTTGTACAAAAAATTTAGCTCTCAAGTGAGTGCATCTGTTTCATAAATCGATTAAATATTTGCCATATGTATTATATAACTATACATATATATCTGTATCTATATACATACATATATACATATATATATATATACACACATACAGAGTAATTACTGTTGCTGGCAGCAGTAATCTAAGTGCCTCTGTAGGATGCAACAGGCCATGAGTTAGTTTCAAAAAACTGTTGATTTGTGACTGATGAGGCCCTAGAAGACTTTTACAGTCTTATCTACCAGTAGCAGAAATATCAATAAAGACTGACCTTTTCTGTTAAATATAATGAATAAAAATACATAGGTAACTGTCGGTCAGTCCAAATAAATCTATCAGAATTACTACAGTTAGCACTGATAAAATTCTTTAGGCAAAAAGGTAAATCTGACTGATAAAAATATAAGAAAACAGTATTTTAGAGCTGGACTTATCCAGTATCTGCTGCAATCCAGTTTAGACCCAGGAAAGCAAAGCAAGCTAAGTCTCTGAGCATAAACCAGAAAGAATTTAGAAGGTTCAAAATATTCCCAGAAATGAGATTAAAACCAAACGAGGTTAGATGTTGTTGCGAAAAAAATGGATATATTTTATTTAACAGTAAAAGAGACAAAGAGAAGGGAAGAGAAAACAAAGAGAGAAAGAAAAAGAAGTGTGCATGGGGGGGTGGGGGAACAGGGAGAGATGACAGGGGTTAGATGGAAGCGGATCACCCATCCGAGCGTCCCAGTGACATCTCCTTGCTCCCCTCCATCCGGTCTGCTGGTGCTGAGGGTCCCCCGTCGCCGCCGTGGCCACGCCGCTACACGCTGCCACACGCCACGTCACACTGCCACACGCCACGTCACACTGTCACACGCCACGTCACGCTGCCACACGCCACGTCACACTGTCACACTGCCACACGCCATGTCACACTGCCACACGCCACGTCACACTGCCACACACCATGTCACACTGCCACATGCCATGTCACACTGCCACACTGCCACACGCCACGTCACGCTGCCACACACCATGTCACACTGCCACACACCATGTCACACTGCCACATGCCATGTCACACTGCCACACTGCCACACGCCACGTCACGCTGCCACACACCATGTCACACTGCCACACGCCATGTCACACTGCCACACGCCACGTCACACTGCCACACACCATGTCACACTGCCACACGCCACGTCACGCTGCCACACGCCACGTCACACTGCCACACGCCACGTCACACTGTCACACGCCACGTCACGCTGCCACACGCCACGTCACGCTGCCACACGCCACGTCACACTGCCACACGCCACGTCACACTGCCACACACCACGTCACGCTGCCACACGCCACGTCACGCTGCCACACGCCATGTCACGCTGCCACACGCCATGTCACGCTGCCACACGCCACGTCACACTGCCACACGCCATGTCACGCTGCCACACGCCACGTCACGCTGCCACACGCCATGTCACGCTGCCACACGCCACGTCACACTGCCACACGCCATGTCACACTGCCACACGCCACGTCACACTGCCACACGCCATGTCACACTGTCACGCTGCCACACGCCACGTCACACTGCCACACGCCACGTCACACTGTCACGCTGCCACACGCCACGTCACACTGTCACACGCCATGTCACACTGCCACACGCCACGTCACACTGTCACACGCCATGTCACACTGCCACACGCCACGTCACGCTGCCACACGCCATGTCACGCTGCCACACGCCAAAGAGTGCAGAATTCCGCGGATTCATATACACTTCGGGCCAGGTGGGAACACCCACGTGCCTCCCTTGCAGGGGCCAGCTTGACACTGTCCCTTGCAACACTGAGGGTCTGTTGCGTCATCTCTGGGGCTCCGGTGCTCAGTCTGGGGACCCTTTTGAGGGGGGCCCCTGTGATGGGCCATGTCACCCCCTCCTGCTGTGGATAAGCTCCCCCCCGCCCCCAGTGAGGACCCCTCAGCTGGGCTCCTCTGCACAGTGGAGGATGGGCAGTCACTGCACCTCTGACCAGAGGCTTTTCCAAGATATCCAAAGCCTCTGCTCCCTCCCCCCCTTGGTGCGAGGGTCTGTTCGAGCCTGGCAGCTGATAGCCCTGGGGCTGTGGTCCTCATCTTGGAGGTGTTCAGCCTGTACTCAGTGAATGTCCCCAGCCCTGAGTTGTTACTTTATCTTATCTTCATCAGTGAGCAGTGTCAGGCCTCAGCCAGGGCCCCATTCAGGGTGTGGTAGTCTTCTCTGCAGCTTTTGTAATAGTTTTAAAAGTGCTTTAAGAAAATGTTTAAGTCATAAAATAAAATATTTCAGTCTCTGGCAGTATGGACATGGATAGGTTATCTAAATAGCAAGTTAATCGTGTTTTCATTACCCAGTGAAAAAAAAATGGAGTAGGTAGTGTTTCCTTCCATATCCAAGGACAAAGGGGGAACTGGAACATGGGGAGGAATTAAGCAAAAGAGCATCTCTCAGGGCCACTAGGATTATGATAGAAAATTTTCTAATCTTATTAATACACTTTATGCTGCAAAATACTAAAAACAGGCAAAAGATCATTAAGGTCATCAAAGAAAGATAGGGAACAAATTCAGTCAGTGGCAAATAGGGAACAAAAAGAAGAAAACAAATGCATGAAGAAAACACATTATTGACAAGGTGGAAGTATAAAAGATTAACAAAGTCACATGTTCTGGAAATGCAGTAATAAGCATAGTGCATAATGATGCTGTATATAAAATTCGTGAATGACTATTTTTAATAAAAGAAAATTAATTAAAATTATCAATTTTCATGGAGGTCAAATGAAAATGTGAAAAAATATTCTTCAGATGAAACTTGATTCTTTAATCAACTCAAAAAGAAACATCTCATGTCGGTTTCCTTTTTTAAATTTCATATTCACAATTAATTTCTTCTCAAATTCTATTTGAAAACCTGTGAAATATTTTATTCCATAAATGCCAAAGTGAGATTTTCTGACCTTTTCAAAAGAAAGTCAAGGCAATTAAATCTATTTATGTTGATTAATATACTTTTGTGAACATATTTTCTGTGCAGTTGCATCTGTGGTTTTTGGTAAATAAGTTGTCCTGCTAAAAATATTAGTAAGCTTTGGTACATATAAAAATAAAGCTGCAGGCAGAGCACATGCAGGACTGAGAGCTGGGACTGCTCAGCCTGGGGAAGACTCATTGGGAATTATCAATATGCATAAATATCTGAACAGAGCATGTAAAGGAGACAGAGCCAGGCTCTTTCCTGTGAAAGAGCGCAGTGGCAGAACAAGAAGCAATGTGCACAGGAGGTCCTTTCCGAACATCAGGAAACATTTTTCTTTGTTAAGGTGACTGCAGATTGCACAGAGAGGTTGTGAAGTCTCTATCCCATACAGACATTATCCTGGGCAAACTGCTTAAGCTTCCCCTGCTTTAGCAGGGAGGTTGAACTGGTTGAATACCCAGAGGTCCCTTACAACCTACCTCAACCATCCTGTGGTTCTGTGATTCCGTGGAGGTGGGGATAGGGAGTCCACTCCAAATCAACCAGTGATGGTCTTTACAAGGAAAGACTTCTGTTCCACTAACTTTTAAAAATAATACACATAATTATGACTTTCAAATTCTAAGATCAATGTATGAGGGTTACTGCAATTATAGATTCTCTTCAAGCCCCAGGGTTGAAGGTTTTCTTAAGAAATTAGAGGGAACTAAATAATCCACCCATGTACCTCTCACAGAAATCTAATGCTTTGAGAATTTCCCTTGCTTTGAAAGACTGAAGGTTCTTACTATTAAAAAAAGAGATGCTCCAGTGTGCGAGCAGTAAGATGACCAGGAAAGACCCTAGTGATGTAACAGCAACCCTCTGAGGCTGGGTAGGCAATTTGCAGGTCTCCAGAAAGTAGAGGAGAGCTATAGCTATTCCTAAAAACACCAGTGGAATAGCAGCAGAGTCCTTTGGGAAAATATTGCACATGGGGGAAGGTAGAAGGCCAAATTGCTGATTCTCAGAAACGGGGGATTCCTTTTTGGTGTTTGCAACTGACTTGCTGCATACAAGGAACAGAGTGACTTAGCAGTGCCACTTAGTAAAAGGAAATAAAATCTTCAGCTCCACAGCTGACAGGTCAAAAACAGCTGGAGGACTGGTCATAGGACACACAGCCCCAGCTTCCTTGCTGTTAGTGCAAGAGTCACAAAGATGTCCACTTTGAAGACAACATGATAACCTCAAGATACATTTTAGTGAGTATTGTGGGCCTACTTTTTTTTAGCGCACTATAAATTATATACCTCAGTAATACAAATGGTAGAAGGACATCAGGAAACTGATTCTCAATCACATTCTTAGTTTCATCTTCCCACCTAAACCTCTTATGAGTTCCCAAGATGCTACTTGTATTTAATCCTTAAGTCCTTTTTCATTTAAATGTCAATTCTTCCCTGCTAGTGCAGTTATGGAGGATTGTCTTCATAGAACAGTTGTGTATTTCTAACTTTTTCTTTTGTCCAACAGGCAGAACATACACATTTTACAGGTAGAATACAAGGATGTCTGCCTCTTTCCTTCACGATACAAAACCACCCACCTTTGACTGAGCACATAAACAGAGCCACCTGAATGCTGGCATCTCCTAGAATTTTCCCAGCTTTTTCTCTCTAGTCTTCTCCCTAGAAGAACAAACCCATTCTCCCTAAACTCACAGGGAAAGAAATACTCATAAGAGCAACCATGAGATCAGATCAAACCTCCTTCTACCCTAGTAACATGTCTCTGACAGCAACCAGTACTGGAAGTTCAAGGAGAAGTATAAGAATGGAGCAGATATATTTCATCACAGTAATTCCCCAGTGCCCAATGGCTGACAATTTCAAGACATCATGAACCAGTGGTGTTGTCTTACTCTTTAATAACTCACATTGTAAATTTTCATGTACTAGTACTGCAAAGTTACTCATGGATCTACTCAGTTTACCATACCAGCCAGATTCATAAGGTACAGACCTCAAGAAAAGATACTACCCTTCCAAAAATAAAACCAAATCACAAACAGAAAATAAACCCTCAAAACAAACAATAAAAAAAATCAAAACAAACAAAAAAAAAAAAAAAAACCAAAACCAAACAAAAAAACCCTCAAAGCAAAACAAAAAAACAGGAGTAAGGAGTCACTGACAAAAATTTAACTAAATCTGTAGCTTACATTGTTTTGGTAGCTGACTGCTCATTCTAAACATGAAGGATACACCCTTTTATCAAGCCTGTTAAACAAACAAAAAATTGTGGCATTTGAAACATGATATGGTATCTATTCAAGGCTTGATTTTCAAAATGTAAAATGCCCATTAATGCCATCCTAAGTAGTATGACCTACAGGTGTCAGTAATTTATGGAATAAAATGGTGCCTACCCCTGCAGTCTTTCAAACCAGATGTTAAAAAACAAGCAGACTATGCTGACAGCAGTGTGCAGAGGCACATCTGATGAAGTGAGGATTATCAGCAGGGAGAGGAATGTGGCTATTAATTCACTAATGAAAGCTTTTGATGTGCTATCTTAGAATCCTTCCAGTCCTGTGTCTAGAGCAATTTTCCTTTTCCTAGCTACCAAGTGCCCTCTGTCTTCTTTTTCAGATTTCTCCTAACATGCAACTCTTTGTGCAGTTCTTCCTCCCTAATTTAAACCATGAATAATAATCCTTACACACTGCCTTTCCTGAACTGTTGTCCTGTGTTTTGCTGTGAATTTCTCCTATCTCATTTAGACCATAAGCTTTTCAGATAGGGCATGAATCTTGTAAATTTATAGTGTTGTAAGTGTGTTTAATGCTAATAATGTGCAGTGACAGAGCAGGGCAGATTCATAAGCAATGCCCTGAAAAAGAGGCAGCTATTGAATTCATAATCTGGCACTTCATATTCACAAGAGAGAAAAAAGCTGTCATCTCAGAATAGGGGATCTGCTATAAAAGGAATGGTTTTTTTCACTAATGGTTATCAAGAATTCATACATTCCACTTCATTATCAATTCCATATATTAGTGACTATTTCCTAATATTACTTGTACCATAAAGCTGTTGCTTAAGTCCATTTGATCACTTGTATTTGTTAAAAGAAAGGTTTCACAACTAAAAAGTAAATTAGACCCAAGGCATATGAGCAAAACACCCACATACTCCTGCCCATCAAACTTCATAATGCAGGGAACAAAACAACTTCATATGTAAAATAAGTTAGAAAGTTCCTCCGTGATACTTAAGAAACAACATCTGAGTCATAGAAGGAGGGAGAAAGGAAGCACAGTGCTGGGTAATTTAAACAAGGGAAATGCTTAGGAGCTATATTTTCTGCTCGGGACCCGTAGTTTCAGAAGTAAGATGAAAGAGTTCATCAAACATAAGGAGGACTTGTAGGAAAAGTAATTTCTTTACTAAATTGTTGGCGGCCAAAATACTATTTTTGAAGAGCCCATTTAATTACAGCTCTGATCTTAGAGTAAGCTGAGTGCTCCTGGCAAAGAACTCACATTCTTGCTCATTTTTCATCAGCACCAACATTTTGGCAGCACCAGGTAACTGCCTGTTCTAAGCACAGTCTAAGAATTTACTTCAGAGTACTAGGATGCCTTGCCGTGTGTGCTCAGATGCTCCTTAAAAGTGGTAACTAAAGATAGCACTAAAATGGATGACTCCCAGAAAAAAAAAAAAAAAAAAAGGTGAAGAGAAGAGGCCTGCATTGATCCAGGATAGCTTAATCCAGAAAGAGAATTTTTGTTGAGACTTCACAACAGGGAACATGAAATTTGGCATGAAAAATATCCTCAGCGACACTGTGTTTCTTGCTTCTTCAGGAGTGTCTGTTAAGCCTGTTTGCTGGGACCCCAGAGGCAGTGCATACAGGGGTACCCTTATCTGGCAGCTTGATTACCCATTTGTGAACACACAGG
Organism: Coloeus monedula; assembly: GCF_965178545.1. Lineage (NCBI taxonomy): Eukaryota > Metazoa > Chordata > Aves > Passeriformes > Corvidae > Coloeus > Coloeus monedula. The sequence continues at coordinate 43,156,099 of NC_138822.1, read as the reverse complement.
AAACCTTCCTCCAGGATCTCCACTTGTACCACCCTCCCAAGCTGCTTCTTAAAGGAGGAAAACTTGTGGGAGGTCCTCACAGATCACACTTCCCTCAGCCCTTCTCCTTAATCACAGCAAGACTGTGACTGAGCCTGGCAGTAGACAAAGCCGTGGTAATTGCATTGGACATCACATCCATGACATTAAAATAATTTTTAAAAATTTCTTTTGATTCCTTTCCACTCTAATAATAGCCAGTCCTCTGGAGTAATCAAGCCAATTGAAATTTTTCTGCTATGGGATAATGCAAGCTTAGAAAAACAACTCTTTTTCTTTTTTTTTTTCCTTGGCAGAAAGTGTGGAGGGAGGGAGGGGGGGAACTCAACTATAAATCTAACAAAGTTAAAGCACTCCTGGCATTCATAGTCAAGCTTTTTCTTACCCCAGATCAAACTAATAACTACAATGCTTAAAGAAAGTAAGGACAGTAATTCCAAAATGTGACAAGTTGTTTGCCAGCACTAATGTATCTAGATTATACTGTACCTCATACGTACCATTTTTATTCCTATTGCATACCATGTGTTTTATAAGAAAAACAACTATAAAATACAAAAAACAGCAACCGGGGGAAAAGGCATAAATGTAAGTAAGATACAGTAAGAAAATAAGATACAAAATAGGGATTAAAAGCACTTATTGAAGAAGTTATAGAAATAATTTTATTATTTCTCACAACAGTTTCACATGGCCAAAAATATCCATCAGGCTTTCATTCCATTCATCAAGTATCCACAGTTAAACAAAAACTACCTGCTGTTCTCTGTCTGTGTCTGTGTTTGGTACAAGGCAACTTCTTTCTTGGCTCTTGCTTGGGTGTCATGTTAATAAATACAATAAATAGTTGAGGTAGGTGAGTAGTTTGTTACCATTAATGATACATTCTTCAGACAATATATAAAGTAAATAACTCAGTCTCAGTGATATAACCAGACATGAGTAGAATTTAGTTTCAAATACCTCTTCAGGAGGTATATCTACTACCAAAAGCAGGCTCCACAATTAAACTTTAAAGAAAATATTTGTGCAGTCTCACCTTTATGGATCGAATGCAGCATCCTACATGGGGCTTCCAAAAGTGTCTTTCTACATCCCATAGAAATATTTTCATAAGTAGCCTTGATTGTAGATGCTGACCACGTCAAAAAAAATTTAAAAAGAGAATAAAAACCTGGGGGTTTTCCCTGAAATAGGGAGTCCTTAAAAATACTTCTCACGTAAGCAGAGAATTTAAATTTACAACAAAGCTCATTAAATGGCAAAGAATTTTTTTTTTTAAATATGGTCCCTAATCAAAATCAACAAATATTTTTATGCTGAAGAATATACCCACATAAACCAAGAAGATTAAAACTATTTTTACAAGATTTTTTTAAGTAATATTTTTTTACCAACTAAGTTAATATGCTCATATATACACTTCTGAAGGAAAGAGGGATGGAAATATTCTCCAAAAGATGGAATAACTCTGTTATCACCAGTTTTTTATTGCTTCCTGAAGTTAAATGATGCTATACCCTAATATTCCACCTGCTACAGTCTACTATCTCTATGCCAATTAAGATGGAAACTAAATTTTCCAAAGACAATACCTAACTGAGAATGCTCAAAGGAAAAGTTGTTCATCTGCAGAAGTCTAAAAATGCTAGGGTTGTGCCCCACAGGACACAATCTCTTGCTGATCCAACTCTGACACAACCAAAGCAGTGCCAAGGACTAGCTTTGCCTTGGTGATGTGCTAGCAACAGCCCTTGTCTTCCGGTTCAGCATAGCCAGCCAGTACTCTTGAGAATAACAAGAGTTAATTGAAAATACAACATAGCTAAAGAATTAAATAAAAAGGAGCGAGTCTCTTCGAGAAAAGAAGTCATAAAAGATACTTACTTCAGAATGAACAATCAATCTTTCCTTGGCTGGGAAGGAGTTTAGCGTGGGCCAATAAAATGCTTGTGAGCATTAAAATTACAGCAGGCAGTGGATAGGGCCTTGGACAAACCCCAGCTTGTAAGATATGTCTCTTTAAAAGGGGGGAGAAAGCCTATGGACATGTTTTAGAGTGTGTTTAGGTACAGCACTAGGATAAGACTGCAGCATCAGCCAAGAGAGGGTTGTGGTCTGAAATATAAATCAAGTAGAAAACTCTTGATATCCTAACTCCCTTCTTTGGAAGAATAAATGGTGATAAAATGACTGAGGTTTAGTGTATGTGACAACTATACGTATTTTTACTGCTAAAAATTCCATATGAAACTTTTATGACCCTATTCACACTGAGGGGTTTTTTTTCAAGGCAGTGAATAAGAAATTAACCACGCATTTTGTTAATGTCAGTGGCAGCTGAGAAGCTGCTAGGAATTTCAGCTAGTTCTCAATATGAGTCCTTCTGTAGGAACTCCTTCCATCTGCTGAAGGCCAGAGAATAAACTAGTTCATTCTAAACTACAGTGGAGTAGGAAATGATGATTTATTTTTTCTCTTTTTTTCAGGAAGGGATTTCTCACAGAAAGTTAAAAAGAAAGTGAAGGCTTCTTTGGATTGCCTTGTCCCTCTCAGTTAGGACTTGTATGTTACATAGCCTCAAAAACATTGTTTCAGAAAGATTTCTAAAAATACAATCCAGCCCAGTGCAGATTTCAGCAACAGAAATTCTTCTTAGTAACATGAACTCAAAATAGGGAGTAGAGACAAAGCCCTCTGGCACAGCTTACAAACATGGCACACTCCGTGCCACTCCTTCCTCCTGTCCCAACCACCTCTTAGTGCCGTTGCACTGAGGTACTTTCCATAGAGAACAGTTTCTCCAAGCTCTCCTTTTTTTGAGAAATAGCCTTTCACTGTGACACTGTTCCCCTCCATTCTCAATGCGTCCCTCACAGAAATGTACCCCGGTGCTTTGTTTTAAACATCATGATAGTATAATGTATGGGCAGTGCAACTACAGAAATGTGATGGACCTGCTGCACTATTACCACAGTGGTCAAGTAGGAACTAGCAACAGATCAATAAACAGGCCTTTCAAAAAAACCAAGGAAATAATAAATAACAACAAAAAAGTTCTCATCCTTGCAAAAAAAATTGGACAGCAAATACATTTGAATTGTATAGTTCTGCCATTCAGAAATGCTCATGATATGTAAGAGGATTACATCATATTCTTTCACACAGGTACAGAGATATACAGAGCCATCACTGCCATTAGAAAAAAAATGTGTGTCCTGTCAGGCTGTCCTTTTGCTGAAAACCACCTCTGGCTGCTGTGCATTTAGTGACAATGTTGTGCCTGCTTTTTTTGAACAGTTCAATTTTAACCGGGTTTTCCTTTTGAGTGAGGCAATCAGTTAAGAAATCAATGTGCAAAAAATGTGTCTTTGAGGACTTTTCAGTTCTGTTCTGATAGAGAAAAAATGCCTGTAATGCTGTAAAATATAATGCTTATAGTTAACAATTGACCTCGTCAGTCTTTTCTAAACAAAAAAAGAATACATGCTTATAAATGTATCTTACACAATGTGAGGAAGCAGCTGAAATATTTTCTTCTTCTCTGAAAAAGTCTTTTTTTAGCACCATGTGATAAGCTGTACTGACCTTTTTTGCTTCAGAGTTATTTTCATGGATGATGAAATTAAAACACTCCTTATAATGTACAAAGCAGAGCTCATCATTTCAGTAATTCCTCTTCTAACTAATTGCACTAAATGAACTAGAACATATGCATTTAGGACATTACAACCTAGTCTAGCATGAGGTATAGTGAAACTTTTAACTGTCTTTCAGGTTCAGGGGTGTTCTTTACTTGTTGCAAGTACCATTAAAAAACCTTAAAATTTACTTATAAACGTGGTGAAGGGTAAGTATATAATAGGTAAATCTGAGGTAAAGTGGGATGAGAGAGTGCCACTGCACTCAACAAAATAAGGATGTGCTCATATAATACAAGCAATCAAGTAAGAATTTTCAAGAATTTACTATCCCTTAGCAGAGATATTGTAAATTGTTTGAGATTCTATTATAAAAAATAGTGATGATTTAAGGTAGATGATTTTACTTTGCTGTGGGAAATAAGAATACCTTTGTTAAGTTTGCTAAATTTGTTAAATTCTATTCACCTAAAAGCACTCTGGGAAGGCCTCAGCTGTGAGTCGGAGAGTCGGTTGAGTCGCCTTGTGCGTGAGGCAGTGATAGGTTGAGGAGACGCATGACACTACCTGAACAGAGAGCTGATAAAGGGACATGCAAACAGCGACACCGCAGTGGCAGGCAGCCAATGAGTGCCTGTTTTGGTTAGGTTTCAGTTAAGTTTTGCTAGGGTTCGGTTAGTTCTGTTAAGTTCAGTGGAGTTAAGAGTGTAAAAAAGACTTGTTTTGTTACAACAAACGATATTCTTCGGAGGTACAAGGAGGTCTGTGTGGATTTGTTCCCCATTGCTACACTTTGCAGCCTCAGTAGATAAGAGACACACATACTCGTTTAATAGTGTAAAGGAACAAACCTCCTAAGGTAGATAGATGAAGAAGTCATAGGACATGAACTTTGTTGTTTGCAATTGTGTGACTGTTTATGCCCTCATAGAATGATAAGAACTTCTACCATCATGAGTAGATTGGGGTCAACAATGTTGTTTGTGTTATTTTTCCTTTCTACTACTTTTAGTAGTTAATTTCTCTTCTGTGTAGCCCTAACTGCATCTATTTTAACCTAAGATATGCATGCATTAGCTAATTTTTTGGAATCAGATTGCACAGCTGTAAATATTTGGGAATCAGCATGACTTACAAAGCTCATATTAGCAGTTATTTGAAAGCAATGTTAAATAAGTTTTAAATTTTTCCCTGTAGCCCCAACTACAGCATTCCCGTGTGTCCCACAGGAAGTGGTATTATATTTCTCATCTCACTCGTTTTATGTCATGCAGATTCTTCAAACACCCAAAGGCTGGTTTACTAACTTCATTATGAAGATAAACAGTATAGCAAAGGCTGTAATACTGCATCAGTTAAAGAGATGTCATTCAGTAAACTTTTGCCTGAGGGCAAGTATGTCATTCACAAGTTCCATGCTGTCAATGAAACTGCGCCAGTGATGCTCTGCTGCACAGCACAGTAAAGTTGAGGCACAGATTCTGGGTAGAACCTTCAGTTCATCCCTAATAAAAATCCTATTAGTTGTCAGTATGGCAAGATGGTGTTTGGTACGAGAGAACTTTGTGCTGCCTGCTGCCACTGAAAGACTGTTCTTTCCTGTGCAGTCTTCTCACAAACAGTAAAAAAAAAAAAAAAAGAAAAATTCTTGTACCTGGAAATAAGCATGTTTCCAGCATGGCTGAGTGGATTGCACCTGGGATTATATCTGAACTGAAATAGTCAGAATCAAGCTTTGACAAAGAGAAGCCTCTATTCTGTCATTTGCCACCAGCCTCTTTTTAATTCTCTGTGACTGGAAGGGTTGGTATTGAAATACATCTTCTCCTACTATTATCAGCTCACTGCTGGAGTTTTTCATTAAACTATCTTAATTGCTTAAAACTTGAATTTCAATTCTTCATAAATACTGACTAAAATCAATTCAATGTCAGACAACATCTGCAACATTCACTGCAACTGGTTTCCAGAAAAATTGTTAATTCTGAAAAATGTTAACAACTTCAGACTTCAATTGAAAGATTTAATAATCAAAATTTTAATTTATTCCCCCTTCCTCCTTTCAAAAGTTTTAAGATAGGTTAGGCTGTCAAGAGCAGCATTGCTACTGATCCAGCTGAGGCAGAGAAGGAGGTTGTATATCCTCATTATTACCATAATTGGCATCTGGAATCTGTTCAAAAATTCTGATTTACTTTGTAGCAGAGGATTATGGCTGAATTTGGAGTACTTTATGGTCTAGAGAGGCTTGTGAAATTCAAATATAAAAACTGTCAGTTAAACATTTCATGAAAAGCCCTACCTTATTCTAATCCAAAGTAACATGAACAAATGCTTCAGGGGATGAAAATCCACAATATGTTTTGGTCGCTAACCACTTACAGGAACATTAACATTCTTGGGCAGGTTTGCTCTCTGAGCTTCTGAAGTAACTTTGGAGCCAGCAGAATTCAGTTTCCAGCAGATTTCCAACACCGTGAAAAAAAAAAAGTCAGTCAGAAGCCTCTAGTATTTATGAATTATTAATGCTGGCTTTCTCTACATTTTCCTTAGTTTTGCTTTTGTGTGCCTGTTCAGCTAAGTAATTCAATAGACTGATAGAGACATGAACAGATATGCTAATTAACACCAAGGCTAACCTTTAAAGTTCCTTAAAGCTGTCAGCTTTCAATGAAATATTTTCATTTTTCTTTTTCTGAACTGGAATACAAACATTATTTGTACACTTTGTGCCAGCAGGGTGCCCCCAGGAATCAGTTTTTAAGAATTTTTTCATTGTGGAAAACAGCTTAAGAAAGGTGTCAATTTTACAATCCTCATTTATAGTCCCTGTCATGGGAACGTGTTCATGTTGTGCCAGTAGCTTCCCTCAGTTTTCATTACAATCATCATCTAAAAAAAGTATGGAGATTTGAATACCTTACATATTGTCCTCAGGAAATAGAAAAATCTGAAGTGGGGGAAAAAGAGAGAGCAAAAGGGAGGCTTGGGAACCTGAGATGTTACACTAAGATGTGTATTGAATGTAGAAGGAAAATGTCTTATATTTAAAAAACAGTTCAAAACCATTTTTGATAAATTGAATAAAAGGCAAATTTGTTTTACAATCCCCACTTTACTCTTCTGATAAGTTGTTCCTTCCAAAGATTTTAATGCATGAGAAAAAGAAAAGCATCTTTACAATCCAGCAGTTACTGTGTTATATCCTTTCTGGTCATTGTTAATCTATAAATATAGATAGCCAAAAAACCAAAGCATTTGATAGTAGAAATGAAAGAAATCCCAGTATTATTCCTATTTGTCTGAGTCAGACACCAAAAAAAACCCCAAACAAATAGAAGCAATGTGAGCAGAGCTCCAAAGACTAAGTTCCAACTTCTGTTAAAAGATAACTGAATTCTTTTCCTCACTTCTATTTTTCCCCTTCCTCCTTTTTTTAAATGATTCAGTAATCACCAAACTTTGCTCAAGTTCAACACTGTGGTTTCTGCATTCCTGTTCAAAAGAATAGGTACTCTGAAGCTAAATTCACAATCTGTTTTGAGATTTCAGTCACTCAGTCCAGTGAGGAACTCAGGCACAGATGTTCCTGTTTTGAAAATACCTATACTTTAGGTATATTCCCAATTGCAATTACAAAACTTGGACAAAAGCCTGAACTTTTATCATAAATACACACTTCTGTTCATGATCACAAATACACTGCCTAAAGCAGCTACAACTTGGACCTCTTTTACTTGATTTGGGCATAAAAATTTGATCTTTGAAATACAGAGAGTTTGTACGCAATAATTTTGATAAAAATTGTGGGGGTTTTTCTTTTTTTAAAATATACATTAGTATTATCCCAGCAGAGTAACTACACCAGGAAACTGATTTACTACTTCAAATGAAGCAGGCAGATTTTCAAAGTATAACTTACTTTATTTTGACCATAGTTAGGCACAGTAATTAGGCTTCCTATGGCCAGGTGCTGTAAAGGCCTTAGATAGCAACGCATCAGTCAGGGGCTAAGGTAAAGGCCTGAAGAAGCGAGTAAATAGACTGGCTGGCAAAGTGTGAGGTTGCAGTAAGCATTCCCTGACCCATTACAAACTGTGGAGTTTTCCTACTGCAGATATTTTTATGTTGACTTCTGAGAAAATTATTCAAAATTGAATCCAGTCCTGGCTATCTTATAATTTGATAAGCAATCATCAAATTTTACAGGAATTAAAAACCTGTTTTTACACAGTTTGTGACACAGTGATCTCATTCAATCCATGAACTGTGCTATAACATGAAAATGCAAAATATATGCACTATATTACATAAAGAAAAGAATTTCAGGAAGAAACTGCTTGTCATACCAAGTGTTTTAAAAATATCCTTCAAGTTTTTATTTCTTCTGTACATAGGAAGATTCAGTGAGACTGACCCCAAAGAAATCAAAGTTCTTCTCAAGCTCAGATAATAAACTGATGTTACCTTCACTGCTATTCATAGCAGACTTACTACTGCAGTGAAACCAAGGTTTGTAAATGAATGTTATGCAGTATTCACTTAGCTTCTTTCCCACCATTACTTGCATCATAAAGGCTCCTCTCTCTATCTGCACAATTTGCACTGTATCTGCTGCTCAGGTCAAGTTTGCTGAGTAATTTTCTCTTGACTCTTCCTTCAAAATAATGGGGAAATATTCTTTCTTAGTCAAATATGATGTTTTACTATATGTTTGGCAGCTAATTCCAGTGACTTGTTTGTAAACAATTTCCTGACCTTCAGTTTGCTCAACTTTATTGTGGTTAGTTGAAAAACCTGGAAAAGATACATGTCTTTCCATAAGTGATGTCCAGGGAACAGCTTGTCTGAATGTATGATCAGTTAGCTCAGCAGACAAATTTTCCTTTCTTTGTCCCACATATTTCCTCTACATCAGTATGACCAGCTCAGTCCAAAACAGTAAAACCCAATCTATTTTGACTGCCATTGTCATGGACACTTTTTAGGAGCTAAGTCTGGGTTGCAGTATCCAGTTTTTCTAGAGATACTCAGGTGTTTTGTAAGCCTTTCTTAAATTTTTTTTTGTAATGAATATAACTTTCTGGCTTGATTAATATTTTAAAATATTGTAAAATACTGGATTAGGTAACATTAATATTTTTTTCTGGGTAATTACCTCTTATTGTCTTCTTTTATATATAGAATGGGAAATAAAAAGGAAAAAAAAAGGCAACAAAACTAGTCAGTAGTTTTCAAGAATGCAAACCTAAATGTTGCCATTTTTATAATAACCTTCTGAGCATCTCAGGGTTGTGGCCAATTTTGTCTCTTGACTTTATTTATTATTAATGTTACCAATAAATGACATTTTGCATTATGCTCTTTCATCTAAAGAGTCACACTGGGCTGAAAAAGAAATACTACTCTTTGAAAAATGAATCTTCAACGAATCCCACATAGTGCCAAAGATTCAGCAAGGTCATTAAAACATTTTCATTCCCCTGGTTATAGAGAAGGAAAAGAATAAGGATAGAACTGGAGTGACTGACCAAGAGTTTATCACAGTGCAGCCCATCTTATTGCGCACGTGGAATAAAAGAATGTTTGAAAATAAAAGCTACGCTTTTTTTATTCTAATCCATTCACAATATTAGAAGAGATTGACGAAATTCATGAGAGAGAAAATCTGTATAAAGACAGAAAAATAACTTAACAACACCACACACTAGCCAGTTGCAGAGCCAGGAACATATTGAACAACCTTGAAAAACAAACTCCCGCATTGTAACCATTTTGAATCACTACATCAAACGGTCAGACATGAAATACATTTAAAACTCCCACACTGCTTTTCCCAGTGAGAAGTGTAAAAGATTATGCATCTCCTTTACAAAATATAAATTTTTCGTTACAGCGTGGATACTGTAACACGCGTGTATCAAACAAGGAGGCCATGGAAAAGAAATATCTATGGACCGATTCTTGGTAGATGTTTCAGAGATGTTTATTTCTCCAGCCGCATGGCCGGAGCTCAGCTCAGGAACTGCTGCAGTCACGGGACCCGAGGGTCCTTGCCCGTGCAGGGAACACAAACCAACCCATGGGAACGAGGCTGAGCAGGAGCAGGGAAACCCCGTGCCTCCCCCCCAGGGCCCCTCTCCCAGGACTACATGGCAGGGGGGGGAAGTGACCCCAACATTTCACCTGTTTATTTTTAATAAAAAGAGATTTAAAACTTAACATTGGAAACAAATGAGATAACAAGAACAGTTTCAAAACAAAACAAGCCACCCTCCTGAGTCTTTAAATGTCCAAACAGATTCTCTGGAACATCTTAAGGCTGACAGAAGGGAGACAGGACTCTCCGGGCATGCTTTGTGGGGAAACTGATGCAGGAGAGGGTTTAATTTCTTCCCTCCCCCTTTTCATCCCCCCCCGGCATTGGAGAGGAGTTGTAGGGAAAGGGAATTGTATAGGGAAGCCATAGGGTGAAAAACGGATTAGGAATAAACTGGGGATGGGATAAATTTAGGAAAGGGTTCATATTGGGTATAGGGTAAAAGGGGAAAGTAGGTTGTGGGCAGGGAAGTTGCTGGGATGGATATTGTTTATAATTTTGTGCATAACAGCTGCCTTTGACTGAAATACCCCCAGGCCCAGTAACATTCGCTGCTTGTAAACCCTTCTTTCCTTGTACTATATCAAACTGTACAACTTCCCCATCTCCCAAGCTTGGGATGCATTTTTCAGGGTTATTCTTTTTAATAGCAGTTCTAAGAACAAATATGTCTTCTTGGTTGTCACATCTCATTATAAAACCTTAATTTTGTTTAACATTATACCATTTTACTATTCCTAAAACCTTAGCTACGATGATCTTTTCCTTTTTCTGAGTGGCTGCTGTTTTCTGTCTTGCTGTGGTTTTGCTTTCTCTTTTGCTTTCGCTTGCTCCCGTGTTGGAATTGTCGGGGCTGCTCGTGCCTGCACGCTCTTCCTGGGGTCGCATTTGGGGCCACGTGGGCCAGGCCGGGCCGCGCCGCTCATCTCTCTGTGCTCCGCTGCCTCTGCTCTCAGCTGCATTGCTGCCGCTGCCTGGTGCCGCACCCACGTCTTGGCTCGGCCCCTGAGTGATGACCCCCTTGCACCCTGCTCCAGAGCGCGTTTCAGCTAGGCATGGCTCCACTCCACTGCCACCGCTGCCAGCCACCTCCTGTGCACCACCCCTCGGTCGGGCGTTCCGGGGCTCGCTCCACCACGCGCTGCGCGGGGCCGGGCAGGCACTGCTGGGTTGCGCCGCTCCCGCCGCGCCTCGCTCCGCCACTGACACTGCAGCTCACGCTGCTCTGCCTGCATGCGGGAACTGCCTCGCTGCTGCTCGGAGAGCACTCGGTCCACATGGCCTGGGTCACACGGTCTCTGAGGCACGCTTCCCTTCGCCAAGACACAGCTGACATTGCTCAACAGTCTCGGTAATGAAATAATATTCATGAAAATATTCTTCCATCGGCATATATTTTGACTCAAAAATTAACTGTGTCCAAACGGTCTTCCAAAAGTCTTTTGTAATAATTAAATCCCAAGAAACATAGAAGAAGTTCTTAAATAACCATGCCAGGAAGTGTTTCTGTTCCTTTTGAGCTTGAATTAAGCTAAAATTTACAAATCGTTGTTCAAGAATCAAGTTTAAGATAAATATGCGGCTCTGAGAGCCAAGAGTCTTTCCACTGTTCCTCCATAGTTTAGATATTGGATAGCAAAACAAAAACAAGAAGAGGAATCCAGTTTCCAGAGTTTACTCACAAATTAGTCACTTTCCTTAGGGATCGGGGTCGTTCTGCCTGCATTAGCCACCATTTTGTTACAGTGCGGATACTGTAACACGCGTGTATCAAACAAGGAGGCCATGAAAAAGAAATATCTATGGACCGATTCTTGGTAGATGTTTCAGAGATGTTTATTTCTCCAGCCGCATGGCCGGGGCTCTGCCAAGGAACTGTCGCAATCACGGGACCCGAGGGTCCTTGCCTGCGCAGGGGAACACAAAACAACCAATGGGGAACGAAGTTGACCAGGGGCAGGGAAACCTCATGTCTCCCCCACAGGGCCCCTCTCCCAGGGCTACATGGCAGGGGGGAAGGGATCCCAACAATAAATATAAACCCTTAATGTACAATTATAAAGGTCCAAAGCTAGAAAGCACAACCTGCTATTTTTCTGAGTAAGATCAAAAGAACATCACGTCCCCATTTATTATTTTAGTTTAGTTAACTACTGTGGCTTTTATGGTTATGATTTTTATGGCAATGATTACACATGCCCATACTTTATTTTAGAGAAAGGGTCCCATACCTAGAGTCAGTCAGACTTGAAGTCATTGCTAATTCTCTAATGGGACTTTAACTCTTGGTACTCCAGAAGCCATCCAAAGCTACATGAAGTAGGAAGTGGGTAACAGTGAGATGAGTAAGATTCATAAATTTGTAAAAGTCAACACTGTCATGGAATGTTGGAAAATCACACATTTACGTATGTAAGATTCAAGTATTCTCTCTCCCATTCTGCTTCATTTCTGCAAATCTCTAGACCTTGGGAGTTACCAAAGATATAATTCTAAAGGACTGCAGCCCCTTGTTCTTCTCTAGCCCAACAAAGAATTTCTTCTGTTCCATTGAATTTACACAAGACATTATCTCAAGAAAGAATGAGTTGAGAACAGGCTTTTCAAGACTGAATAATCCCATCCCACTTTCCTTTTCTCAACCCTTCCACATCTGCTCGTGTCTGTGAGGCTACACCACACGTTTTGGATTTTGGTCGCTCAACTTCTAGGAAAGCACTGAGCTTTGAGAGTTTGTTTTTCCTGCTACAAATATTATTGAAAGAAAATTAAAGAGTTCACCTCCTTACTTTGTGAACAGGAATTTGTGTTCAAGCAGAATACTTTGAAATAGAAATTGCTGATTTACTATGCATAGTTATGATCAACAATTTTCAGGCCCTACAGTAATCTTCTCCTACGAGTTCCAGATGAGTACACAGTATTGGAATACTATGGCTCTAATACAGAATTCACCAGGTTTGTAAATCATCATAAAACCCTACACATATTTAGTTCTATGAAAATATACCACACTCGGAGGAGGCAATGTATAAATAAATATATTGCACTTAAACTCCATCACAGCTGTGTGACTTCATATAGCAGATCACAAGAATAAGCAGAAATATTTGATTGCTTGAATGCTGCTGGCATTTGAGATAGTCAAGAAATTGCCTATTCACTTAACTCTCTTGTTAACTCTGACCTTCCAGATGTCCATTTCAAATCAACCTGTGTTATTCTGATCATGCTATCAACATCGACATTTGTATTAAAAAGAAAACTCATTAGTTTGACAAAATCTCAGCATTAAGATATCCAATCCCACGTGCTTTATACCCCTCTAGTGTGTTAAATGATATGATTTGTTATCACTCATAATGTGTATAAGAGCTACAGTTTTGCAATTGATACGGACATGGTTGCAACAGTCAAGAGAGATGAGATTAAAGGATGAAAGTGTTCAGTATCAGTAGCTGAACAAAAGTCACATTAGAAAAAAAATGCACTTCCTTTTTTTTCCTTTTCCCAAAACCTACTGACTCATCATCCTTTCCTTAATAAAACTTCTGTGCCTGTTGTGGATAATCATGTAACAAGGTCGAGCAAGTGTAGGAAGAGAGGAACTAGCAATTAAAAAAAGTATGGATTGTTTTTCTAAGGAGGGCTGTATTGGCAAGAAGAGAGATTTGGTACTTGGTTCTTAAATGAAAAACATGAAGAACATTTCTGAACATGGACCAAGAGGAAGCCAGATTTCCAGGAAGTCCTGGGAAAAAAAAAAGGCTAAAGTGTAAGTTAGAGGAAGATATAATCAAACAAGCACAATCCCATTGAATGAGAATCAGTGCCAGCAGCTGAGTTCTCTGTAATGAAAAGGACAACCTATGTCACTGAAGATGGGAGGACTTCCCACCTGAAACAAGCTATGGAATTTGGGCTGAGGTCACTTGTGGTGGGTTGACTTTGGCTGGATGCCAGGAACCCACCAAGCTGCTGTATTGCTCACCCTTGCAAGCTGGACAAGGGAGAGAAGATCAGATGGAAAACAACTCATAGGTTGAGATAAGGGAGTTTGCTAAAGCAAAATAGAAGTTTGCACATGCATAAGCAAAGAGAAAAAAAAAAATTATTTTCTACTTTCTATCAGCAAGTGATGTTCAGTGTTCAGCCACTTCCTGGGAGGTAGGGCTCCAGGAGGAGTACAGGTTGCTCCAGAAGGCAAACACTGTAAGTAACAAATGCCCCCCCCTTCCTCCTCCTTCCCTTAGTTTTATATCTGAGTGACATCACATGGTGTGGAGTGTCCCTTTGGTCAGTTTGGGTCAGCTGGCCTAGCTGTGTCCCCTCCCAGGGCCTTTTCCATCCCCAGCCTGCTGATGGGGCAAAATGTTGAGAGACATGGCTGATGCTGTGCCAGTGCTGCTCAGAAATAGCCAAAACACAGCTGTGTTATCAACACCTTTCCAGACACCAGTGCAAAGCACTGTGAGGGCTGCTGTGGGAAAATGAACTCCAGCTAAGCCAGAACCAACACCTCACATCACATCAACTATTCTGTATTTTGATCTTCACATATCTTCTGATGATGTTTGTATTGGAAGGCAGATAAATTTCAATCTGAAAAATTATCTTTTGCAAAAGGTCTTTCTAAAACCCTGAAACTATAGTTTCAATTAAATACGGTAGTAATTTTACTGCCTTGTCTCCAAGAGTAGAGTATGATGGTGAACAATTACTTTGTTCCACCTAAGGAATGGTTGCATTTCACTTATCAGAAAAGTGAGCTGCTTAGTGATCCTTATTTTTTTCAGAATAAATTTCTAGCAGTTAGGTTGGTCTTGTTATTCACTTTAAAATCCTATCTACAAATATACAGCTTTAATTTACACCAATACATAGATGTACAGGGTACATACAAGTAAGAACAAAAATAGATGACTGTACATAGTCCTTTATATAGAAGGATATTACACACTACATACCAATGTATATTATTCAGCTTCAAATTCCTAGACGTAAAGAGAAAGACCCCAACTTACTAGAGGAAAATTAAATATAAACAACTTAATTAATTAATTAATTAAACAACTTAATTAATGTCTCCTAGTGGACATAAGTATAGAAATGTGTCAGTAGACTATTAAATTGTAACAAAATACTGCCTAACCCAAACAGCATAATGTATACATATATCAGTTTCTATATTATCTTTATCACACTCCTTTTGCATAGGGCAACAAGAAGCCTAAGATACAGAGGTTAATTTAGGTAACAACTACCACAATTCACAATTGCATTAGCACCTATTAAGAGTCATTTTTCTTGGAAATTTTAATGATACATTACAGAGTGAATAAAAGCAGAAGATGATTAGGAATAAAATTGTTTTCATGCATGCTGACAGGACTGCTGAGCATAATTATACATTTCCAGGGCGACCTGTTTAGAGTTTACTCCGTAATTTTATGTAAATTTTAAATTACTTCATTTTTTCAGGTTAAATGTGAATATGTTATTTCATTGCTCAGTTGAGTTGCATGAGTACTAATGGACACAGATAGCAATTGATGGAACAAGCATCAGATAAAAGTCTAGAAGCGTTTCAGAATGACGAACTTTCAATTCATTGTTTTCTAGTGCCATATTCTTGTTCCTGAACAAGCTGCCAAAATTTTCAATCAGTTACTAGATATTAGCTGTATTATCTACACTGAGAGCAAAAATCCATTCCAAAGAAAATATTCTTTTGGGAGAAGTATTTTATTTTTCCCCTCCTTTTCCTCATTTATTCACTGCATGATGCAGGCTTAACTCAGCTTATACAGCTTCTTGTAATACACTTGCAGTAATCGGTACAACATAAAAAGACAAGCAGAAAAAAAGGAAAATCAAATACTCTGAAGACAAATATGTGGGATCAAGGCTGTGGAAAAACCTGCCTGTTTAGATTTGCCCAGGTTTCAGTGAATTATACCACTAAAATCCTGTGAAAGCCAGTTGATTCTTTATTAGGTTCACACTGGAAGAAAAAATAAAGCAAATGTCAAGAAGCTTGCAGGTTATGTATATGAAAACAAAAAGGAGGGAAGGGAAGGGAAGGGAAGGGAAGGGAAGGGAAGGGAAGGGAAGGGAAGGGAAGGGAAGGGAAGGGAAGGGAAGGGAAGGGAAGGGAAGGGAAGGGAAGGGAAGGGAAGGGAAGGGAAGGGAAGGGAAGGGAAGGGAAGGGAAGGGAAGGGAAGGGAAGGGAAGGGAAGGGAAGGGAAGGGAAGGGAAGGGAAGGGAAGGGAAGGGAAGGGAAGGGAAGGGAAGGGAAGGGAAGGGAAGGGAAGGGAAGGGAAGGGAAGGGAAGGGAAGGGAAGGGAAGGGAAGGGAAGGGAAGGGAAGGGAAGGGAAGGGAAGGGAAGGGAAGGGAAGGGAAGGGAAGGGAAGGGAAGGGAAGGGAAGGGAAGGGAAGGGAAGGGAAGGGAAGGGAAGGGAAGGGAAGGGAAGGGAAGGGAAGGGAAGGGAAGGGAAGGGAAGGGAAGGGAAGGGAAGGGAAGGGAAGGGAAGGGAAGGGAAGGGAAGGGAAGGGAAGGGAAGGGAAGGGAAGGGAAGGGAAGGGAAGGGAAGGAGCCACACCCCACTTTGCACCTATTTTCTCCAACTCTTTTTTTACTCCTGACCTTTCTTCAACCTCTTCCATCCTCTATACTGAGATTACATGTGCTCAAACTGAGAATGGATCACCACTATCCACAGCCTGACAGGAAGTTCACACTATCACATCCCTGTAAAAGGGATATGTAAGCATTTTTTAATGATAGGTATCGTTCTCATTTCTCCATAACTGCTTTGTTTTACTCACCTTGTGTAGTTGCTTTCAGGGATGCAGAGAGAAAGAACAACCTGCAGTAGCAGACTTGAATTTCTCCATTATTATTTGGTAACAAGATATTCCAGTGTTGCTCAGATCCCTATAACCTCAATTTTTTGTTGGACATTATGAATTGACACACAAGCCTTTCAGGAACATAAATTTGATTACCATGAACAAACATAAGAGGTCTGAGTTATACCTTAACAAAAAGCTACTGTCAGGAAAATAAGACTTTAAAAACTGTGAAATACTAGACTACAAGAAGACACCATATGAAGCTTCCTGAGCAGATGCTGGGAGGAAAGATCAGTCAGCTGTTCTTTAGACCTTTTTAAAGAAAGGTTTGATCAAAGCTGCTGGACAAGGAGGTTGTTGGGAAGTGTCCTCGTGCTGAAACACTTATTTCTTGACTTTGCCTTACAAGCCATATGCTTCTGATCTTTCCCAATTACGTGCTTATCTTTCTTTCCCTTCTTGCTACAAATGAATCGAAGAATCTTATCTGTCCCTGCAGCAAACAAGTGAGATTGTGCGGTTTTAAGACTCTCTAGGTTGAATTATCTGTATTACTGGTAGAGATATGAAGAAGTGAAGCTAGTTTGATAAATTATAATAGTGAATGGGTAAGCAAGTGTATAAGTGTAGCTGTGATACCTACTAAAAAATAATCCATTTCCCCTTAGTAATAAAATTTTAAAGTAGATAAAATCAGCAGCTTAGTCATTAATGGTGGCAACTGCTGAGTAAACAGAAAAGTGGCTTTGCTTCCCTAAACCATATTTTGTATCTTGTGACATAGGGTGGATCTGTAGCTAATGTTCAAAATTTAAATGTAACTTTCTCCAGCAATTAGTTTCAACAAACGTGCCACTCGCATGATTCTAGAATTTATCTTCATGAGTGCACAGCATGGCTAAGAGAGGGTACCTGAAAATGGAAAAAGAAAAACAAGTAAGAGGAAGATTTTCTGTTCTTGCTCCCATTTTTGTTATGTTTAATATAATAAGATATAATCCTAAGTAAAGGAAAATATTGTTTGTATACAAAGCCTCTTTCAAGGGAATTAATTTCAATTCAATCATACTCACTTTTGAATAATTTCCTATTAGAAAATTTGTGTTTACCAATATCAGAACAGCCCCATAACAGGAATTTCTACTTAAACTTCCTACTTCTACTTCTTACTGGTATCCACATGTAGCTATCCCCTTTCTTTAATTCCATGTCTGCTGTACTTCACAGACTACTTTAATGAGTAGCCGCAGTAAAGAATATTTTACATTTAGTCACAAACATGACAGCTTTATTAGTATGGTAGTTGTCATGAACCTTATAGAAGATCAATTATTGGTGAAACTGATCAAACAAAAAGGCCTCTTTGCAAATCAGTAGGTAGATGATTGATTGGTTTGAGTGAGAACACATGCCAGAAGAAGATATTGTTCCTAGGACCTTAAAATCCACAAATAACATTTTGATATATTTAACTAATACTCAGTCACAGTAAGAAAAAAAGGCCCAAATACTGATTTTATACCCTAAATTGCACATCACAAGCCTGTCAAGCTTTTATTTGGGGTTGGTGTAATGTATGTTGAGAGAAATTGATGTCGATGGTTAATTTCTGTATAATATGCTTATCCCCTTTTTTCCCTTTCCTCCTCATTCCCAAGTCTTTACCATAATACAAATTAAAATAAAGTTCTTAGGCACATTTTAAATTTCTCTGTATTTGCCACTTTGATCATTCCCTCTTTGCACCTTGTGTGGCTTTCAGGCAGACAATCACCCAACAATCACCAAATAGCATGCAAGTCCAGAAGATTTTCTAGTCCATCTTCCTTTCTGGTCATAGAATCAACTATGCTGGTGATAGCAAGATGAGAGAGATGTTCTTTAATCTATTTAATAATAATTAGAAAAACTTCACAGCTTCTATAGTGAGTTGGTTTTTTATGACATCCCACCTGAACTTTCCTTAGTCCAATGCTAATCTACTCTTTCTTAGCCTGTCCTTCATGCAGTTGTGGAACAGAACTCATCCTTTGGAATATGAAGACTATTGTACCTTCCCTCAGCCTTCTCTTCTGTGAGCTAAACACACAACCTGTTCCAATGTCTGATCACACAACAGAAACCCCACAATCTTACACTTAAATAGAATGACTTCTATTCAACTTTTACTTCTTGTGTGGTGTCCTGCCACTGGACACCACTGAGAAGAGCATTGCTCCATCTTCTTTAAACACTTTAATCAGATACTTATGCAGTCTGTTAAGATTCCCCTGAGTTTTTATCTCCAGGCTGAAGAGTCACAGGTCTTTTTGACTTCTCAGTATGTCAAACACTCCAAAGCCTTCATGTTTGTGACTGTTTACTGGATTCACTGCTGGATGTCGATATGTTTCTTGTACTTGGGAACCAAGATCTGGACACAGCACTCAGTTGTGTCTCACCAGATAGGAGGGATTATCTCTCTCTACCTGCTGGTGAGGCTCATTGTAATGGAGCCCAGGAAGATGTTGGTCTTCTTTTCCAGAGGGGTGCATTGCTGGGTCATGGTCCACTTGTTATCCACCAAGATTCTAGGGTCTTTCTCTGTTATGTCCTTACCATTTAAGTAGCACAAGTCTTGTATTTGTGGATGGATTTATCTTTCTGCAAGGTCAGGACTTTACATTTTCCCTTGTTGAATTCCATGAGGTTCCTGTCAGCTCATTTTTTCTGCCAGTTGGCATCCTCCTGGATGGCAGCACAACCAGTTGTTATATCAGCCACTTCTAGTTGTGTATCATCTGCAGACTATTTGAGAGTGTACTCTACATCAGCATCTGACTCATTAATAAAATTAAGCAGTATTGACAGGTCAGACACAGAACAAGGGATAAGAGTTCTGATTAGTGGCCTCCAGCTGGACTTTGGGCCACTGATCAGAACCCTTAGAGTCCCACAGTTCAGCTTTTCAGTGGATGATACTTCCTCAGTTTGTTATGGGAGACAGTGTTAAATGCCTTCATTTCAATTTGTGATTGGCTATATCTAACTGATATCTTAATCTTTCTTGTATTTAATAATTGCATTTTCCAACTTTTCCCATCTTGTATGTGTGCAGTTGATCATTCCTTACCATTGATTTGCACCTTAGATTTTCTAGCTGTTTTTCCATGCTGACAGAGGTGTATTGGTTCCAGACCAAAATCACAGGACAAGCTTGCCCTTCAGCCACAATACTGGAAACAAAACAAAAGAAAACAAAACAAAAAGACAAACAAACAAACAAAAAAAGAATCCAACATGTAAGAAACCTCAGAAATATTCAGATACACTATGATAAAACCACTACTTGCAAGTGCTATAAATCAAATGAGTGCAGCTGCAGACACTGTCACTGCTGTCATTTCAAGCCTGTCAGCATTTCTGCTTCCTCTGAACTGCTTGGATGTGTCAGATCTCCAGAACTGAAACGTGACACACAAATTGCCATCCAGGACACTATTTTCTTTTAAAAGAATCCAATGGATTCGTTATAATAGACTTACCTAGGGGAAAGCTCTGTTCACAGTTCAGTGAAATGAAAGAGTTAAAAAGTGTTCACTCATGGATACATGTTAGGAATAAACTTTCTACCAGGCAAAACATTATGAAGGAAGACAGAGTGACAGAGGATTTCAGTGACAGAAAGTTGCATGTACAACCTCAGCATCTCCTGTATCCACTTTTCTTTGTAGCATTTTTGTCTTTTGTGGTGGTTTGACCCTGGCTGGATGCCAGTTGCCTACCAAAGCCTCTCTATCACTCCCCTACTCAACTGGACAGGGGAGAAAAAAATCTAAAAAAAGGCTCATGAGTTGTGATAAGGATGGGGACGGTTCATTACCTGATTACCATCACAAGCAAAACAGACCTCACTTGAAAATAGTAATTCAATCAAAACCAGAGTAGGATAACGGAAAGTAAAACAAATCTTAAAAACACCTTCCCCTCACCCCTTCCTCCTTCCTGACCTTAACTTTATTCCTGAATCTCTACCCTCCAGCAGTGTAGGGAGACAGAAAACAAGAGTTATGATCAGTTCATTACATGTTGCTTCTGTCACTGCTTCCTCTTCAGGGAGAGGAGTCCTTCCTCTGCTCCAGTGTAGGGTGCCTCAGACAGGGAACTTCCCTGACAGAAGACAGTCCTCCACAAACTTGTCCAACGTACATCCTTCACACAGGCCACAGTTCTTCATTAACTGATCCAGAGTGGTTTCCTTTCCACAGGGTGAAGTCCTTCAGGAACAGGCTGCTCCAGTATGGGTCTCCTGTGAGGTCACAAGTCCTGCCAGCAAACCTCATCCAGTGTGGGGTCCTTCATGGAGCCTCAGGTCCTGCCATGAGCCTGCTGTGGCATGGACTTTCCATAGGAGCAGTCTCCCTCAGGTATCTACCTGCTTTGTCATGGGGGTCCTCCATGACTTGCAGGGAGACATCCTGCCTCACCATGGTCTTCACCACAAGGTGCAGGGGAATCTCTGTTCCTCAACCTGAACACCTCCTCCCCTTCCTTCTCCACTGACCTTTGTGTCTGCAGGCCTGCTTCTCTCACATATTCCCACTCCTCTCTTCTCTGGATGCACTACTTCTGCATAATAATTCTTTCTCCTCTGTAAATATATTAGCGTAGGGACATTATTACCATTGCTGATTGTCTCATCTTTGAGCTGGGTCTGTCTTGTAGCCACTGACATTGGCATTGGCTCTGTTGGACATGGGGGAAGCTTCTAGCAGCTTCTCACGGAAGCCACCCCTGTAGCCCAATATGACATGAGGTGCTGGACACAAGGGAAGATCCATCTGCAAGTTTGTGGCTATCATACATGCCATAAACTTAGCAGGTTCACAAATCAGGCTCACTTCAATACTTTCCAGACAATAAGGGAGAAAAATTTCTCTCAAGTGTATTTTTTTGGTTTCTCAACAGAAAATAAAAAAAAACCAAACCCTTGAACTTCTTGGTTTAGTCTGTATGATGATTTGAGCAAAGAGGGAAGGTGTGATATTTTCTCTGTAATACTTAACAACAAGAGATCCCTGAACACAGATCCATTAAGAGGACTGAAGAACTCTTTATGGTGTTGGCAGAGGAGCAACATTCTGAATGTATTTCAGTGTATTCAGACCCACATAGCTGCAACACATCTGTGTTGTGGCTCCATGGAAATTTCATCAAAGTTGAGCCTCCAGTGGTTTAAATTATTCCTATTAGTGGGTTTCCTCTCCTGTCTGAATGGACTGTATAAACATGCAGACTTCTAAGCAGAGACTGTCTCATGGGTGATATGAAGATAGGCATTTGTCACTTTTGCCAATTAACATTATAATATCTCTGTGTTTTCTAACAGTTTGTAGATTGCCTCTGGACCAAAACTGTTGATTCTGAAAAATAACATTTCACAGCCAGTTAGGCTGCAAAATAAAGCAAACACCTTCTAGTATTACAGTATGTATTTTAATAATCAATTAATCTGAAATGGAACTATACATAGAAACTGGTGTTTACCAAATGTAATGCACATAAATCTGAGAGGGCTTGCAGGTCAAGGCAGATAATCTATCTTCTATCAACTGCATTTCAATTAACAGTCATGGCATACCTCCAGTCGCTATGGAAAGAAGACCCTTCAAACCCTAAATACTAGCCATCCAGTACTGACTGTCCATCTCCTTTTCCAAAGAGGCTGAACCAATAACCCTCAAACACAAGCTATCAAGCCTGTATCAGCAAGCCTTAACACAAATATTATCTCAAGTCATCCATGCTAACTACTCATCTATTTAAATCATGATCATGAAAAGGACACTTTTATCCTGTCACTTGTGGAAAAACTGCAATAGACTGGTTGTAGAAAAGAGTAGGAAGATACAAATTATGCTTATACCCTGAATGATGTATAGTGGACTACTAGGGTGAAAAGGAAGAAAAGCTTCACTTTTTACAAGCTTAAAAAGGCTAGAAATCAACCTTCAAACCTTGGGAAACACTAAGGATATAAATGAGCTAACACCTCCTGCTGAGAGAGGACAGCACATCACCATCAGATGTGACACTGCAGCCTGCACTGCCACCCACAGCCTGGTATCTAGCAGTTCCTGGTACTCAAGGCAACATTTCAGGGACATACTCTCTCATGAGTTTCTTTGTGGGAGGTGATTCACCTCCTGGCCCTTGAAGCAGAGCAACTAACGTAGTTTAATGAAAACTGCAAACACACTGTTTAGCAGCTTGGGGATTTATTTTTTTCAGAGTGCGGAAATGCTGACTGAACCACTATTTCCCTGTGGGGTCTGCTGAGGGTTTTGGCAGGAATCTGATGATATTTTCACTTCAGTCTAATTCATATTCCCTGGCAGCTGGGCCTAAGAAGCTTGAACTTGCTCACACTGGAGGTTAGAGTGCCTATGAAGAAAGAAAAGACTAAGCTGGGTTTCTGTACTGTGTGAATAACCAAGGGACCAGCCTCTGCCTAATGCTTTCACAGTGTCACTTAAGCTTTTACTTAAAAAAGCATTCCTGGGAGAAATGAGGGAAACATCTATTCTCAGTCTTTGTAACTTTGATATTAGTCCTGAGCCTGAACAGTCCTTTTATCGTCCATTTGACTTGGAACTGAAAGCTCTCCTTGTCTCAGTCTTCAAGAGAAATACCTGTTATCCTCAGGGCAACTGGTCCCCAGAGCTGGTACAGGAACCAGATTAGATCCCCTGTAATCCAGGAGGAAGTAATTAGTGATTTGCTGTGCCACTTAGACATGCAAAAATCTTTGAGGCCAGATGGGGTCCATCCAAGAGTACTGAGGGAGCTGGCAGAGGAGATCACCAAGTCACTGTCCATCATTTATCACCATTCCTAGTTATCTGGTGAGGACCCAGACAACTGGAGATTGGTCAATATAATGCCCATCTACAAGAAGGGTCAGAAGGAGGATCCAGTGAACTACAGGGCTGTCAGTCTGACCTTAGTGCCAGGGAAGTTTATGGAACAGAGCCTCTTGAGAGTGATCACATAGCATGTAAATGACAACCGAGGGATCAGGCCCAGCCAGCAGGGGTTTAGGAAAGGCAGGCCCTGCCTGGCCAATCTGATCTCCTTTTATGACCAGGTGACCTGCCCAGTGGATGAGAGGAATGATGTGTATGTTGCAAAGCATGTGAATAAAGTCTTTGATATTTTGATACTGTCTCCCACAGCATATCCTGGACAAGCTGGCAGGCCAGATAGGCCATGACTTGGACAGGTGCTCTCTTTGCTGGGTTAAAAACTGTCTGGATGGCTGGGGCCAGGGAGTGTTGGTGAATGGAATTACATTGAGTTGGTGGCCAGTCACTAGAGAGTTTTGCCAAAGCTCAAAATTGGAGGTGGCTGTTAAAAGTCTTTATTAGACCTGGACGAGGGGATTGAGTGCTTCCTCAGAATGTTGATAGATGACTCTAAGTTGCTAGGAATGCTGATCTCCTGGGGGGTAGGAAGGCTCTTCAGAGGGACCTAGACTATCTGGATCAATGAGCCGAGGCCAGTGGCATGAGATTCAACAAGATAAAGTGCCAGGTCCTGCACTTTGGTGAAAACAATCTTGTGCAACACTACAGGCTGGGGGCAGAGTGGCTGGAAGGGGGTGCAGCAGAAAAGGACCTGGGGATGCTGAACATGAGCCGGGTGGCCAAGAAGACCAACAACATCCTGGCCTGTGGCCAGCAGAACCAGGGCAGAAACTGGACTCATGTCAAGGACTGTGTTCAGTTCTGGCCCTGTCACTACAAGAAAGACTTTGAGTGAGGCAGTAGAGTGTGTTCAGAGAAGGGAACAGAGCTGCTGAAAGGTCTGGAGCACAAGTCCTGTAAGGATTGACTGAGGAAGTGTTTAACCTGGAGAAAAGGAGGCTCAGGGGAGACCTTGTTGGTCTCTACAAGCACCTGAAATGAAGGTGTAGTGAGGTGGGGGTCAGACACTTCTTACAAACAGCTAGCAACAGGACAAGAGGCAATGGACTTAAGCTGTACCAGGGGAGTTTCACTGAAAGGGTTAAGTGTCAAAACAGGTTGCTCAGGCAGGTGGGGGAGTCATCACCCCAGAAGTGTTCAAGAAATTATTAGATGTGGTACTTAGTGGTCATGCTTAGTTGTCATAAGGGTGTTCAGTCAAAAGTCAGATGTGGAGGTCTTGGAGGTCTTTTCTCACATTTATAATTCTATGACTCCATGATTCTGTGATTCTGTGATTTCCCATACTGTTTTCTTTATAGCCAGATGAAAGGGAAAGGAATATCCTGTGCAAGAATCAAGGGAGAGTCCCTCAATCCCTTTACCCTTTACCAGCACACACAAACACTAAGGCAATACAAAATGCTAAAAAAAAAAAAAAAAAAAAAAAAAAAAAAAAGTATGACCACACTTCTTTACCAGTTCAGGGTGCTCACAACCTGGCCGTGGTACAGGGGTGTGGACAGAAAGGACTAGGCTGAGAGAGGACAGTGAAGTACCTAGTTTTTGCTGTAGATTGTATGAGTTGGCAGAAGTTGTTGATCACTCCTCCAGCAATGGAAAAAGCAGGAAGTGTCATATCGGACTTCCTTAAACAGCCGTCTTAATAAACAGGCATGTCCTTGTGTAGTCAACCAGCAGTAAACATGCTTCATAAAGATCCTTACTATGTTAAAATGATTTAAGCAAAGGATTCAAGCATTTTGGTTTGGTTTGATTTGGTTTGAAGAACAATGCTAAACTAAACAAAAAAGCAAGAGAGAGAAAGCTTTGCTGCAGGCTCCCTGAGTGGTGCAAAACACAGCAAGAATACCTTGCCTCACTCAGGTGGTTCTGCCCGCATTTGGTGACAGACAAGATTTCCAGTGCTGGTTCAATGAGCATATCTACGGGATTTTTTAAGATCCACCCATTTCAAACAGTGCTATCTTTTGTCTGTCTAAGGATTATGTTACTTTAATCCTAACCTCATAGAGATGAAAAGTAAAAAATTCATCATCTTCATACAGGACTTGTGTACGTGTGTGTATTTTCTATCAGGAAATTTTCTTGAGATTAGCCTCAGAATTCACCATTAAAAATAAATAAATGAACTAACTAAATAAAAATTAATGTTGTGACTTTTTTCCAGGAGAAAACTTTCAAAGAAGCAGAAAATAAACTCTTACAATTACACAATGAGAGTAAAAAAAAAAAAAACCTCACAAAACAGAAAAAGCAGAAATAGAGAGCAATTATTAGATTTCATCAGTATGCCTCTACAATTGCCTGACCTCACTGCATCTCTTCTCCATATTATATCTTGTATTTTTATTAACAATATGTTATACACAAAATATTACATGCACTATAATTTGAGCTTCTAAATGTGTGCTTGGGTAGGATGACTGTGTCTATTGAGACTCCTAGATTACTCCTATTAGGGAGTGAATGTCATGCTATTTGTCATCCAAAAGGTAATTTTCTCTAGACTTACATTAAGGTTTCATATTTTATGATAACCTCTATATTATGTTGATCTGGGCATTTTTCATGAACCCATTCATCAGACAGGTATCTCCAGCAATAACTGCAGCCCTGCAACATTTTACTTGTTTTCAAGATGAGTAAGATTTTTTTTTCAGCTGCATCAGTAATATCAAAGGGGCATGAGTCCCTATGATCATGCCAGTAAAATTCCATGACGAGCTTTGCACATATTAAGAAGTATATATATAGGAGTTAATTTATTGATTTTAGAAAATACTGTATCAGAAGGTAATCATATTTATCCTGGAGTAAATGTTATTCACTGGCAGTTGTCTTGTAACCACCAGTCTCTGGCTGGCCCAGAATCGAACACCAATACAGTTAAGAGGTGCAGTCCCTAGGATTTTTGATGCAGTTCACTATGATACATTTACATGGGTGAGTGGCACAACTGTGTGTGAAGGGATGACCGTGTTTGAATTAACTGCAAACTCTGCTTTACACCTGACATAGCATGAGGAGGAGGCACACTTAAAAAGAAGAGGTTTGCTTGTTCTAATTAATAAGCATTAAAGCAATTTGCAAGATGTCAGATGCTGCTTAGAAATTGTACCAAAGCTTCACAGGATAAGGGTCAGGGACTGGCTCCAAGGATGGCATACTCAGTGATAATTAACCTTTCGGATTCCTCTTAGATTTCAAAGCAACTTGTGATCCTAATTGAAATTAAATTGAGGGAGGCAGAGAGAGATGGCTCTTGCCAAACTATAAACTGCAATAAAATGCAGCAGATATAGCCATGCACGCTAATTTCTTCTTGTGGAGCACTCTGAGGGGCTGATACAGACACTAAATCAAATCCACAGCTTTATCTGAATAGGTGAGGCCTCAGCACTCCAGTCAAGAAGCAAAACAGATGCAGATCCTTTTGCCAACAGCATGCATTTCACATGGATAAAGGGAGCAATTTTCTATTCCCTCAGGTGCTGCTCTGTGCTAGCATTCAGTGAGCCTAACAAAAAATCCCAGCTGCTCTCACCTCAGATGAAGAAAACACAAACAACTCTAAAAAATCAATCTAACATTTCCTATAGTCTTTAATATGGAGCAGTCAATTCTTTTCTGCCTCCTCCCCTTTTTTACATAATAAAAATCTACCATCCCTGTCATCCCCAATATGTTGTAAGCCAGCAAGTGTAAACGCAGCCATTCATATAATTTGAATGATAATCGAAAATAAGCGGAAAAGGAGGATAAATTTATCAAACTTGTGAGAATATTCTAGGAAAAAAGGAATTTCCTGAGGTAACTGTCCTTGACCTGGCTCTTTAATCGAGTGAAATTTCATCACTTTATCTAATATCATGCTTCATGCTTCAGGCTCCCAGCAATTCTATTTTAGTGTGGTCTAATGGGCAGCTGACACATCCACTCAGCACCAGACTGCATAATATGTGCTGACACACTGTGTGGTGAGCACCCTATTGAGAGCTGTTTATTTGTGCCTGGCAAGGAAAAATTTCATCCAGTAAAGTCTCTTCATAACAATTTTAGTTTCAGTTTTCAGGGCCTCCACAGGCTCCACATTTCGAGAGGTTCAGAAGCACTTGCAGGGAAATTCAGTCGCTTATTTGGGTGGCTGTACGTTATCTGACTTTAGGTGAGAGGTTGTGAAAGCACTGGTTATGGTTGTCTGAAACCTGAATCTAGATAGTGTAATGAATAGTGTCATTCTAACTGCTTTGGAGCCAGCTCTCCTCAGAAACCCTGATTCAATTTGATATTCTGAGGTTAACGCACTGTATTGGGACTGAAAATAGGAATGCACACAAAAAGCTTTTATATTTATTCAGTTCAGTAAGCATGGCAAACTCATCAACAGCTATTTGTAAACTGTAGAATGGTGGGACTTATTTTGATGTACTGATTTATGCTTGCTGTTTTTCCTGCAGCATTATTTTAGAGTAGAAATGGACTAAAAGAAAAAAGCAGACATGGCTCTCAACATAATAGCAAATGACATTATCATAAACAAAGCAACATGAGAAAATAAAGGCATGACACAATCACAGGGATTCTGGCCTCTTAACCTCATGTAGAAATGAAATTTGCTATATAGAGAGCAAGGAATATATTTCCGATACATACATAAAGAGCTAAGATATTAAGACAGTTTTTTTATCTATTAGCTATGGAGAAATTAGTCGTCTGTAATGCAAGTTATATGTATACACAGATAAGAAAAAAATTAAGGGCCCAGAACCAGGTTTGATTAAAATTTATGTTTCATCAACCCATCCAACATTGAAAGGTATACCCAAATTATATCTAGACATACAATTACTGATCAGTTTAGTATTTGGAGTGGAAACCAAATTTATTTCAGAAACATTGTGGGAAAATTATTCTGTAAGTCTATGAAAACCATTTCAGATCTTTTATCCAACCTTAATATATGTATTACATAACATATTTATTTTCTACAAGGAACTACATGACATGGGCACATAGTGAATGCACACAAGCCTATCTTGCAGGAAAGGTGCTTCGACCTTGACAGTGTCAGAAAAATAACCTCAGCTTTTTCTCTTACTTTAGAAAATTTGAAGTCAGAATTTTAATAGTTGGACAAAATCACTAGAAAATTCTGCAAATAGAAGATCAAGCCTTCTTATAATAAACTTACAGACACCAATTATATTCACCACTGATACACATTTCTAGAATGACAAATGTATATTTTTTGATTTAAAGGTTATTTTACTAGAGACTTAGTGAAAAACCCGTGAACTGCAGCTAGTAAGGCATCTAATGGGTAAAGACTGTTTCTTTTCTTTTTTGTTTTTTAAGGAAATGAAATTCTGAGGGGTCAAAGTCAATTTTCAGTGCTTCCAATTTTGCAAATTCATGTTCGTTATTATCTATGTCAATTTTGTTTGCTTGTTTTGCATAACTGATCATTTTCTTGAAAAACTTTACATTAAATCCTCCTTTTACCCCAAATAGAAAACAGACGCCAAGAAAATAATTTGTACTAGCAAAATGTTTGTCTCAGTTTGCACTACCTGCCATATTTCCACAACTTTGTAATGTAAGAAGAGATTCCATAACCAAAAGTTGATTTTTAAAAATAAGACAATAGTTCATATCATTTGCTACCAAAGTAGTTAATATGTCCATTCAGTAAATATATGCTTATTTGCATGTACACACATATGCAGATGTATGTTCATTTTACCACCTCTACGCAAATAGGCTAGTATACATACAGGCATGGAAGTGTCTATTGTGAAAATGTAAAATTAATCTAAAAGTAACATAAAATAAGAAAACATTATAAGTGCAGCAGCTTCAGTCCTTACAGGAGCATTAATTTAGCCATCCTGCACAGACTGGGAGCTGTATTTTCAGTGCATGTGCAACACTTGCCAGTCTTTATCACAAGACAGATAGGGTGCAGCATGAGCTAAATAATATTGTTAAGAAGAACCTCAGTCACATAATTTCCCGACTTTCATTTCACCCATGTAAGTGTCTTTGCAAATTAATATAATTTAGTTTCAGTGTGACCTCCAGTTATAGAGAGGATCCTTTCAGGGGAACTGGGAAAAGGAAGACCTCTAATTAAGAATGAGGCCATAGTCATGATGTCTGTAGCAGTTTTTAAGTTTGTGCTCTGTACATAAGCTACCTCTCTTGCCACAGTCCTTGGTCTCACTTCTGCCTCATAGTTGCCACTCACATAAAAGTGCAGCATCAGAATGGTAGTCGGTATGTAGCTGAGATAATAGGGTCAAGTGGAGAAAAAAATTAAAATTACCACCCAGAAAGAGGATGTTTCTGGGTAATTTCTGGGAACTGTCCCTTCTTCCATGCAAACATCTCCTTATCAGTAAGAGATAGAGATGGCTTAGCTCAGCCTAGGGGGTCAGACCATGCTTTCACATTAGGGGCAGCTCTGTTCCAATACATCAAATTCAGGACAGCAGCATGGGATTTCACACACTCATGCAGGTGTCACTTTCCAGAGACTATTCCCAAACAGTGGGATAAATGTCAGAAGCATGGGAAGCAGAGAATAAAAGTGAAGATGTAGTGGCTGAACACAGGGCAGTTATACATAGGTTTGGTGTCAAACAAGGAGATTGACCTTGACCTCTCTAAATGGAGCCATATAGACATTGATGTAGGCTATCAGCTCCTAAAAAGAAAAAAAAAAAAAAGAGAAACTGCTACCTATGTGCAGATACAGCTGCACTAAGCAGCCAGCACTGATATCAAATGAGTATCTCATCAAGTAAGTTTTGCCTTTCCACCTTCACGTGTCCAGGAGCAGTCTTATGCACTCTGCTTCAGGTTCCCTGGAGTCACAAGCTACACAGGAACTATTTTTTCTCTCTGAAGTGAACATTTCATAACTTTTCAAACCTTACATGAATTGAACAAATCCTACCAGGAGATGCACAGAAAGTTTCAGAAGATTCCTCAATAGCTTTCTACTAGAAGAAGGATACTTTTGTTTCAGATTTTTTCATCTGTAAAGGTGAGTCACAGCATGCTTCAGCCTTCGGTCAGATACTGTATTGATCTTTCCCATCCAGCCAGAGTTAAGTATTTAGCAGTAAATTCAAGTTTTAAGGCAGGGAACAGTAATTGGACACATATGTCGTGATCTTTGGAGAAAGAGGTAAAGTGAAGAGGTCTTTTAATGAGCTTGGAGAAGGAAAGAGGAAATAAAGGTGTTACTACAGTTCAACAGTAAACCCTATTCATGCTCCGAATCCTAACAAAATCTGCATGCCATTTATCCAAATACGAAATAAAGAAACATGTAAGCTGTGGAAAGAGGAGAGCCAAACCAACAAAACAGCTTCTAGACTTGTATGTACATTTGTCCATAAGTCAGCATCCAAACACTAACAAAAAAAAAAGTCAGAAAATGCTCTTTCATTCTGAGACAGGAAATTCTAAGAGTATCTTCTCATTAAATTATACATCAAAAAAAGTGGAAATGATGCCTAGTGTTTATATACTTAGAACCACCAGGATACCTTTGCATAAAAATCTGTTTTGATATATGTATATGTGTGTGCATAAATGTTTGTCTATATGTACAAATAAAAATATACATATGCATTTAATTTGTTAGGTGGAATTTCTCCTAATCCTGAATTTTACTTAACTCTAGTAATTTTAAATTAATTACATGCAGCAATTTCTGATGTCTGTTTAACCTTGTAATTATTTTTTTTTTTCTTTCTGCAAGTTGTAACTAGGATATAGTTTGGTCTGTATTCCCTGAATTGCAATCATTAATAACACATTAATTTTTGCAAAGCTACATTTATTTTCTCCAAGAAAAATTAATAAAGAAAAATCCTTGAGTAATGCAAGACAGAACCTCTTAAAGAAGCTTAAACAAGGGTCAGTGAAGAATTCATTTATTTGGCATTGAAAGCATGTTTCATAGCAACCCACACACATTGTATTGCTTCTGCTTTATGGCTAACTAATTCCATAAATAATGAATTTAAATTAAACAATTAATTAACAAGGCCTAGGCTTCAATGTGGAATCAATAACAATCTTTCCTCTGTAATGCTTTAGGTTAAGATCCCCAAATAAATTTTAATATAGATTTTCATAAAGGAGTTACTGTGTATATACCAAATTATTAAATGCTTTTACAGAATGAGAGATAAACTATATAATAGATGAAACACTTGTTAAATGGATCCTAATTCTAATATAATTTCAAGGTACTATACTTGCTTTACAGGAGCTTTATTAATATATTTTATGTTGTATGTAATTTTAAAAAATTACTGTTTCCTATACGCATTGTGGATGAACAGAAATGCTTTTGTGGATTTCTTTTGCTTTCCCTGAAGCATCTGGTACCCATTGTCCAATGTACAATACAGGGTAGGATGGAGACAATATTCTTGTTACATATGGGCATTTTTTCTGTGCTAATTGCAATTACCATTTAATTAAAATACATTTCAATCCTTTACCTCTGTCTACACACAAATTTTGCTCAACTTTACTGAAAAGTTCTGTAAAGGCTAGTGTTAGAGGTAGAAATCTTTGTAGCATTTTTGGTAAACAAACAATTTACAAGTAAGAATATTTCTAACAATCTAGACTGTTATCAAATTTTGTATGGTAGGGAAATGTGCCTCATTCTTAATGTAAGTGCATTTGCAGGACATAAAATCTTGATCTAGCTGAATGCAATATATTTCATCACTTACTTCATCACAATACATTTAAGATTTACCCAGGGAAAACAAACATGTCCTTAGGACATTATAGTAAGGCCATGACAGACACATAAATGGTGTACAGTCCCAGTGCAATGCCTGAATGGCAAGGACATATTTCCTGGGGCAGCTGATCCCTGGCTCTGGGTGAAGTCCTGGTGCTCTAGGTTTTCTCTTCTTTATCCTGAATCATAAAGATGCACCTACCTTTCAAAGGCTTGATGGAGTTAATTAATGGATGTTCATAAAACATCTCAAATATCTTTGAAGAAAGACACTGGAGTAGTATGAAGAATACTGTTTCCCACACGCATTGAGAGTGAATAGAAATGCTTTTTTAGAAACTGACATTTTGAAATACATACTGAATTGCTGGAAAAAAATATAAACAGTGCAGTTTTGTTGCATTAAATATTTGGTAGGGATTCCCTCTTTTTCTCCCCCAGGAATTCATTAGACACATGAAAACACCAGCTTCTACAAAAGCATTTCTATTGATTTTTAACTGATGTTTATCATAATAAAAGATAGTGGAGAGGGTCAGAGTTCAAAAAAAAAAATCTTTGTCTAAGATGATCTCTGTTATCTACCATATTCTAATACTAAAAGGAGTTGCAATCTTTAGTGAGGCTCATGAGTTCATCTCTGTGTTACATACTGACAGGGGTTTATGGAAAATCACATCTCAAATCTAAATTTAGCCACCCAAATCCTATGGGAATAAGGGCTTGTCAATGGTTACGACTTCCAACCTGTTTATATCTCTTTGCCAGTATAACAATAAAGGCATATAAATGGTCTGTAAGTTACTTCATAACATGCAAGTGCTCTTAAGACCTTTGTCTGTACTGAGATATATTGTTACAGGTTTCTTTGTGAGAAATTCTGTCTTAGCCTATGGTTAGCGTCTCCTATATTGAAAAATTTTACTTAAATTTATCTCCAGTGGGGATCTAGGGAGATGATAGGGTGAGAGTCATTGGAGTGCCTCTGTGATATAGTTCTGCTTCTAGCATGCTCTTTTTGATTCACAACATAGGCTTTCTTTTCTTTATTACCATACGTAAACCTCCACTTACATGAAACAAGATCTTCAGAGCAACCATGCAAATGTTATACTCTTTACACTCCTGTAAAGTAACTGGGAAAAACAACTTATTTGTACATTGTCTTTCACTGTAAGGTTTCACTTTTTGTTGATGTTCTCAGTTACAGTCAGATACGAAGTATATGCTCTGAAGACATCTAAAAGCTGTAAGCCAGCACAAATTTTACACTGTGGGTTGTGGGTGTTTCCTCTTTCTCTTCAGGGAGCAGTTCATTTTAAGTTGTCTTCAGCTTTAGCATATTTTAAGGGTTTTAGTTTGGGGATACATCTGTGTCATGAAATTAACTAAGATATATTCCACAATTTTAAAATATATTTTACAAAATACAGGTTAAAATCCCTTATCCCTTATCAAATTTACATCTCCAAAATAACATATTGAAAGGGCAGTAGGCATCTCAAACACCTCTGGTAACACATCTCCATTTGCATCAAATACAAGAAGGGGAGCAGAAACATTTGTAACTCAGTGGATGATTGCTACCTTCAGGCATCAGGACGCCTGACTTTTTGTGAATATACCATATTTTAGATGAAGGTGCACAAGCCAAATTATATCATCCAGACCAGCAAATTAAAAAATTGAGTTAGAGCAATATTTTGGGAAAAGGTAGGTTGCTGTTATTTTTTTATTCTTATCTAAATGTCCAGCTTCATCTTATTGCTAATAATGTGGGGACATCTAAACTGCTTCTTTTTTCTTTTCGCTTGGTGTATAATAAAAAGGGCTCAGCAGACTTTATCATACCTACAGACCCCTTCCGTAGCTATCCTCACAGTGGTTGTTGAGTGTGATTGAGGAGTTAGAGCTAATTGTAAAGGGCCTGACACCTAAAAAGAGACATGCAGAGATGATGGTGGTGTCACAAAGAAACCAAACCACAATTACACCTTTCTACACTTTTGTATTCTGTGGTTCTGACTGCCTTGACAAGCTGGCTTGTGAATAGTAAGAGACATAAATTTATTTCTTAAATTGGAGAAATTACATTCACCTAATATTTTCTTATCCAAAATATTTTGAAACGTCTCTTTCCAACTAGGTGAGGCTCCCTAGGCTGAGCTAGTGTTAAATGTATCGTTGTCACTTATCCCAAACATCTTAATCTGTGTATGTGGAGAAAGATAACTTGACATAAAAAATTCAGAAAAATGTGTGAAGCTTTGGAAAGTGTATTTGTGCAGAAGAGGAAGAAGAAAGTTGATGCCAAGAAATGAAGGCATGTGTAAATTTTTTAACATGATGGGGAAGGATGTGGAGAAGATGCATAAAAGAGAATTCGAGATTTTCTTACATTCTTAAGGTCACTTTAAAAATATTTTAATAGAGGACCCAAGAGGTCACACAATGAAGACAAGAGCTCATGAGAAGCTTAAGAATCATTTAGAAAAATTCTTAGACATGTCCGTGGTATTTTAAACCACTAGATTCACCATAGGTGAGAGTCTGAAATCTTTAATCCAGACAAATTACAAAGCCACCAAAGAGACCTATTATGTCCAGCAAGGATGAATAAAGCAAAAGTAAGGTTCTGCTAACTATACATAAGGGACAGGATTTGATAGATACACTGTATTCCTCTTACATTATTTTCTCTCATCAAAATACTTCAAGGCTCATCATGACTCTTTTCATGCTAAAATAATAACAATAAAACAAAAAGCATGATCAGCTACTGTGGCATTTCACAACATCTATCAGTTATACAGCTTGAAACAGGAAGCACCATTTTCCAAATTGAAAATGTTTGAATGGGCTGTCAAAAAGCCTCTCAGTAAATGTGTTCCATCCAACAGAAACAAGCCCTCTGCAAACAAATCAAGTGGTGCAGAAATCCTTTGCACAAGATGATAGGCGAGGCCTCCATGCTGACACTGTATGCAAGCCAAGTTTTCATGTACTTTGATGGCTGACCTCCAACTCCTGACATATTCATTATATTCCAGCATGTTGGGCGCAGATTGCATTGAAGTGATGACAGCTACAAGACAGCCGACAAGGAATATGGGCATTCTGGCAACAGGTGGCCTTTCATTTGTACTGGGAAAGTTAATCTAGTTTATCATCAAAGTATATTATGTGAAGGAGTGTCATGTTTTGAAAAGTATAGTGACAGATCAAACAGAGGAAGCAGTCTTCCATAGACTGTGACATTTTTCGTAGACCAAACCTTTCAAACTGCTCTATTGTTTATGCTTGATTTAGGTCAGTTAAAAGTTATTCCATTGTCTCAGGGTTTACACTGCTGGCTCCAAATTACAGTTTCTGCCTCATGTGAAAGTCTGATGGAAGTATTCCAGAAAGTATGCAACCCTGGGACCACCATCAGCCACACACTGGGGAATACTTGATTACCTTGAAAAAGGTGATTTTAGAAAGATTATACTTCTCAAGGAAAAATAAAAGATAGAAATACTTCTGGGAATGTGCGTATCTGGCTCTGACAACCACATTAGCTGCAAATTCAGTCCTGAAAATTCTTACTCCCTTGCCCACTTTGCTTATCTTTTCCAACAGACTCAGGAAAAATTGTGTAAAATTGAAATCATGTCAGAGTCTCATAACTCAAGTAGTTGATGTGAACTCTTGGTTTAATTTCACTCCTGCTTTTGAAGATAGGTCAGAGAAATACTGTGCCACAGTTAAAGCAAACCATTCATTTTACATGTGAGAATATAGTCACAGAGCTGGCACCAATTTTTTGGTTGAAACTGTTTTGTGGTAACAAGGTATTTTTTAACTAAACAGATTTTTAAAAATAAAGCCACTTGCTGTGGAAATTACAAAGAAATATAGTCAAGAGATAAAAATGAGCAGAAAAGACCCAAACCTAAAACACTAAAACTGGAAATGGAAATCTGGAAATCCTGGTGCAGTCACCAAATATAAACATAAATCACTTTTTCTTCTTTACTGACCACTCCCTGAAATACAGATTTAGCTGAGGATGCTGGAAGTAAAACTACACATTTAAAGAAAAATGTAATCTAACCAGGGAAATTAAGTCACCAACAGAACCAGCAGAATAGCAGGGCTCAAACTACAGCCCGTATAGATACCATGGCAACATCTCCAAATCAAAACATCAGGCATTCAGATGACAAAGTTATTATGAATTTCTATCAAAAAGAGATTAATGGAAAATGTAGACAAGTAGCTTTACTTCATAAAATATAATTTGCCAAATAAAGGGAAAAACAACCCCCCATCTTTTTCTAGCATTTTTTACTATGGTATAGTTAATATTAAACTATTGCCAAATAAGGATCCAAATATGTTTTGACAGAAGAGCTTACTGAAAACTCCAAGTATGTATATCAATATAATTTTCATAGAGGTGAATATTAATGAGGAATTTCACAAGAATATTTGGCTTTTGTACCAAATGAACATAATATTTTTAAAATGTTGAGCTATACAGATGAATTGATGCTTCAGCTGAGGTGAAGAATGTATTCCCTGGAGTCACCACCACCTCTTGCACTAAGGCATTCATCATGGAGTTGCCTTTGAGCCCATAAACCGAATGCACGCAAGACGCAACATAAGGAAAAAAATGTCTTCCAGAAGAGAATTGGTCAATTACACCCTTTAGTCCTTGCAACCACACCAGATTTAATCCACAGACATTTGCTACCAGTTTCTAGCTTTCCAAGCAAAGAACTTACGTTTTTATTATTTCATTTGAAAGATGCTAAGGAGGTAATTTCTCAGGTAACAGTACATTTAACACATCTCAGCAACCTCTAGAAACTGTGGCATAAGTACATAATGTTTCTGACATGACCAGTAAGAAACCTGAATCATCTTCTCATACAACCTTCATATATATGCTCATTAAGAAAGTTAAATATTTTAGGATGAGTCCTAAGAAAATTTTGGACTTTGATGAACAGAGTCCTCTTTTGAGTTGGGAAAAGCAGAAACACATGATTATGAATAGTGAAGACAGATAGGAAAAAAAATGGAGTAGGAAACAAATTACATGAGTTTTCAAAATACGACAGACGAAACAGAGCTCTCAGCATTACATATTAAGGAAAAGCAGACAAAGAAAAAACAAGTATGCTGCTTTTCATGGATGAATACACCCAGATCACCACCTCTCACTGCTGCAAAGGCCATTGAATCCCATTAATTGACAGCTGTGAGTATCTTCACTTCTCTAAGTCCTTTTCTGAAAAGTTGCTCCTGGTTCATCAGTTGTTTGCCCTAACAGTGGACTTGTAGCTTCTGATTATGATCTTTTTTATGGCGTTGTGCAGTTAATTAAGATATATGTGCATTCTACTCCTCGTGTGACTGAGAGCACAATTATACCCACAGGCTCAAATTTCTCTCACATTACAAAAAACATGTTTCTGTTGTTTTTGAGCAGAGATGCCTGTTTGCCTCATGTTCTCTGTCTATTTCTTATGTTGGCCTAACTGCCTACAACTGATTTTACAAATTACTTTTAATTAAAAATTATATTATGCACTTCCTTATGCTGCACTCTTATCTTTCCCCCATGATCTTAGCTGTCAGAGTGTCATGGGTTAGCATAGTTACGGAAGTGATTCTCTTGCAAAGAGGTGCTTACAGCTTACTCTATGACCTGACAGAACCTATCAACTGCCCAGTTTGAATATTGACAACTTTTTAAACCACTTAAAGAGCTTGACACACCTCTGTAGTCCACATTTAAGAATGAACAAACCCTGGGAAAGCTCTCTCTTGCTTCTGGCCTTGGGACAGGTAACTGGGGGGGCCCATGTGGCCCAGCGGGGCCGGGTTGGGCCCTGCTCGGCCTGGGCCGGGCCAGGACACAGCCATCCTGGAGCCGTGCGGCCCTGCTCCGTCCGCGGCCCCCCACAGCCCTGCTACGCGCAGACGGCGCCGCCGGCTCTACACCCCGCCCCCTCTGCAGTGTGGCTGCAGATTCAGCTGAAGCTGCCCCGCTGCCCGGCAAAGATGATGTGACCAACAGTGATAAGTGAACTCCAGCTGCAAGGCCTGGGTGAGATTAACCCTTTTTTAGTGCTCTAAGTTTCCTCCAGAATAGATGAAGCCTGCAGACATCAATCCTCTTCCGAGTCTGAGGAAGAGGGAAGGTGAAGAAAACACCATAGAGACACCAAAGTCAGTGAAGAAGGAAGAGCTGAAACCCTGAGGGAGGAGAAAAATGAGATGCTTCAAAGCTGAAATCCTGTTGTAAAGCTATGGTGGTGATGGACTACGATATATCAGAGTACTCGTAATTTCATGAAAGCATGGGGGGTTGGGGCGTTCAAACTGTAATTGTGAGCAAAAGTACCTGTGCTGAAATTAGCAAATGACAGTAGCTGTAATTTGATGAGGCCCCTTTGCCCCCAGGGGAGGAGGAGAGCCTCTATTCCTAGAGATGAAGATGCTCCCAGAGACGGGTGAAGAGAACCTTTGTTTCTGAACAGCTCATCCTTAAAATGGTACCCCAGTAGCTCAAGATTGGCCCCTCGAAAGCAGTTGTGGGGAAAGCTGTAAGTCGGGGGAAGGAGTTCTCACATGCAAGCAGAGAGCCAACCCGGGTGGCTGTCTTGCTGTGACATTCAAGCCATGAGAGAACTTCTTGTGGAGATGTCTCCACAGCATGAGCAAGAGAGACTCCTCTCCCTAAGTGAACTGAAAAAGGTTATTATAGAAGTGATAAACAGATGGAACATCTCAAGGGTTGTCTTTTTACATTGTCAGTGGGAGAAGGGAAAGAGGTGGGGGGAGAAGTGTTCTGAAGGTTTGGTCTGATTTTCTTTCTTTTACGTCGGTTAATAAACTTCTATATATTCTTTTAAGTTTTGTGCCTCCTTTGCTTTCTTCTAATTCTTATCTCACAGAAGGTAAATAAGTAAGTAATGAGTATTTCGGACCTAACCACTACACTCTAATTGGTGTTTCCGCCCAGTTTACAAACTGAACCCGCTACACAGAGGCAGAATGTTTTGGAATTTTAATTTAATTTTACTGCAAAGTTCTTCCCAATATTGTCCTTAATTCCTACAGCCTTAATTCCTTGAGTAGCTGGAAGCTGAAAATCATATGTTATTTGGTTAACCAGGCGATTTTGCAAGTTTTCTGCGAAAAAAGAACACATGGCAGAATTATGCCATGTAGTGTTGATCAAGCTAGAAGTTAAATAATAACCATTTGAAATCACTTTTACCTGCTGTTTTATGAAGAAACTTTCTCTTTTCTGCTCTTAGGGTGTTGCAGTCAGCCTGTGGAATCAGATCTATGTAAAACAGGCTTTGTAACGGCATCCTCACTCCAGAAAAGTGGGAAAGAGTGGGCTCAGCTAGCAAGTTTTAATGTCTCAAGCCCAGAGTGACACTCTTCTGCTTAAGAAAAAAGACAGAAATAAACTTAATTCAAATCATTCCTTCAGATGAAAGGGGGGCTTGAGTCTTGACCCAAAATATTTTAAGAAAAAACTTGAAGGCTAAATTTGCTTCCTTCTTCACAGCCACTGTTTGTCTGAATCCCTGGGTGCTAAGTGCAAGGTGAGAGAAAATTACACCAAGAAATTTTAAACTCTTACATAATCTAGGAGCATGGCTGCATAGCTTTCGGTGCTGCATACAAGCATGTTAGCTTGTTGTTGCACACCTAAGTTCTGCAGAACAGTTATTTTTTCAGGGTGTTCCACCTGCAGAAAAATGTAAATTTTGTTATACACATCACAAAATTTTATGATTTCTAATGCTTTTATACATGGTCTACCAGTACAGAGTTCTGGTCCACAAAGGACACTGTTCTAATAAAACTGGTAAGCAATAGTAATAAAAGGCAGACAGACAAAATAACCATGAGAAGATCTCAAGAGAAGAGAGAGTCAGTATTATTACTGTTTCTGCCACATTTGAGTGAAAACCTCTGATTCTTACCCCAGTTTATAGTTGCCTTAGCTTAATTCATCATTAAAATCTTTTTGCCTTAATTACAATTTCTAATAATAATGCTTAAACATGAAATAGATCAGGGCTGTTCATTCAGAATACTTAGAGACTGAGATACCCTTGTTAACAGGACAGAGACATGTCATGGCTTTTACTTACGGGAAGTAACAGTTAGACACAGGTTTCTAGTAAAACCTCCCAGGACTGGGAATTATGTTTCTCTGTGCTCTTTTTTCTTTTTTTTTTTCATGAACACTTCTTGCATTTGCTTAAAAATCACTTTTGCAGTAAACATTTCAAAAGCAAGTTCTTCAGAGAGAGAATTTGTAAAGGGAAACACTGAGCAAATACAAAGGCTTTCTCTGGACTGACTAAAAGCTGTTCATTTTCTATCAGTAGGTTAAAAAACTGCACAGTGTTACTTATTTCACTCAAAAATCTTAGCAGAAGACAAAGTATGTTCACGGTTTCCTTTGAAGCATCCAGGTAGGATCAAATCTGTACCATAACCCTGTAACTGGCTTGATTTGATTGACCTTGTGATAACTCTGAAAGTGCTCTGTTTATACTACAGTTTTTCCTCAGTTATCTGCATGTAAAACACTTCTTTGCCATGTAAAGAAACCAGAGAAAAAAGAACTTATACAACTCTTCCACTTATGAGTGCTATCACACTGCTCCAAAAGCAAAAACTGTTAGACAATTCTACTTGTGTGTCTCATTTTGCTGTTGCCATATAGAAGGTGTCAACAGAAACATAACTATTTTTGCAAGACTGTACACTGGCAGACGTAAATGCAAACTCCTCTGTCTACACGGTGGGGAAAGAGTCCAAAGTGGATTGCCTTTCCCAGTCACCCACAGAAGCAGAATGTGAATTATGAAGAAATTCTATCTTTCCCCTGCAGAAATTAGTGACATTTTGCTGACAGCAGCACTGATTTACATCCTCACACTGCTACACTTCCTGTCCTGCATTTGGCCTGATAGATATTCATTCTGTAGAACAGTGCATCATATCTTTATGCATCTGTAGCACACATCCTGAAAGCTTATTTTCAGCCTTCTGCTGATGCTGTCACACATTGGAATAGTCGAGATGTAGAAGACTAACAAAAGATACAACGTGTAATTAAAATGCATTATAGATATTGTATTTTATAGAATAACGGTTCAGAAAAAGAGGAACAATAAGTTTTCACCCAAAAGTTTACACAGATACTGTTTATACAAAGCAATGAAGGTATCAAAATGCATGCTAATGTGTCAGACATCTGCAGTAATTGCATGGCATGAGCTTCAAATGACTTTCTGGGACTTTGCCACTAGTTTTTCTTACTAAGAGAAATTATTTCCACATTCCATCATGCCAGTTTCTAGAGGTGTGCAATAAGGAATTAGTGAACAGTAACTCAAATTAGATACAGCATGTCTCTGCTTAATTTACTTCATGCTGTTAATTACCCATCCAGAGAGATTTTAATGATGCCACATTTAATAATCCAGATCTGTCTATGTATAAGCACATGTTTAAACTGAGTGAGACTTATTTTATTTTGGTGTATGGCCGGCAACCTGGCAATTTCATGTAAGAGGACGTTGAGTAAGCTGATTTTTACTAGTCCTCCTGCCAATTACAGATTGATAGTGTAGAAGTCTTCTTTAAATGGCATTTTTTCCTGACGAGAAAATTCTGTGGAGAGCAAAGTCATTTAATCCCTTGGCCCTTTTCCTTTGCAGTTTAGAAGGACTGACAGTGACAGTCAAGGACCCAGCCACATACAGTCATAGATTTAATATGTACTCTGCAAAGAGTTGTGCTGAGGAGGCAAATCCTCCACTTTTCTCATGGCCCACCCTTGACTGTAGTGGTCACAGTGGTCCTTTCTTGGAAAATAACATTGACTGATCAGAATAAAAGGTACTTCCTAGCAAAGAAGTACTTGCATGTTACAAGGGGTTTGGCTGTAGTGTGAATCTCCTCTCTAAACACCGGAGTTGAAATAGGGCAGATGCTAACATTTACAAACTTGGTCTCGATAGGATGACGCAGTTTTAAGTGGACT
Organism: Coloeus monedula; assembly: GCF_965178545.1. Classification (NCBI taxonomy): domain Eukaryota; kingdom Metazoa; phylum Chordata; class Aves; order Passeriformes; family Corvidae; genus Coloeus; species Coloeus monedula. The sequence goes on along the minus strand of NC_138822.1, from coordinate 43,113,641 downwards.
CCTCCGCTGAATCAAGTTAACTACGTATTCTGGTACTTGCTGAATTTGAGAAATTAGTCTAGACTGTCTATAAGCTATTTCACAAATTCCCATTTTTGACAATTCCATTCATTGTTCATTACATTTACTTACACCTGGTGTTTTACTGCCAGTACTGTGGGTGCAATAAGGATTCCTGCTTCAGCCTATGCTCTCCATGCCCAAGTACTGTAACCCATAGTCTGTGGCCCTCCATAATTGTCTTGTAAACCAGGGACTTTTGGTTAAGTAATCATTCCTGCTGCCTTCTGTCACATTGCAAAATTTCAATCTCTAGGGCTGTTTTTAGAAAATAAAGTTATATATTTATAAAGAGATAAACTATACTTAAATGAAGAAGATATGTACTTGTGCTTTTAGATGTTTTGCCTGAACAAGGCAGAAAACTTGTTGACTTCCTTTAGAGCATGTCTCATAAGTCATGGAGTTGAAGACTATGCACAGAGAGCAGTATTTTAACTACTGTATGAGGCAATGTGCTTAGTTTCTTATTTAAATGTAAATAAGCAAGCAGTAGAAACACTTGCAAATGATTTTATGAATTTCACAAATAATTAACACAGTTATTCTACCCCATTTCCCTCTTGTCATAGCCTTTACTTTTTTGAATGTTTTGAAATCCATAAGGCTAGTAAAGTGCCTAAGGAGGAAAAAAGGAAAAAAAAGGTTAGAAGTTTAAACTGAAATGATGCCAGTATACAAGAGGGTTGTGCAAAATACCAAGAAATCATTGACATTTCTTTATCCAGAGTATTGACATTGCAAACATCACATAGTACAAAATGTGCATTTTTTGAAAGCAATGAGAATGATTTATTGGAACTTACTTTCAAGCTCTTATTAACCTTAATAAACTAACCACAGAAATGGCGTGTCAAAGGGATACAACCAATTACTTAATAATCTCTCACAATACTTGAAAAATAAGATCACAGTCTTGTAAGTCTTAAAATCAATTAGATTTCTCAGCTCCTTTATATATATGCTAGGGAAAACTTCTCCTGTACTATTAAGTAATATTCAAAGGCTTTGATTTGTATTTCTAGGGCAACAATTTGTCTTACATCAGTTTTAAGGCACTTAATTTTTCCTTTTACGTGACTCCTTTTCAGTTACTCTATTATAATGTTTTTTATTCTCTGAGAACATGAAATACATATTTTTCATTGTATACCTCTTCTTTTGAAAGAATGTCTCCAAGTTTCTTACCTGTGAACACTCTGTAACATGTTTTTAAGCAACTTTTCTCAGTTTCACAGTACCAATAGTCTGCTGTTTTGCTCTTCATCTTGCCTACTGAAATGTCCCTTAAAGATGCAAATGAAGTTTAACTAGACAAAGAATAAGGTGCTGTTCTCTCTTTCATATTATATTTTTAACTTAGGTTTAAATTAGGTATTCATTCAAGGACCCCCTTGGCCAGCACATTCATAACTTCTGCTTTTTTTGGTTGTCCAGTTGCATTTGATCAATAAAGAGAAGCTCTTTTATAAATTTTACCACTCATAGTCAAGTGGTCCTCTGGAGGTTAGTAAAAGCTCATTGTCTCTCACCAGTCTTTAGATTACCTTTCTTTTTTTGCAAAACCAAACCTAGACAAAAACCCCAAACCACTATTTAGGAAATTATGTGATTATTTCTAGACTTGGAAAAGATTAAACTGAGGGTCTTGATATTTTATAATTGGGCTTCTGCAGAGTAATGATACAAAGTGAAGCTCTTGGAAAGACTGAAATATATCCAAACATTTCCATAATTAACTTCCTTATCCAAAACTGTTTTAATGTACCATAAATGGTATGATTTTCTCTTTAAGCATCTATTTAATTTAACAAACAAAAGGTGTCAAATTGTGTTTCTAGTCCTTGCAGTAGCTTGCTGTTATGATTACAGCAATGTACAAAGGTAGGAGTCAGGGATATTACAGAGTTGTAAAGATAGTGAACAGATCAGTAGTTTACTGACAAGGCAGAGATGGAATTATCACTCTACTCCTAAATTCATCACATTCCATCATACAACCAAAACAACTTTTGTACCATTACTTGATCTGGGAAACCTACTCCAGAATATCCTTTCTCTGGTAAACAACTCAAATGGAGCAACCAGGAGGGATGTTTGGTTGAAACATTTCTTCAGTATTATCTTACACACTATTATTATTAATATTTTTACGCACAACTTAGTCAAAGCTTCCTTTAAATTTAATACGGGCACATTTTTGCATAAAAGGACCACCTAGCAAAACTCCTAATTCTTGTAGTTGTTTTTTTTTTATATGCAGACTACACTTAACTAATAGGAGCAGGCTTTCACCATGTTTCTGAAATTGCCACATTTTTAATCGTTTATACTTCACCATCCAAAGGACTTGACTTGATTGAGATACAAGTGTTCTAGACACCATGCAAAAAATATGTTTAAAGAGTCCCTGTCAAAAAGAACTTAGTCTTGTTCATCACAGTTATAAAAGATCCTACAACTTTGTATATTCTTGGGATTTATACAACTCTGTCAAGCTGTCAGGAAATAATTTATTCTGATAAATGCAGACACATTTTCTTTTTAAGTCTTCAAGGCCATACCACTATCAGGACATTTGCCTTTGATCCAATATAAATGCAGATACTTGTTCTGAGGAGTAGCATAATTTAATTATTTATTCTGTTCTTCCTCTTTCCCACTAAAGGACTGTTAACAAAATATGAGATTTAAAAAAAATACATTAAATATAATGAGTCTTTTTGAAAAGGGGCTTACTTACTTTGAACATGGTGAAACATGATTCATGGTTCTTCTGAAAGCATTCGGCCTATGAGAGAGAGGCTGTCACAATGAGAAGCTACAACAGTAAAAATTGATAGACTACCCTGAACGACGGGAGAATCTGGCAGTTTCAGGACATATGAGAAACACTTCAGAAAGGTATCTGCGCCTAACCAAGTTGTCTGTAGTGGACGTCACAGCAGGAGATAAAGAAAGGTGGACCAGTTCCAGCCCTGGGAATATGAGAAAGAGATCACTTCCACTTTCCTGTACCTCCTTTCACATTCTGCTCAGCTGACAGACACCACTAAATTGGGAAAAAAGACACATGTATTTTCTAAACCATGAGCGCTTAAGAGTGAAGTTTTGTGCTTCCTCATGTAATACTTCCTATTGCATGAATCAGGGTTAGAATCCAAACACAAGAGTCATCAAATAAAGATTTCATCAAATGAAAACTTCATTGTACAAAAATTTCTCTTCTAGGCACTTATTGCCTAATTATTACCTCTTTCTGCTAAAATGATAAGAGATTTTGACCTATGGGGTTTCTTTAACCCTTACAAAACAAAAAATCTCCCACAAAACCAAAGGTGCATTATCAGAAGATGGAAGTTTTGTATTGCTTTTTTTTACCATGCCAGGTGGGGGTGGGGTTGAGTGCAAAGAACAGTACACAAAAAGGGTCTTAAAGAAACTGGTTCACAGCACACAGAAAGACATGAAAATTACTGGGTTTACAACTCATTGCAATCTCCCCAGTTGTTTCGTACACAAGAGCATCTAAGCTGACCCATGATTTTATGATGACATCATAGAGATTTAACAGTTTCCTGCGAATGAGAAAACAGATAAAATGCAGCACTGAAGATCTGACATTCAACATTGAAGAAATCAAAGACAATATTTGCACCAGTTTTTGGGTCACGAAGCTTCTGACTTATGCCCAGTCTGATTCAAAGTCCATTACTTCTTTCATGTCAACCCCACTTACAGTTTTGATTCACCACTGCTGTCACAGAGCATTTGTCATTCACACATCTTTCCTTTACAGTCAGATATTTGAAACAGCATGTAAAATGGGTTTTGAAAATGGATGTTATCTCTCAGTTCCAGCAGTAATCCCACGCCAGGTCACTGATTTCTACAAAATAAACCCGCAAAACCGCCACCAACCTTCTGGTAGTAAATTTGGGAATAGACATCTCCATCCGATGAGTAAAGCAGACTGAATGGTACTGGAGAACATAAAAAAGGTTGCTTTCTTCCCTGACTTCAAGATCACCTACCCATGAAGGCCAATCTATCTCATTTCACCACCCTCTGGAAATTTCCCTGTGATCCTACCAAAAAATTCTTGGGTAGAATTTTGCCTGCAGCAGCACGAGTTTTCACTGGTGGTCCATATGGGCCTGAAAGATGACAGTACCTCTCTGCCATTGCAGTTTTACAACCACAATCTCTTCTTTCCCTCCAATGCTTATTTGCTCCCTGAGCATTGTCTTGTTCTGTATGTGAGCTGCCTGTGGAACAGCAACTTTGATGGCTTTGTTCCAGACATAAAAGAGGTGAAATAAGTCAAATAGGGACCAGGCCTGATACACATCCATCAGCATTTCTTAGCTTTTTCTGTGCATGCAGTTTACAGACACTCAACTATCCTGTGGACTACATAGCAAAGAATAGATGGGTCAACTTCTCACTTGTACTTGGAGCAGGTAAAACACATCTCTCCATTATGAAGAAAAGCTCAGCATTTGAGCTGAGCCAAAGAAAATCACAAACCTTCTGTAAGCAATAATTTCAGCGAGCCAGACACAAAAGTTCTGCTCATAGTTAGACAATAAATTAAACTAAATGCAATGATGAATGTTCTTTTAATTGATTAATTCCTTTATTGTTTTGCTGTGTAGAAATACATTTTCAGCCCTAATTGTACTCTTGTGACTATCTGGAGAGTTTAGAACCACCATCTACTCTGAAAGTCAGTAACAAGTTTAACTTGTCTAATTTTTAGATATGTCAATAGATTGCACCCATATTTTCAGACTCAATTTGATTCTAAAGTATTCTGAAATATTAGAGTTTTTATGTCATATACTTAATTAGATGATTTTCTCATTTAGATGTTTTTACTTTTATGTTACCATTAAACCTAAAGATCCAAAGATACAAAAGATGTCTAAAACTACAACTGATAAATCCACAAAAATAGAGTAATATTTTCCTAATTTGGAAAGGCTGTTCTAGAATCCTGCTGAAATCCTGTTGCAGATTTTTAACTCAGATTTCACCTGTAATAAAACAGAAATAAAAATCTTTAAGCTTCAGAGCTCTCATACATAATATTATTAACAATGAGAGTTGTTCCCATCAGTTTGTCAGACAGATATTTGAGAAATCCTTTAAGAGATTTTGGTAAGGCTGATTATCTAAAAGATCAGTGGGAAAAGAGAGAAATAAAGTATTCTTTAAAAGCTATACTCTCTTTCTTTCTTATTACAATTACTGAGGAGCATAAGTCCAGCCAGAAACTTATTTTGAGCAAAAGAGTGAACAATAACCCTAAGAACTTAGCTTGAGCTTATGCAACAGCTTTGATGTCATCTTGTCCTAAAAAACTGACAAAATTTTTAGATATTATTCTTCCTTTGTTGTTGCAGAATCTTGAATCTTATCCTTTGGACTACAGTACAGACATGTTTCATGGCCTTGTGTGGCTTTTAAGTTCTAGATTTAGAAAGTAAGTTACCTAGTTAATAAAACCCAACTTTTTCAAGCCTTTCTGGAACTTTTTCTCTACTGAAGAGAAACAGTGAGTTCAGAAACCTATGGATTTAAACAAAAACAAAGTTTTTTTCACAATTAATATACCCAATATAGAAGGTATAGAAGGACAAGAATGAGTATTCTATATTCAGTAATTAAAGTTGAATCCACAATTTTTTTTTAAATTCAGAAATTTGGAGTTTATTCCCTTTACTTAGGAGTCTGCTAGGAGTTTTAAGCTGAAGTATATTGCAAAAAAACTAATTCATTGGTTGCACAAGTTCAAGCTGACCAGCCCTCTCTACAAGATACCTGTTTCCCTCAGTGCAGCATGAAGTCGTTTCGCTTAATGATGGCCCTAGACAATATATAATCTAAATTTTAAAAATACAGTTAACATTTAAAAGTCAGCAAGGATCAGAGTGTGAATTCGACTTACTGCACAAAAACTGAATTACAATTCTCCACAAGGGAATTTTTGGTTTTTTAGCAAAAGAACAGCAAAAGTTTTTTCCACTCAGCTGAAGCAGTTAAAATCCTTGCACCTTTAACAATAACAAATCTTAAGTAAGGTCATTTCATAGTTTAGAAAATAATTAAGACACAGTAAGTTAATAAATCATTCTCCTGAAATACAGAAAACATTACTAGGTTATTCCTCTAATATTTGGCCATTCTTGATGCATAAAAGTAAGATAAAACCTTTCTATTTGTGCTAACAAGTGCAAAAAGGAATTTTAAATATTGTCATATATTTCTTGTCCATGAATCTCTGGTCCGTTTTTATTTAATTTCTGAAATATGGTATATCTTTAGCTTTCATTTTGCTTTTGCATCATATTCTTGCAATACATTGTTGAGACAAAATCTGTAAGACTAGCATTAAAAATATATGAAACAATGCAGCCTACTTATTAATAACTAGAAAGTTCAGTATTTCTGTTTGTTTAAATTTTTTTTGTTCCATGAAGTTGGATCCTCTATACTGTAGCTTAAAGGACAGATACAATTCTGTATCTCTTTTCCCAGGTTATATACCTCATTTAGTTACTTCCTTGAGGGCTTAACATTTCCTGAAAGAGGAAGAAAGCTCTGACCAACCTTCAACTCTTGGATGGCAAATCACTTCTCTTACCAACACTATCATACAGATTAATCCACACAACAAAGTTATACAACTGCTGGTCCTTTCTTCAAGACTCTAAAGTGTCAGACAGAAATGGTAATATTCAGACTTAACGTTAACCAGGTCAAAGTAAAAAAATCTGTCAAATCCCAGCTGTGAAGAACCTCTCCAGTGACTCAGAGATCCAACACTGTTCATTTTCTTTCAGAAAATTCAACTTTCAAGGGTGTAGAGTTAAAGAGAGTGCTCCAGAATACAAAGGGATAGATGACTGAAGTGAGAGTGAAGTCGCATTTCAGTACAAGGTCTTCCAACATATTGCAGAAAAACAGTAATTCCTTATAATTAAGTATGATGAATGAGGAGTTGAGTTTCTTTACACTGCATTCTGATGCAGTGTGATTTTTACAGATTCCAGAGAGAGGTCTTGATTTAAATCACACAATCCTGCCTGTTCATCAAACTGTTGAGTTTATTTGCAATTACGTAAAATTCCCTATTCTAATTTTATGATGGCTTTACACCTAAGGACATAAGTTAAGTGTCTGTCTGCAAAAATCATATATCCTATTTTTCAGAACATTGGAAAGAAGTGATAAATAAAATGGCAAGAATGACAAACATCTTATCTATATTGCTGTTAAAATACTGTGCTGAAATACAGGTTTACCAATCTGTGCTTGACCAAAAAAATTAGCAATAGCGGTTTTTCTTAGTGTATATTGTATGTAACAAAACACTACAGTTGATTTTTAATAAGCATGGCACTATTGTAACTGTAGAAATACTTCAAGGAAACGTATTAGAGAGTGCTTCAAAGAAATGACAGCCTATTTGTCATCATTCCTCTTCTAAGTGTTTTAGAAGTTTATAGATTCATCAGAAGAAGTGTGTTTCAAACTGAACTCAGCCTAACAATTCGATGAGGAAGGTCTTTTACAGGCTTCTAGCCAGAAGAGGAAGGTCAAAGAAATTGTGATAACTTCTGATAAACAATGCTGGAAAACTGATAACTATGGATGAGGAGAAGGCTGTGGTACTCAACAATATTTTTGCTTCAGTCCTCAATGGCAGCCTCTCTTCTCACATCCCTCAAGTGGATGGACAGCAGGATGAGGACTGAGGGAGCAAAGTCCCTCCCACTGCAAGAAAAGAGCAGGCTCCTGACCACCTGAGGAACCTGAATGTATGTAAGTACATGGAACCTGAGTGGATTATGCCAGATTCCTGAGCAAATTAGCTGAGGCAGCTGTTAAGTAACTCTCCATAATATTCAAAAAGTCACGGCAGTTAGGTGAAGTCCCAGGGGATTGGAAAAGGGGAAATATTGTACCCATCTCTGAAAAGGATAGAAAGGAGGACCCTGGGAACTACCAACCTGTTGCAATCCTTCCCTCTTTGCCTGGGAAAATCACAGAACAGATCCTCCCAGAGGCTATGCCAAGGAACAGGGAGGACAGGGAGTGCTCCAGTTTGGCCAAATTTAGAAATATATCCTCTGAGGGAAGGCACAATTACTCCTCCCCCACCAGGTTCGGGAAAAATAAATTTTCCGCAAAGGAAAGTGAAGGAGATAAAACTATTTATTTAACAAACACACGGGAAAAGGAAAATAATGCTAAAGAATAAAATCTCTTTGCTGGGGAAGTGTCAGAGGCCTCCCTTTGGTCTCCTTGGAGCTGGGGCTTCGCCCAGGGCCAGGCCCTCTGTGCTCAGTGGAAAGTCCTCCTGATGTGTTCTGATATTGAAGCAGTCCAGTGGAAAAGGGAGACAATCCGAAATTCCAGGGAAGGGAAAAAAAAATTCAACTCTCAGTCTCTCTTTGGAGAAAAAGAAGCTGAACCACTGGCCAAAAGCTGACTGGAAAAGCAGCAAGCCAGGTGCCTCCTCCCTCCCCTGCCGCAGCTGGAAAAAAAGCGCTATCTCTGTGTGACCTTGAACAAGCTGCAAACTGCTTTGAAAAAGTTTTGCTCAGTTTTTTTTCCTCCCCCCTCTCAGGCTCAGTTTAAAGGCATAGAAAGGCACAAAGTTAATTTCTGGGCATAGGGCAGCAACGTGTGATACACATCATAAAGTCACCCCAAGACAGGGAGGCAATTTGAAGCAGCCATCACAGCTTCCCCAAGCTTGTCAAGTATTGCCTTACAACCCCCAGCGGCCTTCTATCATGGGGTGACTACATCAGTGGACAAGAAAAGGGCTACAGTGTCATTGATCTGGACTTCTGTAAAGTCTTTGGCACAGTTCCCCACAACATCCTTCTCTTTAAATTGGAAAAAGACAGAATTGATGGGTGGACTCTTAAATGCATAAGGAAGTGGTTAGACAGTCACATCCAGAGGATAGTGGTCAATGGCTCAGCATCCTGAAGGATGCCAGTGACATCAGACCCTCGGGGGTCTGCATTCAGACCAGAGTTATTTAATATCTTCATTAATGACATACATAAAGGAAACAAGTGCTTCTTCAGCAAATTTACTGATGTCACCAAGGTGAGTAGTGCAGTTGTCACACCTGAAGCGCAGGATACCATCCAGAGGGATTGGGACAACCTCAAGAAGTGGGCCAATGCAAACCCGATGAGGTTTCACAAGACCAAGTGCAAGGTGCTGCACCGGGGTCAGGGCAACCCTTGGCATCAACAAATGCTGGGGGCTGAACAGATGGAGAGCAGCTCTGCCCAGAAGGACTTGGGAGTGCTGGTGGAGGAGAGGCTGGACATGACCCAGCAATGTGCCCTTGCAGCCCAGAAAGCCAATTGTATCCAAAGCAGTGTGGGCACCAGGGTGAGGGAGGGGATTCTGCCCCTCTGCTCTGCTCTGCTCTGCTCTGCTCTGCTCTGCTCTGCTCTGTTCTGGTGAAACCCCACCTGGAGCTCTGTGTCCAGCTCTGAGACCCTCAATGTAAAGGCACACACCTATTGGAGTGATTCCAGAGAAAGGCCTCCAAGATGATCAGAGCGATGGAGAACCTCTCTGTGAGGAAAGGCTGAGAGAATTGGGATTGCTCAGCCTGGAGAAGAGAAGGCTTTGGGGTGATCTAATTGCAGCCTTCCAGTACCTGAAGGGAGCCTCCAAGAAAGATGGAGAGAGACTCTTCACAAGAGCATGTAGTGACAGGACAAGGGGGAATGGCTTCAAACTGAAAGAGAGTAGGTTTAGAATAGATGTTATGAAAAAGCCTACGGTATGAGGGTGGTGAGGCACTGGAACAGGTTGCCCAGAGACTATGTGGATGCTCCATCCCTGGAGGTGTTTAAGGCCAGGCTGGCTGGAGCTCTGAACAAGCTGGTCTAGTGAAAGGTGTCCCTGCCCATAGCAGAGGGGTTGGAACTAGATGATATTTAAGATTCCTTCCAACCCAAACCATTCTATGAGTCTGTGACTCTATGATTCTAACACATTCTAAATAAATATCTGATAATATATAATCTCCATTATTCTTAATGTTTTCCTTTATTTATGTATGTGACGTAAAAATATTTTTTATTTATAGGTGTACATCACAAACAGATACACTGACATTTCAAGATGCTTTTACACTTTCCAATAACAAATATTTACCTCCTAAAGGGAAATGGCACTTTTTCAATATGACTTAATAAGAAGAAAATTATTTTTGCAATATTCCAATCCGGAAAACTAGATCCTATATTCATTTTTCTGGAAATATAGTTTTTATTTTGTTTTTTGGGAAGCAATTATAATTTATATATTTTTTTAAATTAATATATTAATACCATGCTTTCCCTGTGTAGTACTAGCCTTTACAGCAAAATTACACAAGCCAATATTTTTCTTGATTTTTTCATCTTCTTACAGTCTGGCAGAGATTACCTGAAAACTTAGAAATAAAATAACTTCCTCACAAACACATAGAAATGTTAGTGGAAGTCTCGTAGGCATATAATATTAGTTTATTCAAACCTGGGTTAAACCCAAGGTTAATATTTTTACTGGGTGTATAGTAATAACCCAGTTTACTAAAAGACCCCTACATTTTTGCAACAGAAATGGGACATACAACAGTTTAAAGTTGTACAGGAAGTGGAGGATGTTGTTTATTTGAGAGGCTTTGTGGGGTGTATGGACAGCAGTGGGATAAGCAGCCAAAAGAGTGTACTGCAGAGTGTACTGCTCCAGGCACACGGTGGCATCCTCAGCTGGCTCCATTAGATGTGCTACCGGCTACTCATCTCTCTGGCCAGCTCCAGTGCACGCACCCAGGCTCTTTCTTGCCCACTTCCCTGAAGCCCTGATGGAGACCAGTGCCTTTGAACAGCAGTGTTGTGGCTGCCCTCTCTCCCTCTCCACATCGGGATGCCCTGGGTGGATAGATCTGGAGAGGCCACAGTCAGCATCAGGCAATGTACAGCTCGTTCTGTTTACAGTCATATACTGCAATTCTATTCTGATTCTACAACCCATATGGCAGTGGTGCTCCCAGCTCCACCACCCACCCCACTTCCCATGCATAAGATTAGAAAGGGGACTTGGGTCGTATACCCCTGTGAAGTCTGCTGACCACTACTTCTAGGAGAGCCTCAAAGGATTTGTATGTAATGAGAATTTCGTACAAATAATATTATATAGATGAAATGCATATTCCCATGGCTGATAAAGTATTGACAACCTGCTAGAAAATTATATACGTGGATGTAATTTATTTCCATTTAAAATCGAGATTTTTAATTCCAAAACAAATTACTGTTTATCTATCAGGACTTTGCCTATTGAGTAGAAAGTCATGCAAAGAGTTGTGATGTTTTTAATGGCATAATTTACAATTACATGATTTATCTTTTGCTTTAGGATCATCTTTATACCAAATTTATCTATAAAGTCAGCTTTTACTGGATGCAAGTTAAAATGAAAAGATTGAAAATCTGGCAGCTAACATTGCAAATGCTCAAAAATCTGCTGAGACAGAAACCAAATTCTTGCAATTACAAAGTCACAATATGAGAAAAAGGGTCTAACCTTCCTGAAAGAGTGGGAAAAGCACAAGTGTTTAATAGAGGGAACCAAAATGAAGGAGGCTTAGTGAGCTAGAGAAATGGAAAACATACATTAAAAAAGATTATTCATTAAATAAATGTACTCATGGGTGTGTATCATGAACCAGATTCAACAAACACTAGGGCACATGTTTATATTTAAGCACTGACTGCAAAGTGTCTTAGACGGATGCTTAGGTGCTATACTGAACAGAGATTTTGCAAGTGAAGTTATGTTTGTCTGCTTCACTGACACACAACCTGCTATGTTTTTGTAAAGAACAAGAATATCTTACTAATGTTTTACACTGAGATAGCTTTCTTACTGCAGTCATTCTTTTTTAACGGTGAAAATGAAATATTATAAAGAAAATATCCTTGAGATATATAAAATATTGGGCCCGTGCATCCCTTAAAAGCATCCTCTCATGGTGTTGGGAAAAAAAAATGGGGACAGTAACAGTAGCCCTATGCAGCTCTTCAATGATTAACAAGGCTAAAAGGATTACCACTGACAATTTATTTTATGACTGACACAATGGTATTCTGAAAGATCACATAGAGAAATCACTAGCAAAAAAAATCTGGATTTTTTACCAATTAAGGTTTCTGTTAGAACTGTTTGTAATTGCAGAGCATATGGCTGCTGGCAACCATTGAAAAGTGACATCATCTTTGACCCCAGAACTACGAGTGATAAATATAAGAGGATTATAAACCTTTTTCCATAGTGCTTTAATGCTACTTCCTAGCTTGTCAGAAATGATTGCCTTAGAAGTAAAGTAGTAAATATTTAAAAGTCTTCGTTGTTGGCAGATTTAGCTTGTTAACTGTGAAGGCACCATTATCATAAATATCTTCTAAATAGTACCATTATCTCTCCCTGGCATTTCATATGACCAGACCAGAGCTGAACTGAGCTCATCACCACCCACCACTGGCAAAGGGCTTACTATACCTTTTGGAAACCCCTTCTTTTCCCTGGCTGTGGCTTATCCTTGCAAATTCTCTTTTCTTTAGGATTCCATTCCCAGACCTGTGTGTACCAAGTTCCACAGCCGTGATGCAGTTATGCTGCATGTCAACCAGACACAGACTCCCTTTCCTTTGAGGGTCACGCCCTGACTGCCCCTGGAGGCGTGATTCCATCGCAGAGTTACTCTTTGCACACATCAGCTCACTGATGCAAAGTGGTTTAGCTCCACAGATAACAAGCGGTAAGGAAGAGCTGAATATCTCCATAATCTGTCCCAGAACATTTTGAGGGGGTAGATGTTGGGTTTTATACACTGTCCAGAATGATCTTTTGTCCACTTCCTTCAAGCTGCAGAGAGCAAACAGCAACAGCACTAAAAGATAGCAGTTGCCTTTCACAGTTTGATTTATTAGTGTATGGAAATAGTATAATCATGAACTGTTACTCCAAACTATCTGTTGGATAAGATCATCAAAACCATGAATAAAAACCCAGAGCATTTAAAAATACATATTTTTATAAAGTATATTTCATATATGTATATATATGTAAAGAATATATGTATATATAAAGTACATATACATATAAAATATATTCATTAAATATAATGTTGTCCTTTTTTATCATAGAATGATATAATTAAAACCAGAGATATTTTAGAAATTTAGCAGCAGGGTATTTACATTAAGGCACATTTTCTGCTGTAGAAAAGGAGATATATGTTAATACTTTTTTTTTTTTCTCATGTAAGCCAACTCTTATCTATTCATTTTATATATCTTACATCTTGCATTTTATTTATTTTACATGATCAAGCAAGCTAATTTCTGGTATCACACAGTGTTGAAGACTTAAAATTTCAAGTGTACAACATTTTGTGCTGCAGTCCTATGTGTAACAGAAGCAATGTAGAATGAAACCTCAGGCTTCTTTACTGTACTTGGCTACTGTGTATTTCACTAGATACATGGCTGCACTAAGCCAGATATAGGGAATCTGACTGAAACGAGGATATCTTGTTACACTCCAGGTATGAAGACCTGAAAATACTTACTACAAGGAGCCCTTACTGATTTTTAAGGGGGCCTATAAGAAAGATGAAGACAAACTTTTTAGCAGGGCCTGTTGCAATAGGAAAAGGGGTACTGGTTTTCAGCTGAAGGAAGATCAATTTAGGTTAGATGTAGGAAGACCTTGTTCTACAATGAGGGTGGTGAATCACTGGCACAGGTTACCTCAAGGGATGGTGGAAGCCCCATCCCTGCAAAGACTCCGGATCAGGCTGGATGAGGCTCTGAACAACTTGGTCTAGTTGATGTTGTCCCTGCTCATTGCAGGGTGGTTGGACTACGTAGCAATAGGGACCAAAGCCGACAGACCCCCTTGCATGCCCACAGAAGATCCGTTCATTGCCAGAAACAGCCCCTCTTTATACCCTTGATGCCAACCGAAACCAAACCGAAGCCTGACAGAACTTAACAGCAGAAGGGCACCCATTGGCTGGCACAGCTGCGGTGCCGCTGTCCACGCGTCCCATCACCCAATCAGCTTCCTGCTCACGTGCCAGCCACGCGTTCCTCCAGCCAATCACGGTCTCACTGCCAACTGTCACTCAACCGGCTCTCTCCTCACCCACGCCTGCCTCTCACCACTCACCCCCCTTCCAGCCGTGCCGCCCACAGCTGCGCCTTTCCCACCGGCCCTTCTGGTGAGCGTAAGCCTCAACCCCTTTAACAAATATAACCCCATATTCCACAGGACTAGATGATTTTTAAAGGCCTTTCTAGCCCAAACTGTTCTATGATTCTATGATTTTATGATTTGGAGCTTAAAGGGAGCCTTACGGCTTTGCACTGCTCACATGAAAGTCACAGCAGGATCAAGCGTCATATCAGGTGTGCGCCTGCTCAGGCAAGCATACAGTGCCCCTGAATTCAAAACTAATATATGACATATAAAACACCTTTGCAGAATTGGGGTTGCATGCTGTGAACTCTTTCCAAAGTAAAAAACCTCTGTGCTGTGTCTGTTCCTGTTTAAGAATAACTTGCATAAGTTAAGGTTGCACAAGGCTGAATAGTTATAAATCCAAGAAAAATAGTACTTACCTGCACTCTACACAAGAAGTAGAGGACCAGTGGCTAACCTCTGTACTCCTACTAAGTCAGCTTAATATAAAAAACTCACTAGCTGTAAAAGCAACTAGCCTCCACAAAGATTAATTTTGAATAGAAAACACACTGCTTCAAATTCAATTTCAGGTGAATGCAATTTGAAAGAATTAATTTTCTTGCATTTCCTTTTTGAAACTGATAAGGTATTGCAGTTTTTCACAGAATTACCTTAGATAGTTGATGATTGTTTACGAGTGTCAGCTTACCCTTTGATGTTTGTCATATTATTTCTCTTTTAGAAAACACTTATAGCTGCATTGTAGGATTGTTTTATCATTAGTCAACTGATGTATCATAGATTATTGCTAACACAGAGCTCCAGTCCTGATTTCACCAGATCAACAGGAAATATCACATTAAATTTAATAACACCGACATGGGTATTTTCATCTTTTTTCAACATTCCATCCAGAAAGCATACAGGATCCCCACATCCACATGCGCACAGCCCTGGAAAATCAAACGCTGAATTCTGACTCATGCAATTAACAATATGTCCTCCTACACGCTAAAGCGAAGAGAAGTCTCACACGGATGGAACCGCCATTGATATTCTATTATTTATGCCTTTATCAAAAGAACTGGAGACTCAGATGTCAAATTGTTATACAATCAATTGCTTTGTGTTTTCAGCTTTTCTACCAAAGGAGCACAGATTAGAAACTACTTTCATAAGCAGGAGGGTTTCACATTATTTTTTTCACTTGACTTGATTTTTGTGTTAGCATATCTTAAACACCAGTTGCTAGATAAAACGTCATCTCATATTTTAAAAAATATATAAACTTGTAGTAATATTTTTACATGGGACAACAATGTCCTAAAAAAAAAAACAAGCACAGAACTGCTGCAACATAGAAACTAGAAAAGAAACAAAAATAAGTCATTATCAATTACTCAACGTTTGGCACATGATGCTTCAACGTCTAGCTTATTAATTTCATTAAGCATTGAGAAAACCAGTGGACTATTTTTTATCTAAATCAGGTCTTAAATTCCTTTTTTTTTTTTTTTGTTTTAATTTCAGAGAATTTTGGAAATTACAAAAGTGACAAATAATAATTCTGCTTGGATTAGATAGGTTTTTTTGGAAGAGAAATGATGAAATTACAGGCAGGGTCCAAGACCAGCCCATGCTGCAGGGGAAGTCACCATGCTCAACTTCCCTGGCTGACCATCTCCTTCTCCCACTGAACATTAGCATTCCTTCAAATTTTCCATCTGAGCTTCCTAACATTTCATTTCCAAATGAACCAGACTGTGTCCTTTAATGCTACTCTTTGCACTCATTTAGCTAACCTGATGCACTTGGACCCAAATAGTTTACAGCATATTCACATAAATATGGGAGACTACAAAACCCCCAGATAGAGGGTAAAGGAAGATGCCATCCTAGGTAAAGGGAGGGGAACAACTCTTACTTACAAGTCTCTCTTACTTCTAGAACTGCTCATAAAGCCCTCACGTTTGTCCTCCTCTGTGTTTCATCCTTATTGCTCTCTATGTACAATCTCTCAGAGAAATAAGATTCCTTTTTTTTTTTTTATTTGGAAGAACCATTTCTATAAATAATAAAGACAGTAAAACTTTAAGTAAATTATAAGTATTTAGTTTCAAGGGTCTGAAATAATTTGCAGTAGTACCTGTCAAGTTAGTTACTAATCAGGAAAATATGTACAGATACGATCCTTTAGATAACTGAAAATGATTCATTACTATTGATAAAACTTTTTGAACTGGTCTGTTTGTCTGTCTCCGATGTACACAGTTCAAGCTTGTGCACTTGAGTACATGTTTACATCTCCATGATCAGCCACTGTGATATGGAGAAACTGGTGACTAGAGTAGATGGGAGCCAACCAGATGAAGAGAAATAGCTAACGGATCTGAAATTTGCATATGGTACTTCACATAAAGGTTTGGAAACTTCACAAAGAACAACAAATGATGCAGAATATAGTACACATTTGAAGAAACTAAAATTTATTCCCTCAACATTAAGAAAGGTAGTGTGCTTATATATTTGTACATCAGTGTTAGCTGTAAGAAAGCCAAAAATTCTGAAAGGGAATAAGCTACTAGCAAGATAACTGACAAAATAATCTAAAAAAAAGCAAACCCCAGTCGCAAAGAGTGTAGACAAGTGGCAAAGATCTGATGCAGCTGCCTGATCTAAACCAAAAAATTTAACTGAAAATGTGCAATAGCAATGCCTTGTCAAGCCTAAAACAAAATATGGAGCAAAACACAGATATAATTAATGGCTTTCAGTACCTGTTGCCTAAAGATGGATTTTAGTTGTCAATACCAAAAATGCTGTGGTGATAGCCAACCAGGCCTATGTATAGATCACCATCTGGAATGCTAAGGCTGGTGGAAAACTTGAGAGCAGATGACTAAGCTCAGATCTTACATAGCAACTTTGTAAGCGAGAAGCAAGAACATTACAGACCTTGTCTATTATAAGCAATCCTCAAAGCAATTCCTGCAAGGATGGGGAATGAGATGAAGGGTCTTACTCAGGGCAGACAGAATGAACGAAAGAAGCCAAGAGCATTCTATTTGTTCCCCACACCTTCTAGAAATCTATCACTTAGTTTAATTTCCCATTTCAAAGGCTAATGGTACAAGTAAGAATGGAAATGTAGATCCACATGAAGAGCAGATCCTAAATCTGGACATAACTAAACAAGGACTGTTTATAGGTTGGTGTCCCGCAGGCTGCATTCAGCTTTCCTGACTTTCAAAACATAATTGTGCAACATTATGCTGCTCCTAAATACCTTTTCTGTATGAATTACATTTTTAAAACAGTGAAATAGAAAGTTAGTAAGACTCAAAATGCAATGTTACTGTCTTGGAAAAGGGTCTGGCTGCTTCAGTGATGAAAATAAAATTCTGGCATTTCTGACTTTTGGGGGGCTTGAGTTTTTTTTGTTGACTGACAAATAAATTCGTATTTCTTTTAAGCAGAAAACTATATGTATGCTTTTGAGCTACAAGATATTCTGGCTAAATGTTCAAAAACAGCAGACATTTAACTCTGCCGAAATCTCAGTTGTCCAAGTATAATGTGTACGTTTAACAAACAAATAAACAAACGAACCTCATCCAAATGTAAGGAAAAAAAATTCATAAATGCAGCAAACAAAAATAAGACTGGTTCACTCATGTAATGACAGACCAAACACTAGAAAGAAAAGCATGACAGACTTTCCTGTAGTTGCACTGTTTGTAGATCTCTTTACAAAGTGTGTGCCAAGAAATCTCAGGGAGAAGTCACGACTGCTAGTGAGCTGGTGATGAGAGCTGATAGCTTGAACCAATGCACCTGGCAGAAATGCATTACGAAGAGGGTGTATTTCTACAGGAGAAAAGCTTGTTTTCCAAAACTTCTTTTGGAAAGCTGACAATGCAAGTGCACGATGTAGAAAGAGAGGGATCCAAAAGTGTTGGTATTTTTACTCAGTTTTTTAGATAGGAAGTTAAGTAGCAGTGGAATTTTTCTCTGTGTTCCGTGAAACATGTCTTGCAATCAGTAGGACATAAATCTGTGCTCAAGCCTTTTGCCAAAATGTGACCTGAAAAATCTGGTTGAGGTCATTCCTGGCATCAGTAAGAGCAGATGCTGTGTTCCAAATTTCAGTCAAGTGTCTTACTAGAAACACAGACTTACTCTCACCAAAGTAGTAGCTGAGCATGATACAAAATATCTGTTAATTTGACTATCCATGCTCAAGCTCCTGTTACCTACTAACAAGTCCAGTGCTGACCTTTATCATCCTCTAGAAATGTTGCCTTTAGACATACTTTTAACTGATCTGCACTTGAGAAAAACTAGAAGCCTATTTATTTTGGGAAAAGCATTGCAGTATTTATTGCAGGATATCCCTCTCCCTTCCTCAGCATTCACTTCTGGAATGGCAAAGGTTTATTTACCTTTATTCTGGGAATACTACTATTTTCACAAAATGGGGATACACTGTCTACAGGGGGAGCTATTTTCCAAAAGCTACTCTAGTACTCAGTATTTTGAGGGCATGTTAACTGACAAGGAATATGCTTATCTGAATCTAGACTAAGATCCACAAGGTCCATTTATTTATCTATATATTTAAAAGTATTTTGTCAAGGTCCAATCCACAGCCTTTTGATTCAGAAATACTGCATTATCTGTGGGAATGAGACAGAGGTATATAGCCAATTCTTGATCTGGCATGTTAAAGTGATATCTGCTTCATGCCCAAATTTTTCATTCTTGTTTCAACTGTCACGAAAACTTATGAAACTGAAAAAGAACAGAGCTGCAATTCAGATAAATTAAGATTTCTGATCTCTGAAAATTGCATGTAGAATTATTCACCAAATCAGAAGATAATTGATTTTGTTCACAGAATGTCACACTCTGTACAAGCACTATACAAAGTTTTCAGCAGCTTTGCTCATCCATTTGCTTTTGAGTTTTGCAATCCCAAGAACACCAGTGATGACAAGCATTCAGGACCACAAAATTTAATCACCTCAGATATCTGTGCCACATAAGTACTCCAAAAAATGTTGAAAACCAGGAAGTCTTCGTAGTAAGAAAACTAGCAATAGTAATTTGATGATATCTTGAGAGTAGAGCACCTTTGGGAAATTAATAATCTCCTGAATATATCTTCACTTCACACTCACACTGTGGAATATCATAAGTTAATATATTTCCAAATACAAAGGAACAGAATAAAATCTTTCTTTTCAGTTTCAGGGGATTATTTATATCTCATGTTCTCCCACTCTGAGAAAGAAATTGCATAAATATTTACATGGAGTGTGCAAGTACTAAAATACACTAACAAGGAACAAATATAATTGCCAGGCAAATAAAGTGCTATATAAAAGGATGAGTTCTATAGATGGTATGAAACCATCCTTCACATATTAAAAAAAAAAAAAAAAAAAAAAAAAGGAGACATACCCTCTTCTATTAAAACAGATAAAACACTAACAATACTATTTCTTTTAATGTAAAGAAATTTCTTCTTTCCTTTATCCAAGATAGCATAAAAGTTCTGATACGTAAAAATTCTGTTTAAGACCCAGACTTGTGTTTTAAGAGCTGTAATCACTTTAGGCTCACTTAAAGTCCCACCATATTTCAGGATTTAAGATATCTAAGAAACAATGCTCTGAAATGTCTCGTTTGTCTTTGGAACAGATGGTGCAGAAAGAGTGCACCAGAGAAACAGATAAAAATCCTAAGAAATCTGCAAGTGTCCAAAGACACACACAAATACACGGGAATGCATGCACACAGGCAAACACACACTTTCAGACAACAACAGTATAATTAAACTGCCTTAAACAAATAATAGCAAGGAAAACAATGGTAAAATGAAAAGGAAAGATGTGGTGATCTGTTTACCCACTGTTTTTCTGATCCCATATTATTCCAATAACATTTGCTGAATAAAACTGGTATAGACTAGATATCAGCTGGTCTGGAATGCATCCTGTGATGAACCGCTTTAAGCAACTGAACATTTCAGGTGGTAGTTAGATCGGAAACCACAGTCTGAGTGGGAGGGACAAACAGAAATCCTTCCGAGATCCACTTCCTTCTTCACAAGGCTCCAGCTTACCTGCTGTAGTAAAAACTGACCTAAGTTTCAAACTTGAATCAGACTTCTTCTGACACAATGTTTACAAAATTCATCTACCATTACCTTTCCTACTTCCATCAAGTTAACCAGTTTGGATATAAGATGTTCTGAGACATTAAAAACATTCATCAAGGAGTCAGGAGTAATCTGAAGTTATTTCTCTGCTAGATCACAGGCTCATAGAATGGTGTGGGTTGGAAGGAACCTTAAATATCATCTAGTTCCAACCCCTCTGCTGTGGGCAGGGACACCTTTCACTAGACCAGCTTGTTCAGAGCTCCAGCCAGCCTGGCCTTAAACACCTCCAGGGATGGAGCATCCACATAGTCTCTGGGCAACCTGTTCCAGTGCCTCACCACCCTCATACCGTAGGCTTTTTCATAACATCTATTCTAAACCTACTCTCTTTCAGTTTGAAGCCATTCCCCCTTGTCCTGTCTCTACATGCTCTTGTGAAGAGTCTCTCTCCATCTTTCTTGGAGGCTCCCTTCAGGTACTGGAAGGCTGCAATTAGATCACCCCAAAGCCTTCTCTTCTCCAGGCTGAGCAATCCCAATTCTTTCAGCCTTTCCTCACAGAGAGGTTCTCCATCGCTCTGATCATCTTGGAGGCCTTTCTCTGGAATCACTCCAATAGGTGTGTGCCTTTACATTGAGGGTCTCAGAGCTGGACACAGAGCTCCAGGTGGGGTTTCACCAGAGCAGAGCAGAGCAGAGCAGAGCAGAGCAGAGGGGCAGAATCCCCTCCCTCACCCTGGTGCCCACACTGCTTTGGATACAATTGGCTTTCTGGGCTGCAAGGGCACATTGCTGGGTCATGTCCAGCCTCTCCTCCACCAGCACTCCCAAGTCCTTCTGGGCAGAGCTGCTCTCCATCTGTTCAGCCCCCAGCATTTGTTGATGCCAAGGGTTGCCCCGACCCCAGTGCAGCACCTTGCACTTGGTCTTGTGAAACCTCATCGGGTTTGCATTGGCCCACTTCTTGAGGTTGTCCCAATCCCTCTGGATGGTATCCTGCGCTTCAGGTGTGACAACTGCACTACTCACCTTGGTGACATCAGTAAATTTGCTGAAGAAGCACTTGTTTCCTTTATGTATGTCATTAATGAAGATATTAAATAACTCTGGTCTGAATGCAGACCCCCGAGGGTCTGATGTCACTGACATCCTTCAGGATGCTGAGCCATTGACCACTATCCTCTGGATGTGACTGTCTAACCACTTCCTTATGCATTTAAGAGTCCACCCATCAATTCTGTCTTTTTCCAATTTAAAGAGAAGGATGTTGTGGGGAACTGTGCCAAAGACTTTACAGAAGTCCCGATATTCAGGCCTGTTCAGCTATGTCAGTCTCTTTCCTTCCTTGCATGATTTCTTTCTTCTGGGGATTGATAGCTCTTGTTCTCTACAGTGAAATTCCCTAAAATCTGTCGGGTCTGTTCCACTCTCTTGTCCCTCAGGGCAATCTGTCAGGGGATTACCTCCCTGAAGAGCTGGAAGTTTGTTTTCCTAAAGTTCAGGGCCTAATTTTCAGCCTCCTTACCTGCCCTGTATCCCTCAGGAGTTCAAACACCAATGCAGGATCACTGCTGCCTGGGCTGCCTCTGATCTTGATGTCTCCAATTAGCTCACTTGTGTTGGTGACCAACAGCTCCAGTAACACATTCCTCTGATAGGGCTGTCTATTATCTGGGTCATGAATCGTTGAATCATAGAATCTTCAAGGTTGGAAGAGACCTTCAAGATCATCCAGTCCAAACGTCCACCCAGCATTACCACAGCAACCCCTTAACCACTAAACCACATCACCCAGCAACAGCTCCAGACTCCTCTTGAACACCTCCAGGGATGGTGACTCCACCACCTCCCTGGGAAACCTATTCCAATGCCTGACCACCCTATCAGTAAAAAATATTTCCTTATATCTAATCTGAATGTCCCCTGTCTCATCTTAAGGCCATTTCCTCTGGTCCTCTCACTGCAGGCACAGTAGAGGAGACCGGCCCCCAGCTCACTGCACCCTCCTTTTAGGGAGCTGTAGAGAGCAGTGAGATCCCCCCTGAGCCTCCTCTTCTCCAGACTAAACAAACCCAGATCCCTCAGCCATTCCTCATAAGACACATTTTCTAGTCCTTCCATGAGCTTTTCTGCCCTTCTCTGGACACTCTCCAGCACCCCAAAGTCTTTTTTAAAGTGAGTGGCTCAGAATTGGACACAGCACTCAAGGTGTGGCCTCACCAGTGCTGGGGAAGTACAGGGGAAGAATGACTTCCCTCGTCCTGCTGGACACACTGCTCCTGATAAAGGCCAGGATGCCACTGGCTTTGGCTACCTGGGCCCACTGTTGGCTTGTGTTCAGTCTGCCATCAATCACTACCGGCAGGTATGATAAGAAAAAGGGAAAAACAAGTGATGCACAATACAACTGCTCACCACCTGCTGACTGATGTCAGACCTGGGTAACTCCCCCCCCCCAGATACTGGGCATGATGGTCTACGGTGTGGAATACCCTACCCCTTTGGTCTGTACCTGTCCTGGCTATGCTCCCTCCCAATTTCTTTTGCGTCCCTCCTCACTGGCAGAGCATGAGACAAGAAATAAAAAGTCCTTGACTTAGAATACACACAACTTAGCAAAAACCAAGGTATCAGTGCCTTATCAACACTTTTCGCATTCAAAACACAGCACTGTAACAGCTGTTGAGAAGACATTAACTCTACCTTAGCTGAAACTAGGTCACTGTCCTAGAGGAACGCCCCTTAACTCCGTTCATATATTTCCCTGGTGTTTCGCTGTTGGATTCTCTTGCCTCAGGAGTCCCTTGTTCATCTTCATAAGACTGACAGTCCGCTCCAGTGTGGCCAGTACAGTTCAGAGTCACCAGCTGAGGGCCCTGGCCAGCACCCTGTCCCTCTAGCCTTTGCCTCTCATCCCACAGCTTGCCAGGGATAAGCCTGATATTGTCCCTTTCTTCCATTACATCTAGTTTGAAGCTCTGCCAGTGAGCCCCACTAGTTCCCAAGCAAAGGCTCTCCTGCTCTGCTGTGAAAGGTGGGTCCCGTCTGATGTCAGCATATCCAGTGCTGCATAGGCCTTTCTGTTGTCAAAACACCCCAGATTTTGGCAGTGACACCAGCCGTGGAGCCTGGAAGTTTCAGAAGATTCAAAGGGAGAAATGGGATGGAGGGAGAAAAATAGACAGTCATTTCATAAACATAGCATATGACTTGCAAGGTATAGAGACCTCAGAAGGCAACAAAACTGTACTGTTGTATGTATGAGCTGCATGAACAAGACCTAGATGGTAGAGATGACTCATATCAGCAAACTCATATCTCAAAAAACCTTTGATGACTTTTACAAATGGCCAAAAACCCCACAAACCAGACATTAGAAAGACTGAAAAGCATATGTAATTTGAATGAAAAAAATAAAATCAAAATTTTTTAGTCAATTACAGCAGACTAGGGATATGCCAGGCATAAGGTGCCCCCAAAACAATCTCAATCCTTCTATGGTGTGAGAAGTCCATGCTGTCTAAACTGGAGTATCACAGCCATCAGGAATAGCAGACAGCTGTATTTATCTACATACAGCCTGTATCTGTAATACATCCTGTTTGACAGCCCTCCTAAACATCTAAAAACACTTACTAACTTTTAATGAAAACATGGTTTCAGATTACACAACTGGCCTGGTGCAGTTCAGCTTTTCAAAGAAATAAATGTCAGTGTCTTTCAGCTTTATGCAAATGTCTAATAATTCTCTTCTAGACAGTGAAAGAATTTCACCAATGTAAAACAGCAATGCAACATACAGCTCTGGGAAAAACAAACAAACAAACAAACAAAACCACCAAACAACCACCAAAACAAATCCCAACCATACTAAATACAGAAATCTATTCCCTGAATGATGTCCACCCTGTAAAGACACACTGGAAGTCTGTCCAGCCTAGGTTGTTTCAGTTCTTTAAGGCTGAAAAGGTTTGAAATGCTCAAGCTAAGCCATCCACTCTTTCACTTTTACTCTGGTATGGAAAAGGAGCAAGGGAGATAATCTCACAGTATAATTTAGCAAGCTAAAATCTAGCTGCCAAATTTTCCATTGTAATCAGATAAAACTTATGTGGTTGGGTGCCTTTGAAAGTATCCCCTCTAATTTCTTTAATTTAATCTTACAGTGAGTAATCCCTTTTATAAGTGATTACTATTTGTCATTAAACTCCTAATTGTCTAAGTTCAGGTAAAGGACTGTTTTCTTTATTTCACCTCCAGAGAATATTGTCAATAGTTTTACACAATGTGAAGTGCATAAAATAGTGTGCGACATACACTAAGTCTGAAGAATCTCATTATTTCATACTAACAAAAATAAAGTTTTTATACTTTGAAATGCTGTTAATGTAATCCATGCAAATAAAATAAAATAAAATAAAGCGAAACACTAAAAGGGTTCAATGACTGTATTTAATTGGTTTTCCACAAAGCAGGATATATTTTCAGAAGCAATTCTTAGCCTTTCTCATGGTAACAGACTTTCTTTTGTGGATCCTTTTCCTGAGCTGCCAAAAATATTTGCCCCTTGGCAGGCAGCCAGCACTGATTTTAAGCCCATACCAGGAGCTATTCTCTAACATGGTTGCTTTCACTGAGAGGAGCTTTCTCAGCGTTGTACTGGTGGTTTCTGCAACGGTCAGCGCATTCTTGGAAACATGCTCTAGCTCTAAATTAGGGATGAAATGCAGTAATACATTGCTCTAAATTTTGCACACCTGTCAGCAGCAGCGTTTGAAGCTTGAAAGTGCTGCAAGATGATCCTCCTTCTCCAGTGCCTTCCTACAATTCAAGGTCTCCTTGAAATCAGCAGCAAATGGCATGAGGGTTAGGTACTGACTCACCCAGCCCATCTTCTTGGTGGAATGCCTCTTCCTGCTCTCAGATTGCATTTTCCCTGACAGTCTCTACAGGCAGGAATACTGGGAGAGATTTTCACAATCACATTAAGAAAAATACTTCAATTTTTTAATTTTTTTATTTTTTAATGGAGAAAAACATGTGAAGTAGTAGCAGTTGAGCTGAGTAATAGAGATTTTTTTGCTGATGATTAAGAGCAAGTTGAGATAGAAAATACCTTTTGCACATATTTATTACTCTTACAATGGGCAAATTACTGCCACAACACATAACCCAATGCTTGGTAGCATCTGGTGAGGGTCATATATTCATAACTACTGAGGTTTTGAGAAGAGAGGTTACAAGGATTCCAGTATGATTTCTAAAGCACATCTACATCTTTTGGAGAGACTTCTCAGCATTTTATTCTGAGCGCTCATGCTCATCAAATCACACATCATGAGCAATCGCAAGGTCTTTGTTGTGCCAATACAAGAAAAGGACAAGAAATTGTACAAAATGCAACTTGTTAATAAGAGTAGCTGCAGTCAAATTCAATTCTCTTAAGTTCTATACACTTGTACCACAAGTGTGGTTTTGCATGGCTTAGCTCTTAATCATCTGCTGTTTCTGTGAGTTACTTGATTTGAACTAAAAGCATTTCAGGTTATATTCCCTGGTGAGTGCACAAATCACTGTATTATAATCAATAAGTAGATGTCAGAATGCTGAGAAAAATATCAAATTACTCTCTTTAAAGCTTTTGGCAGGAGTTTTCAGGGAACAAGATCAGGTAAGTGGCATTTATCAATTCTCCTTCTGTTGAAGAAAAGAACAAATCTGCAAAATCTGTTAGAGAAGAGCTATTCATGTTTCCCTTTTTCTTCCTCTACTTCCATAACCACAAAAACCCCTAAACATTAAAATACCCTACTAATAATGTCTGTTTGGAGTACTCCAAGAAGAAACAACAGAATGAGGCCTTTGTTCACTTATGTTTGTCTGCAATATTTATTTTTAAAAGTGAATGTTTAACAAAGGAGGGCTGTTTCAAATCCACATCCACCAGACAGTTTTCTTTGGACATTAGAAAGAGAAGAGCAGATAAACAGAATAATCCTGTTCCAGTCTTGCTTGGCTTAAACAAAGGGCTCCATCTTAAACTGTGAGTGTCCTTCTGTAGTCTGTGTTTCAGGTATTTCATGGCAAGCAGGTATACACACTGCACTGTCTTTAAGATTGTTTTCTTACAACTTGCCCAATTATAATAACAATAACTTTTAAAATTATGAATCTATCCTTCTTTTTGACTGCAATTAAACATACACCTATTTCTGGAGAGTGCAGACCTACCTTTTTGCATGCAGGTATTATCTTCAAGTTTGTACCTTTGGATATCCAGATACATATTTACATAATATATGGCCTATATTATTAATATTCCTTTCAGCAACATACTTATAAGAGAAAAAGCATTTTTTATTACCTTCTTTTGTACAGGAGCTGTGCTTCATCTTTGCCTTGTTTCTAAAGAAACCAAAGCCCATAGTCAGCTTTCTACCATTTTTTGTTCTGGGAAGATGAAAACTTGTTGGGCTGTGTGTTTTTGTTTGTTTGGGTTTTTTTGATGGTTCACTTTAGAATTCAAAGAAGGCACTTTTCAAAAGGATTTTCATACCTGAGGTACTAGTTGTGAAGATATATAAGCAAAGTTTTTAAAAGGTGCAATTACAAAGCCGAACTTTATACCCTACTCTTAACTCTAAACATGAGGCTTTCTCCCAAAGCAGATATACGTAGAAGTAAAAGGTAATTTGCCCCAGTGAGACGAGATGAAAATCAAAGGACTGTCCCTTTAAAAAAAGTGTTTCATTCTTTATCGCACTGAATGGTTGCATTACACTTCTGCTGCTTTAGTTCTTCAGCTGAGCGAGTTAAGATATTAAACAGAATTGCACATCACAATAGGTCATCAAATGAATTATATCATAATGAGTGAACCCATCTACTGTATTGTTATACATAGTCACCTTTTATCTATTATGTAAAAGCATCCAACTTGAGAGATCTAGGTAATTTTTCATTTACAAAGTGTTTTGTAGAGACAAGTTACAGTGTCAATTACTTCAGTACCAAATACCAGATTTTTTGAAAGCTCTAAGGTGGAGGAAGGCCAAGCAGACATCACCAGTCGTTGGGCAGCATTGAACTTACCACACAGCTATGAAAAGCAGCAAGTACAAATGTCAACCCTGTTTTGCCATCCAGCAGCATAAATCCTCTGCTTGGGATAAATCTTGGGCACAGGGTGTGACTCTTGGGGGTGGTGCTGTGCAGGGCCAGGAGTTGGACTAAATGACCCTTGTGGGTCCCAACTCAGCTTATTCTATGAAAAAAGATCCTGTGAGGTGGGATAATGCTTTTTTATCATGCTAATTTCCTTTTTTATGCAATTGGCTCAGGTGTAAAAATCCCCAAGGTGTCAGGTCATTCACATTCACACACAGGCCTGAGGGTATTCACCCCTTCTGAGGGAGCATAACTGGCTCAACTATGCAGTAAGAGGCAGTGGTCATGTCTTAGGAGGGAGTCATAGGCCATCAGAGAAGCATTCCCAGAGTAATTTCTGGGTCCTTTGACCAGGGGACTGCTCATGATGTACTGTGTAACCTCAGAGAGTGCAACTGTCTCCCCCCAGGGGAGGTACCAGGATGTTCCCACCTGAACCTGGTGTATAACCCACCACACATCATATGGCCTTTACCACCCCCGACAGATCTAGACTGTGACCATCACTTTGACCAAAGGTCATCTAAATTGCAACAATCAAGTCTCATCCCGGGATCCATAGGTGGTGATATATTTCCTCTCTGTGATCTACTCTTATGCTTCTTTTGTCTCTTTTCCTTATATATTTTCTTAAGTGACCTAGTTCTGCTTTTTGTGTTGAAGCATTTCTGTAGATAATAACCAAAATGGCTACATATCTCCTTTCAATTGCAATGAAATTGTTCTAAAATAAACCTGCCGTATCTCTCTCTCTCTCTCTCTCTCTCTCTTTCTTCCCGCCCCCTCTCTCTAAAAGCACTAGTTATTCAGAGTTGTCTCACTCTACTCTGCCCCAAGGTATCTATTAACAAGAACCTCAGTTACCCTTGCAATTGGGGGCAGGTTGTAAAGTGGCCATTTTTCCAAGGCTTAAACAATTCCAGGGATGGGACATCCACAACTTCTCTGGGCAATTTGTGTCAGTGCCTCCCTCAGCACCCTCATGTAAAGGATTTTTTCCAAGTATCTAATCTAAACCTGCTCTGTTTCAGTTTGAAGCCACTGCCCCTTGTCCTGTCACTACCTGCCCTTGTAAAGAGTCTCTCTCCATCTCTCTTGCAGGCTGACTGAAAGGCTGCTATATGATCTCCCAGAGTCTTCTCTTTTCAAGGCTGAATAGACCTGATTCTCTTAGTCTTTCTTCATAGGAGAGTTGCTCAATGCCTCTATTAATCTTGGTGGCCTCCTCTGAACTTGCTCCAACAGGCTGATGTCCTTCCTGTGCGGAGGACCCCAGAGCTGAATACAGCATTACAGCTCAGAGAAAGGGCATCTATCAAATGATGTGGAAATGTCTGAGAAAAAAACGTAAGGACTCAAAATTGCTCCAGTTTTACAACCTATCAGGATATCCTATTCAGGATATTTTAGATGCTTTATGGTGAAGACAGGTTTCCTTGCCTCTCATGCCATTCCTACAGTTATGGGAATGCCCTGTAAGTCATAAAACTACAGGAGAGATGCACCGAGAAAAGATCACCAGATCATATGAAAACCATACAGTTATGTGTATTAGTATGTAAGTTAGAGTCCCTCTGTATCCAAGCACTTAGGACTGCCAGGCAGAAAAGAAGTATGCTCCCTAAGTCTCAAATATTCCAGTGCCACTGACATGGCTCAGTAGTTCAGTAAGTGATAACAAGAGAACCTAAATGCTCCATGATAATTTCATGTCCTTTCTTCTCAAGAAATCTTACTTCCACATTGTGAATGGGGAGCTTGGGAAACAGATGACAATCATGGTGAATTCAAAGTGTGGGAAAATGGAAGATTGTGTTTTGAATTGCTGAGGGTTTGTTTGGGCTTTTTTAATACGACAGGTACAGTCAATCTTGTCAGAGTTTTCTGCAGTCAAAATTCAGCCAGCCATTTGTTGCATTTCGTCTGCATGTTCCTTTACCAACGTGCTACATTCTATTCAGGTACTATTCTAGGTACCTAACTTTATTTGCATCAGAGTTTTTTCCTTCATGCTTGAAACTGATGTGAGCCCAGGGAAAACTCAGTTCACAATCTCCTCACATAGTTAAAATCGCACATTGATACAGTAAACAAGTTCTTTGAAAAGCTATGGAAGATGGTCAACAATGGTTTCTCTGATGGACTGAAATCCAGCTTCAGCAAACTACATTTGAAAGGGGGGGGGGGGGGGGCGTGGAAGTGGAAAAAAAGAAAAGAAAATAAGGTAGTTGATATGAAATAACTCCCACAGTGATCCATCAAGCCCGTACATCCATGTTCACATTCTTCCAACTCCAGACACGCCCAGAATGAAGTATACAAACACTTGTCTCAGGATGAGAAATTTTCCTTTTACTAGGCATTAAATAAATGCCTGGTCTAGAGGCCAAGGCTAGTAAAATTCAGCCTGATGGGAGAAGGCTGCTCATGTTTCACATGGAACAATTTGGCTTTTAATACCATTTTCCCCTATGCTTCCTGATACAGCAAGTGAAAGAATCCTTGGAAATCCTTGTTGTCAAGTCACATCTCTCACAGCAGTGCACAGTAGCAGTCAGTACTACTGACTACACCAAGCTGTAATTATCTTGCCTCCCTCCTGTGTAGCTAAGATCATCTTCCTTTTCTTCCCTTGTGGTTATTCTGAGCAGCCTACAGCTATCAGTCTGCTCAGCTGCAGTCTGGGACACTCCACTGAACCCAAGTGCTATGGACATGACCAGAAACAGACGTGGAGGAAAAGAATCTGCTGGATCTCCAAGCTCAAAATCCAAACACTTTTGACTTGCAAGAGAAACCAGCTCATCTGTCTGGGCTGATGGAGTACAAACCAGTGAGTCTAAGTAGGCCGGAGCACACTGCATTGTTATGCTTGCATTATGTGCAGTTTTCTCTTTTACTATTGTTTTTAGATAAGCAGTGTCATAATGAATAGACCTAGGGAGAACTGTTCATTTTTCAGCTGCACAGAAACACTCCAAATTGTGTGTTTGCTATTTGACAGCCCTTCTCACCCACTCTCTTCACCTACCAAACTTCTTTTCAAAATAAACACCCCTTCATTCCATTATGATTATACATTCTTTTTATACACAGATCAAGCATGTAAGAAGGACTGGAAGAGACCCATGAGCTATGGATGCCAATATCTTGCAATCACACACCTTTTCATAAAAGTACCATGCTCTGTCTTAAAAGCAGTCTGCTTTTTCTTGGCCACCTCTGCATTGGAAAGCCATTGCAGGGTAGCCTGCTCTTAAGAGAACCTCTTTAATTCCAGGTTACACTGTTTTCTTAATTTGTTTTTTTTTGGTGCTAGATTTATCTTTCAGTTGTAATACCATCACCCTCGATGAATAGACATTTGAAGTATTTTTAGATGCCATTTGTAGCTGCTCTTGGTCTGCCACCCTGTAAGATTAAAAAGATGTAGGCTTTCCATACATTACATGTTCTCCATTCCCTGTTTTTACCAGTCTGCCCAGTAGAGTATGCCCTTCTCCCTATCAGTCCCATTTTCAATTAAGATTTTTGAACATGGGTGACCAGGTTTGTATTCACTATTCTAGGCAAGGTCTCACAAGTGCCTTGTATAATGGCAGCAATACTTCCCTATTTCTGCAGCAAATGCCTCTCCGGACACATCTTATATCACATTCGTCTTTTTCATGGCTGTCTTCCACTGGCACATTGAGCCTACCTAGGACTCCTAGCTCCTTCTCCTCCTCTGTCATTTCCAGATGATGAGCACCTGTGAAACTTGGTAAAGCAGAAGGGTCAGCTGCACAGATGACTGCTCCTACTGCATCTCTTTATTTAAGACTGCTCAGAGGAAGGAGGAGGCAAAAGTGAGTCTGCAAAAGCTGTCACAGCAGTTGTTACAGCCAGCAAAATCCTGTGAATATTTCCCATTCCCATTCACTGAGCAACCCCTGAGATCAAGACCAAGTCACAAACAAGAGCATTTTTTGGAGCACTGAACACCAGCTTCAAGAAGGTTCTCAGTGGGGGAGGAAGAAGTGAGAAAATATCATTGGAGTCACACACGACCTGCAAAAAACCCTAAAATTGATATGATGTAAAGAAGCTATTATGATTATTCTTAAAAGCTTGGATAAAATAAGCTAATTTGCAATGGAGGTGGGATTTTTTTTATTCAGGCAAAGACATGTGCATAGGTAAAAGGGAGGATGACATTAACATTGCTTTAGAAAAAATATTTTCATTGAAATATTAACATCGCTGCTCACACGAGATTTTAAAATGAGCAGGTTTTTTTGGATAGTATTGTTTCATGTGTTGGAGAGGAGAAAGCCTGGTAACTGTCCTCCTTCTTTCAGCTGCTTTTTTTTTTGTTAGGTGGCCAGCCACACCATCATTAATATCACAAGAGGATTCATGCTTGTTTATTCTAAAATGAGTGCAAATTGGACTTCATATCTAATGCCTTAAAGCCATGCTGAAACACAAGATAGTCTACTATCTTTGTATCATATATTTTAGGATTTTTTTTCTCCCCACTCTAGCAGAAGACTGACAGTTTATAACACAGCAGTGCGACTGCCTCATTTGCACATTTACAGTGCTTGATAAGGAGTTGAAATTCTTGATTCCCCAGAGGTTCTCCTTGTTCTTTTCCCAACAGAAAATGTCTCCCTATATTTCAATACAGCTGTGACAAATTTTTCAAAATAATGGATAGCTAGCCTTTAGATAATGCCTTTTGTGAAGAAGAACATAAAAACACTTTACACTGGTCTCATGCAAATCATTTCACCAGATGTCAGGCAGCACAAAGCACAGGCTGGAATCAGCAGCAGAGCAACCCATTCCACTTATCACCTCTTGCCCATGGTCCTGGGACCAGAGTTAGCCTTAATTACCAATTTTTCATCAGATGCATTCTAAATTACAGTAAAAAAAATCAAGACAGAAGTACTGAAACACCTTGAAGTTGAACCCCTAAGCCATACTGGACAGACAGTGCATTTAAATATACAGCTAAAATTCCATATTGCTTTCGCTCAAGAAATGAGGTAACACCTCTGATCACCAAATCAAACTTTTTTTTCTTCCCAGTGTTAATAGCATTGTCTAAACCCTAACTCCTAATACCAGCTGTATCACCTATTCTCATTTATGGAATTACTGTGGATTGTGCTACAGCACATTTGTTACAAAATTCTTCAAGAATAATGACAAACCAAAGAAAATTACTTCTTCAAGCACTAGCATTTGGGTATTTTTTAAAGACAGATTTGATTGAAAGGTAAAGATTAGCTTAAAATTCCTCCACCCCTTCTTTTATTTGAATATGAAAAGAAGGTGTAATGCAGATGCTTACCTTGATATGACATTAAAAGACAGTTTGGGTCAATATAATTACTGTAGAACAGCAGAACTTTTTTAAAAATCCTTAAATATTTGTACTTAATGATTTTACCCTTCAGATGCATTTTATCATTCTGGGGTAATCAGCTGTCCAAACCACAGATGCAGAAGTAACCACTAGACAGTCCCTTCCCTTAATTTGTACAGTGGGCATATGATATGACAGGTTATTCCCTCCCAAAACAACGAAAAATTTATTTCTGCAATGTTTTAGAGTATAACCACATGAGTTAAAGTGACCCCACAGAAGAGCTTCTTTGCACTCCATGGCAGGTTTATGGACACGTTGTAAATGTCAGACTACACCATTTTTAATAATAAAAAAAGACACTATAATACTGTTTCCTTGTAACTGGGACAGAAAATCATTTGGTAAGAGTAAGAACATTTATTGGTTTTGACATAAAAATTTCTTGCTGTGCAGTGGAAATGCTGTAGTCCAAATACTGGAAGAAACGTGAAATCTCAAGGGCTATGTTCAGTAACTCTTTGTTCAAAAGCAGACGTGGCAGGTGCATTATTTAAGAGCTTGTCAGAGATGATCTTCTACAGCACACTACTCCAGGATTCATCTCCTGCTATGTCTGGGAAGGGGATTCTCATATAAATATATGGCAGAACTGGCTGGCTGCACATCAAGCCCAAACTGCTCAACCCTCTTCAACACCTCTGTGGTCACTGCAAAATGTTAGCATCAGAAAAGCTCTCCAGTACTGAAGGCAACTACCTTCCCACATACCATGTAAGAGCAGCTCTTTGGATGAGCCATTCAGAGTGCATTTGCTCTGAAAAATTCGAAGTGACACTTTTCTTAGTAGCCATACCTGATGTTCTAAAGTGTTTTTGTATTGCTGTATGCAGTGTTAATTTGGTGCCACAAAGATGTAATATATTCAATGCAAATGAGAAACAGTGCAGCCCGAGCTTCTGCTTTGGATTTCCTGACTCCTGCACATACAGAAACTAGAGAGTATTTTATTTTTATTTTATTTTAATTTTCTTTCATGAAACAAGTGCTTGAGTAGAAGCTGGTCACATCAGGATTTCAGTTGGAATGATTAGAAATAAATATGGTAGTAATAAAACAGAAGAGGCTCAAAAGATCAAACTGCTTCAAATAAACAACAAGCAAACACCTCCCTTCAAATTAAGTACCCTCCCCCAATAAAAAAGCAACTAAAAACCAATCCAGTCCAAATGGGTTGATTTGGGCCCCTATGACTATTGTGCTGAGCTAGGTTTTCATCTGTATAGGCCATGGGAGCACTGTTGTCTGAACTACAGAAGCATTTATTCGTGCCAAGGACCTAGCATGTTTTTGTAGAATATAGTCCAGGCATATGTAGACCTGAATAGCTACCTTCCTGTTTCTCCCACACATCAATCAGCATTTCAGGAAGAAGGAATTTTGTATGTGCTTCAGGTCCCAGTGTTAAAGCAATACACAAAATCCAATTTAAACTATTCCAGTACAGACTTAAAATCCCTCACACATTAAAATCATGGCTGGTAAAGTAAATCTTATTTTCTTTTTATGTAATGGAGTAGCTTAGGAGAGAGAAATCACTTTTGGCTAAAAACAAACAGGAGAAATATAATTTAAAATTGCGTATCTTTGGAAAATAATGGTTTGATAACAAAGTGTTGCCTTTAAATGTACCTTTACTGGCCAGTCAGTAAAGATATAAAAATTAAAAAGAAATGTTTTCCTAATCAATCACTGTACTAAGTAAGATCTGAGAGGGGAAGAATACAGAGAAAGCAATGATTGTACCTGGAATTTGGAGTTTGTTTGGACAAGTTTGTGGCACAAAACACATCTGCATCAAAACACTTTACACAAAATTGTGCTGTGCAGTGGCAAGCAAAACTAATGAATGAAAAAGGAAGGTGACCCTATGTATGTATAACTGAAAACCAGAAAGTAGCTCTGTACCACCCCTCTTGCATTCAGCCCTGAAGGGATAAAAATCAGGATGATTACATATTTAACTGCAGTAATCCTGGATTAAAGCATTTGATTCCTACACTGTTTACAAGCCATCAATACAAACATTAATAAGCAGATATATGGCAGGCTGCTTCAGAAGTATATTACTCTGCTGTCAAAACTAGCTCTGTTACAAATTCAGGTGCATGCAATGTTTTATTCTTTTTAAAGGAATGCTTTATGTCAGATGTTTTAAGTAATCTCATGCCTGAACTACTACATAAAAATACAATGTCCTCCGCAAACATTAAGTGGGTGGTTTCTTTTTTGTTAGTAAATGGCGTATACCCTAGCCTTTTAAATTTTTGAATGGCTTTGAAAAGATAAGGTGTTTCCAATATGTTTATGACTAGTAAATTATATTTCTTCAGACAAGAGTAAATATTAATAGAATGTATCTGTACCATGTTTACTTTTATGGAGCATTATTGTATTAAGTAGCACAGAATCTCAGTACAAGAGAAACCTTACATTATTCTGGGGGACATCTGGAAAACTCTTCACCATTAATTCTCAGGAACTGATAGCTCTGAGGGAAACTTGCTTCTCCTCCATCAAACAAGTATTACCTAATCACTCAGAGTACAAGTAAATGATTTCATCAACTTAAGTCTTGTTTTGACATGTCAAGAAAACCCAAAATATTCCTATGCTTGGGTTCATGTACCACCAGTCACACAGGCCAGCACATCATAGCACAGCAGGCTTGCATGCTTGGAGATTTCCACCATGCACAGCATCACTTTTCAGAAAGGGGTTATAGCACAAAAAAATTCAAATTTTCCCTTGGATTTTATCAATTTCCTTTTTTCCGGGTACAGACATAACTCCTCCCTCCGCTACCCCTCCCAACAGTGCATAAATAATTTGCCCTACCTCACTTTAACTTGTGTCCATTAACTTCATGGAAACTGGACTAAATCCTTGATCTAAACCCAAATGTCAGTGAGAGAAGCCTGTCTGTGAGCATGAACAGACTTTAGGTCTGGATGAGGAAACCCTGGTGTGATGCTGCAGTGCTACACCCCTCCCAAATCCCATGGAGCTCCGCATACTCCAGTAGGCATGTGAGCAGTGATGGTCCTCTATCTCACTCTCTCCTAATGTATGGGACCACAGATTTGTCAGATGGGAAACTACACGACTGGGAAGCGGCAAACTCTTAGGTGACATGGCCGAAGTCTGATGCCTCCAAGTGTTCAGAATCAGTGCAGTCAGATAATTTGAGAAACTATGAATTCTTTGATTCCCCCCCTCAGCTGAAACTCTACGTTGTGTCTCAGTGGCAAAACTGCAAGTATCTGTAGTGGTATGTTCTGTGACTGAAGGGCTGCACACGTGACTGAGACTAGTTATCACACACAGGACCATGAGGGAGGGGGAAAAAAAACAGAGAAATGCATCTTAGAAGTTACTTATGTTTAATGCTTAAAAGTCTGAATGCACAAACAATAATCTACCATTATAGAAGTACTGGTGGTCAATACAATGCATTAGAACTATGTACAATGACACAGTTTAGTATCAAAATCTTTCTACAATGTAGAGTATTACGAAACTGTTAATGACATCAAACACTAAGCACTTAAGACACCATTTTTTGCTACCACATTTGGAACTTCAATAAACAGTCCATTTTAACTTGCAGCATCAATCCATTTCTAGTATGAAATTAAGTAATTTTCTACTTATACAATAAGATTTATCTACACGGGTCTCTTGATTTTGATCCATAGCAGCAAAGGCACTGTACATCAGCAGATCCACAGACTTAAAGATTTTTTTTTAAAGCATTCAAAAAAAAAAGTCACAGATCATAGTTTAACAGCAACAACAACAACATAAAAAGATAACATGTTGTCTCTGGCACAATGGCTCAGTCTGCGTCTGTTTTAGGGACATCCAATCAAGACTTGGATTGAACTGCTGGCGAACAAAGCAAGTCCTTATCCCAATGAGAATCCATTCCTTCGTGTATGTCGGAATGAGTACTCTTGTAAATCCTACCTCAGAGGTCATTGCTTTTGTAGTTTGTATGTTGGTAGGCATCCATTCTTATTTCAGTGCAGTTTCCAAAGAACATATCAAATATTTTTCATAATCTCTTGTAATTGAAAAATTGCCCAAAGACACATATCCCCATTTTCAAGGAAACATTGCAAAAGTTTCCAGAAGTAACAAAGGTGATTCTTTGAGGCAACTTATTGTACTCTCTACAATATAACAAAGAGAGGTGTTTATATTAAAAAACCTAGCTTGACACCAAAATGCTTTATGTTTATCAACAGAAAAGCATTGAGAACAAATCTGTACACAAGATGCTATATTAACATTGCAAATATATAAATTAGCACATTCTTACTTTAAGTGAATTTAATTTAGATGTGAACTGAATTTGCCATTCATCACAGGCATGTAGATCACTGGCTACAGTTTGCAATTTCCTAAGTTTTGAAGACTGTCTAAAATAGTTAAGATACAGCATC
This sequence comes from Coloeus monedula, assembly GCF_965178545.1. Taxonomy (NCBI): domain Eukaryota; kingdom Metazoa; phylum Chordata; class Aves; order Passeriformes; family Corvidae; genus Coloeus; species Coloeus monedula. Next base: position 43,076,099 of record NC_138822.1, on the reverse strand, counting down.
TTCCCACCAAATAATTATACTGTAATAACACTTAGAGGTCTCATCCAAGAACAGGACTAAAAAATATAACAAAGTTTATTTTTTTAAATAGAAACTACAAGTCTATTTAGTGTAATTTTAACTATCTCCTGAACATCCTTCTCCAAGATCCCCAATTTATCCACCTGCAAAAACACAAGTATACAATGCATCTTGCAAACTAAAGCCGGGCCAGACAGCTTTATTTAGTCAGTTCATTGTTAGAAAGCCTTCTTTAAACAAAATAAATACATTACAGCTATAATACATAATTAAAGAGTCAAGGTCACTGTTAAGTATGCTTATTCCATCTTCTTCCAAGTAGATATCTGACAATTTGGTATCACAAGCTCTTAATGAACATTCACAAATCAATAGCAAGTTAAGAAGGTAAAAATAAATTCCACAACTGTGATGAGCATTTAAGTTTTCAGTTTAGAAAGGAAAAAAAAAAAAAAGGAATATACAGCAAAGTGCTAGGAGAAGGAGTTCTGTCTGCATTCAGATTTGTCTCTAATAAATGACTTCATAGACTGTAGCTTTCTTGTCCCCAGAGCCAGTGACAATGTATTTGTCATCCACAGAGATATCACAGCTAAGCACAGATGAGGATTCTTTGGACTACAAGAAAAAAGAAAAGGAAAAAGAAAATTACATCTTTCCAATCCTTCAATCCTGAAGGGCCTTAAGATTATTTGGAAGAATTTATAAATAGGGAATACATGAAAAGCTCGTTTAAGTATCAGTACCAGAGTGGCAAATTTTTTTTAATAAATCATTTGTTCCACAAAAAGATCTATTGTAAAATAAAGCAGTGGTAGAAAGGGAAATAAATATTATGGACCTAGAGGTAATCTATCAATCAAACAAACAGAAGTAGTCCTTTCTATATACTTTACAAGGAATGAGCATTTATTAATATTTTATGCATTTGATTTGCATAAAAATGAATGAAAACCCATTTTCTTTCCACTTCCTTTGTTGTAAACAAGAAATTCACTACAAAGCCCCACCAACCCACAGGTATGAAACAAAGAGACTTCACAGAAGGAACTGTATCTCCTTTCAATACTTCCCGAACACAAGAAGACAAAAGCTTTGCACAAAGGAATTTACATTATTACAGAGGACACAAATAGGAAAAGACACTGTCGTGGAACGGGATACACAAGTATGTAGGACTGGGTCGGACACAGGATACAGCAGGTTGCAGTAGTTCTGTCTACTCTGGCTTTTCTGTCTGTTCGAAGATGAAGTGTATGCACTGTCACATTTACCTCGCTGTTTCAGTGCATGTTTTCTTTACATAATATATGTCCACATAATTTTCTGCCTGTTACCACAAGAGTTAAACAGTTCCCAATCAAGCTGTGTTTTGGCAAAGACACCCCTGTTGCACTGCACCAGAAGTTTCCTTATCTACCCCTCATCAAGAAAGCTGCACTGGAGTTTTTAACATCACATTTAAGGGGGATGTGCTCTTGTTAGCATGATTTAGGCCATCTGTGAGGGGTGGTTCTAGAACTGAATAGCCTCTACTAGGAAAACTTAGACCCTACCTTTCTCATGTCAAGGTAAACTGCACTGTCCCCAAAAGTGGAGATATGGCAGGCATCGCTACACACGAGACCAGGCCATTTAAAATAGAACCAGTTGAACAGTTAAATTTAATAAAAAAAATCCCAACCTAGAGGTGCCTGCAGGTGAAAGAATGGGATGACATGTCAAAAAATCCCACTTTTCCCTAGTGGCACTGAATTGCCATTAAAACTGGGCACAGAGGGACTATAGATAGGTTACAGCTTCTGGTTATACTTTAAGGGGCCCCTCCATATCGCTTCAGTTTTTGGTTCAGGAGTCTGCCAGTCCAATCCCTCAACACATCTCATCCAAGAAAAATCATGTTGAACATTACTTCTACTGGTTTAGCTACATTTTGGACCTTCAGTGAATGTTCACCTAATGACATGACTTGGGTACTGTATTCCACCAATATGCAGAAGAAGGTGAGAAAGAAAAGGGTATTAAAAACAATTTTGGATTAAAGGGCTACTTTACTGTAAGATCTGAATTGGTGAAATATTAAAAAGGACAAAAGCATTTCTTTCTCTAATTACAGACAACTCTTTAAGGACTGCAGTAATTAGCTGCAATTCCACCTGAAAACTCCTTAGGCTGCTGACAGACCCTGAGATGTGCAGCTCTACTGCACTTTAATGTATGTGGAAAATAGCTTTTAGGAGATTATTACCTGGAATATACTGGCTCCATAAGGTGTTCTCCAAGCATTAAGAAGATTATCTTTTCCAGTGCTTACAAACCATTTGCCTGCAACAGATTGTTTAAATGTTATTGCTGCATTTTGTTTTCAAGGAATATACCTCAAGAAACAGATGATCATAACAACAAAGCATTCACACATATCTGAAGAACAGTAACATTTTCATCTGGTTGCACTATGATGTTCCATCACAAAATAAGCAGTACATAGAAAAAAGCAGTTAGACAGAGTTTTTTAAATAACCTTAATACTTAAATTAAATACCTAATTTTTAACTATACTCTGTAGTTAAATAACTATATTGCACTTTCATTTAAAGGTAACCTTGAATGAATTTTTCATGAAGGGAAACACTGATACAGAAAGATTTGCTTACCACAGTGAGCAAACTTGAGTGACAACACACAGCTCTCATGAAGATGCAGCTGATACTTGTCTGGCTTAGTGACATGCAGCACCTCGACATTGCTGTTCTCCATTCCTACTGCCAACCACTCACCAGTTGGACAATAGCCCAGTGAGAAGATCTGTAATTAGCACAGCACATGCTTCAATCAGTAAAGGAATGAGCTTGAGATATTCAAAACTGACCCTTGCTACACTGTTAACACTATGCAAACTCATATTTTTGGTCTACTGCAGTTTTAAAAACATGATAATCCAATTATTACAGTAATCAAGATAAATTAGTTCATGCAAACACAGCTGCAAAACTATGCTATTAAATGTTATCAAAACTGCAATAGTGAAGTACTGAAGTTAATGTCCAAGCATATCTGACAGCATTTAAAAATATTTTCATAAAATATTTTTGAACTTGAGTCTACAGAAATGGGAACAGATTGCAGAGAGGAACATTTTAATCTGGCACTTGTTTTATAAAACAGATTCTCTGTTATTCTCATGGCAGAGGTACTAATCTGTCAAATAGTCATAATCCAGAAAGACATTTAGTTGCCACAAAAGACAAAAAAAAAAAGAGCATGGAGTATGAGACTAAGTGAAAAATTCTGTGGAGTTCTCTTTGAGCCTGCTTTTTTGCTTCTAAAGGAGAAAAAAATTTTTAAAAGTGCTTGTTTGTTTTAAAAAACCATGAGAAAATTTTGTTAACATGCCGAAGGTTCTGAGACTGAACCTGTGATGTGAAGTCATGTTGCTGTAGCTGTCTCCCTTCTCTGAGATCCCAGGATCTGACTGTATTGTCCAGGCCTCCTGTCCATAGTTTGGTGCCATCATTAGAAATATCAATACAGCTTGCTCCATCTGTGTGGCCCTGGAATTGCCTGAAAGTATTGAAAGAAGATCAGCACATTCTGAGCAAAAATACAAAATACCTTCTTTCTCTTTCAGTCCCTGAGTTATAACTGAGATTCCAACAGCAATCCCAGACTAATATAAACTCTGGGACAATCATATGAGTTTTGTGATGAGTTGATGATGCAATCAGGCCAGACAGCCAAGTGCTAATTTGATTTCAAAAAGAACACTTTAAGAATCAGGTGCTCCGGAAATCTTTGCTGCTGGCTGTGTGATACCCACTACTCAACTTGAAATACTCATTCCCCCCAGAAGACTGTAGCATGATCAGCAAAATCACCTTAGTTTAAGAAAAATGCACAGGTCACTGAAGTTCAAAAAAAAAAAGAGCAGTCTAAATGAGAACATCAGGAGGGCTTGACTTTGCATGCCACACTGGTATTACATATAACAACATACACATGGTGTAGTGCACAGAGAAGCTCTGTGTGACCAGCTCTTAACCTACTGTATATCAGTGTTGAGCAGCAACCCATACTCCTAAGAGGCTAAGTCTGCAATGCAGTGATTTACACATATCGTTACCCAAGACATATTTGCTGGACCTTGTGAGAGCAGCGTATTGCATGGAAACAAAGAAAACCATCTGTTCAAGGAATCTACTGCAGTATTGACATTAGCTGATAATTAGGGAATTATAGTTATGGGCTGCTCAAAAGGCCTGGAATTATGAAACTCTCAAAACCTATAAATAATCATATATACTTCTGTCAAGGTATTACCATGGCTATGCTGAACAACAAAATACTGGAAGCATCTATGCATGGAGAAAATAGACTATATATGCAAAACTGCATTTAGGGCTGTGCCTAAATAATTTTTCACAACCTGATGATCCAGTGCGGTCGACCTACCTTACTAAAGTCTGGTTATGCAGATCCCACACTGCAATGTTGCCATCGCTACAGCAAGAGAAGCAGACCTTGGAATCAGGGCTGATAGCTAGGGCATAGCAAGCTGGAGCAGAAGATGTCAGCTCTGCTTTGATGCGAGGAGTTGGAGCTGCCAGGTCCCAAATGGATAATGTGCTGGCTTCCCCACCAACAATCAGGGTGCGGCCGTCAGGGAGCAATCTGCAGGAACGGATGTAGTTGTCTCTGTTCTGTGGAGACAGAAGCCATCAAGAGATTACTCATGAGGAAAGAAAACAGCATTAACATGAGAGCAGAAATCCATAAAAGTATTGTATTCCCTCCTGGTTTTAATGAGCCATTTATACTTATGACAATGATAAAGTGTATTAATGCCAGAAAATTACATGACATTAGGGAAGTACTTCAACTTGATCTACAAAATTCAGTAGTGAGAGATATTTAATCTTAATTAGCATCAAAACGCAAAGACCTGAACCCAGCCCAAAACAATTCAAGATAGCTGAATTTGACAGCTGGTGTAGAAAGTTGTATTTTCATACTCTGTTTATTTCAGCACATTAACCTCTCGGCATGGGGGAGTACCAAATTCCCTGCACACTTTCTCCCTTCCCATTCCAGTGAGACTTGCTGCCACTATCTAGGAGATGTCAGAGGAAAATATTTGGGCAATTTTCCTCATTTGTGTAGCAACTTGTGTAGCAATTCATTATAAGTCTACATGTGCTGCACATTTCTCATTTTACTGCCTCTGTAACAAGCAGCAACATCTTACCAAGAACTGGTAAATGACAAGAGAAAAGCTGCTAACAATAGTTCATCTTGTTAGCACATTCAAATAATTTGTGAATAACACTCAGGGATATTTTTAATTGGCCACATTAAGACAGGTCAATGCATTCATACACATACAGAGACACAAAATAAGTGACACAATCCCCAAATATTCTCGGAGAGTACAGCTGCAAGACAGCAATTTTTAGCATGATCAGATATCAAAAAGCTTTAAGATTGCTAGAAAATGTTGAAGTTTATAAACAATATTTGCTCTGCTGTCTTTGATCTTTCCTCCTACCATACTTTTAGAATATTAAAAATGTTTTGATTCATTGTGGGGGAAAAAACCCACAAGTATGGTGAGGAACATACTTCAACCTCAGCTCTAACAGAAACAACAAAATTACAAAGGCAATACCAACCTGTGATACCACAACAGAAACCAAATACCCACTGCCCTTTACACCTTGGTGGTATGACCGCAATCTTAACACAACCTCTTATCTTCTTTCAGTGCTGTATGCTGCTGTTCACCTACCAGGCAGTCCAGCTGAGACACAGGGCTCTTGTTGCCAGGGTGGCTGATGTCCCAGACCTTGACACACCCCTTCCCACCCGTGTACACGTGTCTCGTGGGATTGCTGATGGTAACTGCACACACAACTTCCCCGTGGTTCAGAGTGTTGATCTGACGGGCATGGCGAGGGATTCCTGGACCGATGAGGGCATCAGGAGGGAAAGGAACTGGCTGCATCTGACCATCTGCACTTACATGAAATGAGTATGCTCTGAGGGGAAAAAAAATTGTAGGGGGTGATTTAAAGAATTTTGCTTCAAGCCTGTTTAGGAAAATAGAATCAAAGATGTGTTTCCACTGCAGGCATTCAGGCTGTGCCCTCAGCTCAATTTTTTCACAGTTATTTCACAGAATATTCTGAGCTCAAAGGGACCCACAAGGATCATTGAGTCTGACCCTTAAGTGAATGGCCATATGGGGACTGAACACATGACCTTGGTGTTATTAGCACCATGCTCTACTCAACTGGGCTCATATCAGGTATTTTAATCACGCAAGGAAGAAATACTTATTTAACTATAGCATGGCCTTCAAAGCACAAACTTAGGTGCTCAGCTTTTAATGTGAAAAGTCAAACACCAATCAATGGAGCTTTTACAACTCACATTACAATGATTTCTGGCATGAGTGAGGCTATATGATACCACTCAGTTTTGGATGGGGATATCACTGCATGCAGAGAAGGGAAGGAAGGTTGGGTCAGAGCCCCCTGGAAGACAGAAATAGTTGGCTGGCTGCTACCAGAGCACGGTGGGTAGCTGCATGCCAGGGGACATCTGGCTGCTCGCTTTACTGACTCTTATGTGGCAGTTCCAGCTGAACTGCTGCCAATCTGTCCCGAATGTACTGTGGGTCCTGGGCCCCTTGGGCAAAACTTCTCAGCACTGTACCTAAGGGTGCAGTGAAACCTCCACCAACACCGAGGAGTTAAGTCCTCAAGGCACAGTTGCTGACAGCTGACATGACACACCAGCAAAAATGCATTGCAATGGATTTTTTTTTGTTTTGTGGGTTGTTTTGGGTTTGTGTTTTTTTGGGGTTTTTTTTGTGGACCCAATACAACTGCTATGGATCCCAATTTCTCTTGCCAAAATCAGGCCTCTCACTGAGAAAGAATGTGTTGTGTGATTGCCACTTATGCCACCTGTGAATAACCTATCAACAGATTTATCTCAAAGTATTTTCCAGGGAGAGCAGTTAGGTTCTGAAATTGCCTTGTTCTGAGATGCTACCTGATACACTACATCTATTACAAGAACACGAAATTTGTAAGAGGGTTCACCTATATATATCAAGGTATGCTTAATGGAAGGCTTTCATTTCCTTAGACCTAAAAAATCATCATAATGCTTGTGAAAAATCCATTGTCACAATGATGGGATGAGAAGAGCTCACAAAGAAGTTGTTTTACGAGAATACTTGGTAAGTTCACTTCCTTAATTGATGCTTCAAAGTGACTAAAGAAGGCAGTATTCACAATTAAACTACTGAATTTGTCATTTAAGATTCATAGTACATTAATACTAGATCAATAATTTTCAGTAGGACAAAATGCATTAGCTATCTTTCCTATTTATAGACCATACAATACTCAAGAGTTTGATACAATACCAAAGCGAGAAGAAAGTTACTAGGGGCCAGATCCCTAATGTACCATATGCTGCCCACTCTGTTTCAGGACACTTAACAGTGCAGAGAATTCACACAAATTTCCCTCTAAGGTAAAAAAGGAGTAAATGAGAAAATAACAATCCTGGAAGATGTGACAACTATCACACTCAAAACAAAAGTCAATACAATAATGCTAAAAGAACCACAGATTTTAAGTTTCAGGCCCACTGGTAGACAAATGGCAGTTACATTTAAATGTTTAAAATAGACATCAACACAGCAACAACATTAAAAATCTTGGAGACGTACCAGAATTGAACTGATTTGATTTCAGTTTGCCTCATGCTTTATTCCTCTCAATTTTAACAGAACTGAGATGCCAAGCAGGGAGGTCTCTGAACCATGGCAATTGCCATTTCTCTCACCACAACAAGCAAAGCCTAGTAGATCTAGTGACACTTCTTTCCAGGTGACTGACTCCATCAGGGATGAACTTAAATCCAGTGAGCATTTGAACATTACATCAAGACATTTCCATTGTATGTAACGGGTGAAGATCTGTGCCCCACAGAATTTTTCATGCAAACAGCTGGTCTGCAAGCTGCTGTACATCAATTTCCATACCTGCCTTATGTATTCACCTAACAGGATGGCACAACTAGCAGAAAAGTAAATCAAGGTGGTTACCAGTGTGTGACGCCTGAGAGATCTGGACCTGGTTCATGATTTGTGTGATGCATGTACACGTATGGGCACTAAGCCTGATCACTTGTCACCATACACTGTTAATCCTATGTGTCTGCAAGCTCACTGGCAGGTAAGTGTATGCACTTGTTCACACACAAATCCAAGTGTGTGCCTAACCCCAACCACTCCTACAGAAGCATGTTCACACATAAAAGAGCTTGAGAAGGACTGGCAAAAACATTGCTTGACCGTCAAACTCTCCAGTACAAACTGGTCTCCCAGAAGTGTCACAAGGAAGTGGAACTGAATGAACCTTACAGAAAATCTGGATCAATATGGTTTGTGTAGCTGCTTTAGTTTTTCTCCTCTCTACCTCAAGAGGAATGTGAGCACAAGGTTCTTTGTCTGTAATTCTTCCTCCAAGGATCAAAAAGCCTGGTAAAGCAGGTCACATTATACGGGTCAGTTCCATCAAGGATGAATCTGAATATTATCATAAAATAATTCTTTCCAGTATTTTCAATCAAACAAAACATTTCAGTGTTCCTTTTTCTGCACACAGCTGCTAAGCTTGCAAGTAATTGCAAGGCTTTTGTGAACAAAGAAATAATTTTTTTAAACTGAAAAGCAGAGTACAGTAGAGATGGAAAGCTGAGATCCCATTCCAGTTTGCATTTCCATAAACAACCAATCAGTCAGATTTGAAGCTCATCTCCCTTTTCCATTTATTTCTGTCTCCTTTACTTTGTATCACCCAGTCCATGTCGACTGCTATTAATCTTCAAAACAAATTTACAAATGCAACTTTTAAGATTACACAGTGATTCTCCCGCTCTTGCTGAATAGCTATACTTGTTTCTATTCACACAATAGTTTTCAGTAGCTAAGGGGAATTCCAACCAGCAAGGGAACATGACTTCCAACAGATGATTGACTTTTAAAGCTGAATGTTTGATACTCACGGTTTTCCTCCTGGGATGCCTGTGAGATTAGGAGGGATGCCTGGGACTCGCATGTGATGATGTGGATCAAAACCAACCTATAGTTTTCCCCAAGCAAAACAAAAAGGTGTATTAAAGTAAGAGTTAGGCAAAGGAAGACTGTTTAATTCATGTTCTCCGTAGCATACTCCCCAAACCACAAAGTGAGTGAACTAGAGTTAACCCCACAGGTCTTATACTTAATATAAACAGCTCTCAAAACTAAATGCACTAACGGCAAACACTTACCACTGGAGATCGCCCATAAGCTGCTGCTGCTGCTGCTGCTGCAGCTGCTGCGCTCATTTGTGGGGAAATATTGTGGAGACCAGCATAGGCAGCTCCAGGGCTGGTCAGCTCCCCATTCATACCAGCATGTGGCACGATACCAAATGGAGTAGGGTAAGGACACGGTACTGCCATAGGTGTCCTTAAACCTGAAGCTATAAGAAGAGAGGGGAAAGTGAGAAGTCACAAAGGCATTCTAGAGTCATCAGATGAAATATGAGTTTGGAAAACTGCAAAAAACCCCACAAATAACCAAAACTACCAGCCAGCCAGCCAAGGAAAGCCACACAACACTCTATTACAGTGCTGAAGAACCACCTCAGTACCCAGTTTAAGCAACTGTAACGTACTGACTTGTCATCAGATTTAAAGGGAGCCTGAGAAGGGACAAATGGTCACTGTTTCACACCACTGAAATATATGGACACTAACCTATCGGGTCCACACCTGGGGGTTTGCCGGGCACTGGCCTCAGTCCGGGAGTGGAGTTGCTGCCTGGAGTTGGGGCATCAGTCCGTGGAGTTGGGGTGTTTGATTTAGACACAGGAGTGGTAGATTTCTCATTCTAATCACCAAGAAGGAAAAAGGAAGACAGTTTGTAAATTATTTTACCTTTATAGCTAGTGGTCAGTGATTAATGATATTAGTGATATTTAGCTTCCGGGTTTGGGTTTCAACACTCCCTAGTAATGAAGAGAAGATGCAAAGACATGGAAAAAGATAGAATGGCTTTGGTAATTACCCAAATTCAAAGCTTTTCTCATCAGGAGCATCTGTATGATTCAGAATGAGGTAAATGACTGAACATCATTGCCATCTGACAATTGACGGCACATGTGAAATCCATCAGTGGTCTCACTATGCTCATGGACCTGCTCCCACTATGATTATGATTTTCTGTGGGGGATGGACAAGAGCAGAAAAAAAGTCCCTGAACTGACCAACTACTCAAACCCAAGTGTGGTGCTAGCAACACAGGATGGAGACAGTGATGGGTATAAAGCCAGGAACTGTGAAGTGCTGCTCTTGTGACAGGCTTGTTCATCAGACACACCACTGACTCCCAGGTTTGAACCTGTCATTCCATCACCTTTCCTGAGCACCACAATCACTTAAAGCTTTCTTTTTATTTATTTTATTTCTTTAAATAATTGCATATCCTGTCCTGTGAAGAACCAAGAGGGGAATTACTGTGTAGCTAAGGCAGGTGATTAACTGTGGTCACAAACAGGAAAGGAAAGAACACCCCTTGCAGGCAGCTCTTTTCTTTTGCATTATGATTTGCGATGCAAGTCAAGGAAGGCTCTTGTAAATGACAGATTACTTTTTAGATAGAAAATAAAAATTATTGTTGTTGTATATAGCCTGGTAATTCAAACAAAGCTAACAACCAAATCACATCCAAGCAGGGAACTGAATTTGCTATAAACCACAGCACAGGAAAACAGCTCAAGAAACCGCGGTGTACTTTTATTTATTCTCAGAATAACAGTTCTTCATATGGGGGAGGAAAAGAATATCTCTCAGAACACCACATCTATCATCTAGCCACACCACCAGTGAAAATAACCTCTTCATATCCCAAAAAAAGACTGTGGACTTTCTATTATTTTATTAGGCTCCCTTGAAACGATAAATTAAACTAATATTAAATTGATGCTTCACAGTGCTTTATTGATAGCTGTGGAAATACAAATTGTGTCCAGACAGAAATCTGGTAAGCATGTATTTCGGCCTATGATCAGGGGTCAGAAGCATTTTGAAGCACTTACAAGGCTAAGTTCTTTGGATTTGGAGGAAGGAGTACTGCTAGAGGATGCAATAGATGCCGGACTAATTGGTGCATCTTTTTTCAGCAGTCGAGTCTTGTCCAAGCCATTTTCCCGTGGAGAGTGTGCTGGGCTCCCACGGGGAGAAGAAGGATCCTAAATATCAGGAATATGGGTTAGCATAAAAACTTCATACTAGCCACTAGTTCTTGTCTCGAGCAGTCCTCAAATTGGAATAAAGATCTGTCAGAGGAAGTGACATAATCCTTCCATTCTTAATTGATTTAGCTGATACAATTGTAAAATTGAGAGGCATAATGAAGGACAATTTTTTTTTAAAAAAAGTCTTAAAATTTGATGCCACTAGCCATGAAAAATAATGCCAAAAACCTATGGATATAGAAACAGGCAAGTAAATATCTTTTTTCAAGTGACCGATTGAAAAGATTTGATGCATTTGGCAGACCTGGTAAGGTTCACACACGAAGTCATGGCCAGAGTGAAAGAAAAGACAGACACTGTTACAAGCTGCATCCCCTCTGTTGTCCTGGGCTGGCTTCAAATATCTCAAGAGAACTTTTTGTTCACAGGGAAAACAAGAAGTACTTTGTAGAAGTAAATGTTACAGATCTGATTTGTATTCTAAAGAAAGAGGATCTGACTGGATTCCCTCAGGCATTTCAAGTTCCTTTATGAAGGCAAATGCCATCATCCTTTTCATAAAACCAATATGCACAGAAACCACTGAAGATACCCTCACCACCATTTCTATAAGGTAGGAAAACCACCATTGTGTATACCTCATTGGAAACATCAACTACCAAGTTGTCATCGCTCTTTTCACCATCGCTGTCCTGTAATGACAAATCACAATGTGTTAAAAATCTTTTATTTCATATCCCAATGTCTCTTAGTAAGTATGAAAACACAGGAAGGCTGCTCACAAATCTGAAGTATACCATTCACTTTTACCAAGCTTTATGTGGTAACACAATTAAAGTCTTTTGGTCACCTATAGGGCTTCTGCTTAGCAGGTTGCCACAAATAAAGCATTCTTCCCAGTTTTCACATTGGTGGAGAAGGACACAGGCTCAAAATCTTCACCGAAAGTGGCACTGCACTATGAAGTCAAGTTAGACTTCACTAACAAGTCCCAGCCTAACTAAAGCTCAGCACTATTGTCATACAACTACCAGGTGCTTTGTATTTATATTGTTAAAAAGAGTATCAGTTGTATGCACCAAAACATTTCATACAGCAGAGACATTAGAAGTACGCAGCAAGAACCACTTAAAATTTGATCCTCAGTTTTAAAATTAGTTATGCAGCAAGAATCTGGTGGAATTACAGAGGAACACTGAAGTTCAACAATACACAATGCAGACAATCTACTCACGTAACGAGCTGCTATTTCCTTCTCTTCTGTTTTCTGTTTTTTACTATCTGAAGAGTAATCTGTTGAATTTCTGTGCTTTTCTGCTGTTCTGAAACTGGCTGAGGGAGATACAGAAGAGCTCTGTAGTGCAAAAAGAGAAGAAATCATCAGGCCCTAATTCACAACAGTGGCTCATTTGTCACTGCCCCTCAATACATCTTATGCTGATAGCACGATCTGAAGCTGTTCTCACAGATAGCACATTGGGTTTTAACCGATGACAGCTACCCAGCAAGGTGTCTTGTATTAAAAACTGCACTATGTATTGCAAGGGACAGAAACAGATGATCAGCTGACAGATCATAGTGGCTATCTGCACTGCCAATGGGATGAATTTTATGAATACTGTGCATCGGTCTTGTTTTGGTTTGTTTCCTCTACAAACATGCAGGGTTAAATCAACAGTCCCAGAAGAGGGGCGTATGTTTGCACATGTGTGTGTGTTTGCCTGTGTAAATCAAAAAGAACAAAGAGGCTCAAGGCAAGTCACACTTCAGCAAATATTTGAATGAAGATTTCTACCAAAGAAAGAAGCAAGCTTCTGAACAGTTTCAAAGCAGGCAAAAACAGGAGAAAACACCTAAACACATTTTATTTTTATGCCTTTTACAACTACAGGCTATGCCTGCAGCAGACAGAAACAAAACACAGACTGGCTCAGTGATTCTCTTGCCATTCTACAGTTCTCACCTAGTAATGAGTGCTAAAGAGCACACATATGGACAGGAGAGAAAGGAAGATAACGTTTACTTTATGCACTATCATCCAACAATTCCACGCTACTCCTTTAAACAAGGCAGGCAACATTTATCAAATTCTACCATATCTCCAAAGCTTTGTGGAGCCTGTATGTTGGTACACAAAAAAGGAAGCAATGAAAGATGCAAAGTTCCCTCTGGGACCGATTTTAGTAGCAGCAGCAGCTTTTGGCCCTAGTTCAAGAAAGCATTTAAGCTTGCACTAAACTTTATCTCACACTGAAGTCAGTGGTTGAATGTACATAAGTAAGGATGTTTTCAGGCTTTTTGCAGAATTGGAAATGACAGCAATGGAGATGAAAATAATTGTCAGTTGAAATCCTGCTGACTGTTGCCATCTCTGTCCTCCTTTTTTACTGGGGTGGTGAGGAACAACCAAAGAAGTCCTGACTGATGGATTTTAGATCCTCCCATTCATCCAGAAACACTGGATTTGGTTTTTTTCCTCCATTCATGATGGACAGCTGCTGTTCCACATAAAACTGTACAACATAGCAATTTGGTTTTGGGGTTTTCAGTGCAGCTATTAACATGAATACAAACCAAGAAATTAGCATTTACATTGAGCAACTTCTGTTCCATCACTACTACAGAATTTCTTCTTTTCCTTATTACATCACAAGCTTCTGGTAAGGATTAAGAACACTTAACCACAGAAATTAAGCTGTGGTTATTGTCCAAGTCACATGAGAAAATATTGCTTCCCTACTGGGACACAGGTCCTCCTCTCCACTTTGCTAAAATTTCCAGTTCTTGAGAACAGCAGCTCAGATTAATGAGTGGTAGAATTTGCAAAAATCTTCCATATTTTTGATTGGTAATTGTTAATTACCCTCTAAGAACATTGAGTGGAAATAAAAATTTTAGAACAAAGATAGTGTTGAAGGCACAGCCTGTGCCTTTCCCATACTGTGCAAATACATCTTAAAATACTAATTTAGTTTTAAAGCAGATCATTAATCAACAATTATAGCAAATAACACAAACTAAGAAAGTTATTTTTTGCTCTGAAGCAACAACACATGTTAAGACATTTGGAGATAGCACTGCCAGGGTACAGAAGCCCTTAAAATAAAGGCCAAGTAGAAACACAACATTAAAAGAACTGATGACTTGAAAAATGTATTTGTTTACTGCAATGATATAGCATAGCCTTTTGCAAAAGATTTTAATACTATGCTCCTATTACATTTATATTAATTTACAATTTGGAAGGCAGTAGCTTGTAATGTGAATTCAATTCATTATTTCTCAACTTCACCCTACAGAAAGCAAATTGCTTTAAAACGAAGAAAAATAATCACCAATAAAATACAATTAAAGCGGTGTCTAAAGAATTAAACTACTGCACTTATTTAAATAGAAATATTTATTTTCATAAATTTGAAACCATACAGTTCCATTTTTCACAATCTGGTTAGCTATGTGCTATAGATACCATTTTAATCTTTGATTTCACTACTTAATAAAGTAATAAATTGAAGTTCCCTACTAGAAAGATAAAGTAGCTAATTATCACCAGCACATTAAAGGATGAGCACCACATTGGGCATTGGGGCAATGCATGCTGCTTAATGGTTTTATTGCTTGATGGATCTGACCTTAAACCAATATGGAAAGATCTTCCTGCAGTATTCTCACCTGACATTAGCAGAAAAAATGGACACAACTCACCTACTGGCAGCAGGCAGAATCTCACTCCCCAGTCTGAAATCAGGCCAGTGCACTAGGACTGACATTATTTTGCCTCCCGAGTCAATTACTACAGAGTTAATCTAAACATTCCCACTTTTAACTGTCACCCCCTTTTCCTTGCATGGAGCCAGCCTACCAATACCCCTGCAGTATACCTTCTCTTCCCTTCAACACGAAATGCACCTGCCACATAAAGATAAGTGACTTCATGCGATCTCTGGTACTTTTGCTGACAGATCTGAATTTATCTCTTATGCTAAGTAATAAAGATATGTCACATACATAGACAATGAGCTATGGTCTAGCTCTTCCTACAGACCTAATGCCTGCTATGTTCACTGTGTGAGGGACAAAACTGTAACACACACTGAGTTCCTTCCACTGTTTGTAACAGCTTTTCAGTCTATAAGCACTGGTAAGGACCTACCTTCATTGAGAAATACTGGGATGTAACAATGTCCTCTTGGCTTCCACTGACATCAGATTCCTGCAAATAATCCTGTACCCACCCACATGCTGGTTCCTGTGAAAGCCTACAAACTCCAAGAGAGGTCCTTACATTTGTAGACTGTGGAAGAAAACCCCATCAAAATCACTGTTTAGCTGACAGACTCTGCCCTGTTCCTTGATTAAAATATCAGTGCTGTCCTAACAGCTGCCTTTAAGAAGCTGGAATAAGACAGTTACTTAGAGAAATTAAGTGATTCAGCACTATGACTTGGCAGGCTGTAACTTAATGGGCCAGAGTCCTTGTTTTAGTAACTATTAAAATTTATAGAGAAATAAAGTCTTTTTACACTGCTGTTTTCTTCAATAAAATGCATTAATCTACTAGAAGAGTAGCATTATCCCACTAAACAACGCTGAGTCTGCTCACATGTAATAATTAGATCAGAGACAGGAAAAACTATTCTTTGGTGAAAGTAGGTTACATTTAGTTTGTGTTTGAGCAAAACATACCAGTTTTTAATTTTTGGCTTTGTTAGAACATTTTTATTCATGGTAAATACACCACAAAATGCTGACAAAAAACAATGAACATACACATTTATAGAAAGGCTGAGCACGTCACCATGTTCGCATAATATGCTTAAGAAGTGGAACAGTGTCTTTCTAGTGCTGGACCCATAGTATTTTTTGCACTAGGCTACACAGCATAGCATGCTATGATTCGGTCTCTGTTTTGGGCAGTGCTGAGCACAATGCTAACTGAAATGATCTCCCACCAGAAGGACCATGCTGTTTTCTCTCCAGCACCATCAGGGTGCTGCTCCAGGTGAAGTATCAGTGCCATACAGGTGCAAATTAAACCAGTATCAAGAGAGCCCCGCAAGCCTCCTATGCAGCCATAAAATTCTCACCAGCATACTCACTGTCTATTTGAGATAATTAATAGTTCAAATTGCTAGGGAAAAAAAAAATTCACTGTTTTACCCCCAGCTTCTACTGGAATTTAGCTACATCAACACAGATAGCTCACACTGTAATGCGGCAGAAATCAGTGTGGAAATCATAAATCAGATTGTACAGCTATCCAACTGCAAGCCCCAACTCCCCATATGCTGGCTTCTCCAGATGAAGACCTGGCCTGAGCACACTAAGTGATAATTAAATGAAATCAGTGTTAAAAGTAATGACTAGAGACGACAAGATGAAAAGCCTTCCTACACGTTAAAGCTGGTAACTCTTTAAAGCATTCATGAGTATGACCATTCCCCAGTGTACCCTTACTACTATGCCAAAATGATGTATTTGGAGTGAAATAATTAAAACAATAATTCCCAACAAAGTGGGAATTACAAGATAATTGACCATACTGAAGTATTAAGCAAACTGCAGTAAAAGCCAAGGATGCTCAACGCTAAGGTCAATTACAGTATAATTATCTGAATGACATTACTGCTGTTAAAAAGACTGTTGAAAGCATAAAAGAAACTATAAAAATGGATACAATATGCATTGCAGGGAAACGACCAGGCAGTAATGCTGCTTTGTTGGCTGATGCCAATGTTAGAGATGGAAGTCCCAGCACCAGAGCTTGGCCTCAGGCACTGCCCTAGGTTTGGGCTGGGAGTGCTAAACTGCCCAAGATAACAATGTATGCCTAAATCAGAAGCACGAGAGAAAAAAAGAGGAGAGGAGAGGAGAGGAGAGGAGAGGAGAGGAGAGGAGAGGAGAGGAGAGGAGAGGAGAGGAGAGGAGAGGAGAGGAGAGGAGAGGAGAGGAGAGGAGAGGAGAGGAGAGGAGAGGAGAGGAGAGGAGAGGAGAGGAGAGGAGAGGAGAGGAGAGGAGAGGAGAGGAGAGGAGAGGAGAGGAGAGGAGAGGAGAGGAGAGGAGAGGAGAGGAGAGGAGAGGAGAGGAGAGGAGAGGAGAGGAGAGGAGAGGAGAGGAGAGGAGAGGAGAGGAGAGGAGAGGAGAGGAGAGGAGAGGAGAGGAGAGGAGAGGAGAGGAGAGGAGAGGAGAGGAGAGGAGAGGAGAGGAGAGGAGAGGAGAGGAGAGGAGAGGAGAGGAGAGGAGAGGAGAGGAGAGGAATTAGGGTTAAGACTTCTAACATCCTAATGGTGAGATGAAGACTGCTCTTGTCAGTTGCAAATGGCGTGAGGTGGGAGGTGTTCCACCAGAGAGGTGAAAGGCCAGGGCAGAAGAAAAAGAGAGAGTCCAATACAGCCCAAAGACCATGTGCTCAGGGAGGAAACTGCAACCAAGGGCTCCCACAAACCAAGCCTAAGGGCTCTAAGGTAACACCGATATATCTGTTTAAAGAATTAATTAATTTACATACATCTATATGCACAGGTACATTACTTTGATTAAACTCAGGAAGATGGTTTGAAATGCTGTGGGTTGATCTACAGATACCATAATGGAATATTTGCATAGTGACTCTGCCTCCTGAAGTTACCCACACTTACACAGCCTTTTTGTTGCTAGCACTGTTATTATTACTATTATTAAATTACTACTATTGTTATTACTACATCCCAGTATCTGCACAGATGGACATGGATTTTGTTTTTGCTTTAATTTTTCAACACACACTCTTTGCAGCCCTTAGGCAAGCAGATTTTCTTCACCATGCCCTTACCTTTAGGTTTACACAGTGGGTCATGATCACACTGATACAGTCAGGCAGTACAACCCAGAGCCCAGCTCTTCCAAAATGGCTGATTAGGGAGAGGAGGCTAGTAGTCAACATTGATCCCACATTTATCACTCACTGGTCATGGTGGACTTATTTAATATTTTCATGTTCCCCTTTCCCAACTTGTTTCTCTACTTGCCCAAACTAAAAAACTTCTACTCAGCCATACCATGATATTTTTTTTTGTCTTATTCACTGCCTTTTACCTATAGCTGCATTTTCAGATACCAGAAAAAGCCTCAGTAATTGCCAGTGAAAAATGCTACTAACCAGCTACGAAAGATACAGAACAAAGCTGGTTTAAATATCACATGACCCAGTCTGAGCTAACTGCATTGAGTTTAGTAATCCAGCGTGTGATAATTATTCTTAATACAAACTATGATTAAAATGCAAACTTTGAAGTTTTATATAGCATTTTTAACCACTAATTAACTTCACTAATTGCAAAATTAATGAAGTTAATTAGAGGATAAGAGTGCCATAAAAAAACATCAAAGTCTAGATGTGCAGTGCTGCCTGCAAGAGCAATGAGAAGGCCGTAAAAAAGCCCAGAATAAAGAGAATATGTAGGCTCAGCAGTCTTCAAAACCCAAGTGTTCTTGTAAGTGTTACGTCAAGAGAAGTATAGATACGTGTGTATATTATGTATATGTGTGTGTAACTTCATAAAAAATGCCCATGTAACTGTTTACACTTGTGATCTGCTTGCCATTGGTGGTACCACTGGAGTATTTAATCTGAGCTAATTAAAAGCATCAAAGTCTAGATGCTATGAAATGGGTGATAAAACGAAGCAATAAACTACTACGGTTGTACACATTAATTCCAGTTGTATTTCAACATATACTTATCAACTTGCTGGAAAAGCTGAGAGGGCCACACAGCAACAGCTGAAGATACCCAGTAATTTTAATGTCTAATCCTATCAGCATGTGATGATGCTTCTCTGGCCCTTCCTGGTGTACAGGTGCATGTTGATGACAGGAAAAGTAGATGTTTAAAGCAAGCTGAAGGCTGCTGGCTAGTCTTTTGCAGATGGATTTTTGCAATAAATCCTTTAAAATACAGCTTCTCCACTAATCACAGGCTGAAGGACATAACACACGTAAGGCCTAATCACTACTGGCACTGTGAGGGTCAAAGGATGGGGAGAACTAATGCAGCCTTAGGACAAGCAGTGCAGCAGTAGAAGAACACAGCTGAAAGTGAAAAAAGGAAGGCCAGGCTTAGGTTAAAGTATAGCCTAGCACAGGCACATGAAGATAGAGAAATCAAACGTCCCAAGAGTAACAAGCACCCTTTGGTAAGCAAAACAGTTTGAACACAGGACCTGGTTTCAGAAAGGAACAGAAGAAAAAGAAACAGATGGGCAGGAAAAAGAGTTAAACATTTCTGATAGGTTTACAGAAGCCTCAAAATTCACATATTACATTTACGAGGAAGTCTGTTCTCATCCACATTTTGCTACTTGTTAATATTGAATTTAATTGATGGCAAGACAACCTGGGCACTGTCGAACATCCTCCCCCGCTCAATCTACAGAGCACTTCACCTGATCTGTTCTCTCCATTCACCAGCCTGTGATTCTATCTCCTCCCTTGACCAGGCCTCAAAATAAGACTGCATGCTTCAGAACACAGTAGAGTAGGTAATTTGGATGGAGTGAAAAGATTTGCAAGAAGGTGTTAAGGCACAAACTGCAAATGATGTAGAATATACTGTAGGCGAGCACCAGGGCATATGCAGGCTGCAAAGGACTATCGACCCTAATGATCCCAGAAAGGGTAAGGGTTCCAACATCACAAGGTTGGAGATGCTACCAGAGGAAAACATCCTGCTGGCATTTTAGAAACTAAATGTGAAAATCCGAGACAAACCTGCATGTTGGCCATGACAGATTGCAAGCCCCTAACGTTACTTCAGCTAAAATCAGACTCACTTAAATGGAAGAGTCAAAGGTCATCAAGTTACAGAAATTCAGAAGAATTCAGGGTAAATATCTTTGGAAACCTGAGGAACTGAGCAGTGCCAAGGAAATGTGAAACTACAGTCCTCCTCTCCTCAAATATTTATTTGGGGTTCCAGTTACTGATCTTTCATGCTATTTCCTTCAGCAGAGACCTGAAACAGTTTGAGCAGTTCTAACAAAATGCAAACATAGAGAAGAGAGAGTATTAGCAGTTAACTAGGGAGAAAGAGCAAGGGAAAGCATGTAATCACAGAGTAAGAGAAAAAGCTCAACTGGCTGGAGCATTCGAAACTGCAATTCAATTGTGGGCTCACCACCATGAAAGAGAGAGAGCAGAATAGCCACCAGCCTGCATTACATGTTTTGATTCACTGACATGCCATGAGGTAAGGGAAAGCAGCAGCGCTCCATGAGCGTTCTTCAAAAGCCAGTGATGAACATGCATAAAAAATTCCCAACAACCAACATATCTCCAGAATATTAACACTGTGCTTTCACAGCAACTGCATTTAAACAGAATACACAAGGATACTTGGTTAGTTTTCAGAATTCTAAAAAAACACTACAGAGGAAATGTTTTACGATAGCCATTAAGGGCCTGTGTCAGTATGCTTTACACTCTCTTCCTGCAAGAATCAGGAAAGCCCTCTCAAGAATAACTGGGTTTTGCTCAGAGTCCTCTTTTCAGACCAAGCACCATAGTAGAACTGTTATCCTTTCACTTTGCATAGTGATTAAAATGGACTGTAAGGCACAGAGCCAAGTTGAATGCAAACACTTTCCTGCAGCATCTCAAGGCACAAGGGTTATAAAAATCTCTTCAGTACTGGCAACAGAAGTTAGGAGGTAAAAAATATACACATCTACACCCGCTAGATTTTTCCATGTTCAAGCAGCAATGATCAGGCTTTAAGTGTTGCCTTCTCCAGGGATATTTAAGTGGATTCAGTTTTCATGTGACAGGTCTTAACAACTTTCTCCTGGGATTTACATTCCCTATCTATTCTCCATTTTGACCAGAAGGATCTAACCTAGTGCTAATGAGACTTTTTTTTTATTGCTTTAAAACCACAGAGATCACATCTGAAGACAGTCCCACAAGGCGCTCAATTTAGCTGCCTTCCATCAAGTACTGTGCCCCAGTATCCCGCATTTTCAGTTTTGGTTATATCTAACAAAGATTGTATTCATGGCAAAGGCATCAGTTTTGAGTTTTCACATTTCTGCTCCCTTCCAATCTATCCATATGTATCAATCCTCCAGGGAAAAACACTTTCATTTTCTTCCCTTCTGCTTGTTTGTCTCTAAAGGATTTTATAGTTGTTTTGCTGCAGAGATGACCTAGGAGATGATAAGAAGACAAAGCAAATTATTGTTTTAACTGAATAATTCACGAATAGAGCTGATGATCTCTTTCTACATGTTCTGACTAGTTATCTCCCTTCTCCCTATTTTTAATCTTATTTGTTCCTGACTTGATCAGTAGAAAAGTGATGGGAAAAAAAGCAGCTTTCAAAATGCTACCATGATTACAAAAAGCCCCCTAAAATTCAATAGAAACACTCATTCCACATCCTAACTGCTTCTGTCAGCAGAAACACATACACATGTTTTTCTCAGATATTAAGCAAGAGACTAGCAATTTGGTCCTCTCCTCTCCATTAGATTTTGTGTGGCTTCTGAAGACTTGATTTATTTTATGTTTTTTCAGTACCCAACACAATTTAGGAAGCCACAGCCACTGGTAAGTGCCCACTGAAAACAGAATTCATTATCCAACCAAATCCTTAATTGGGCAGGTGAATAAAACATAACTGGGTGCTATTAAATGTTTGCAGATTCCAGGTCATGCTGATTCTGAAACAAAACATTCTCTCAGCCATCTCTTAAAAATATCTTCCGTAAAAAAATCCTTGAGTGCTACTATTCTCCTCTCTGCCCAAATAATATCCTAGCCCATTATATCTGCCTCACTTCATCTACCCTCACTTATTCGTGTTCCCAAGACCCTTGTTCAGAAAATTATCCCATTTCCTATTCAGGAAAGCACTTGAGCAGATGCCAGATTCGAGGCGCACACTTTGATCTTACGGAAGTCACAACCAGAAAAAGAAATCAGAGGAATGTACGTATGTGCTGAACTTTAGATGCCTACTGTGCACTACTCTGAATCTGGACCTCAGCCTGCTGCAAAAATAATGGTCCCCAGTTTCATTCTTCAAATTAAGGACTCTGCTAAGTGGAATGGATGGAGGAGTGGTGGGAACACAGACTCTGCAGTCAGCCTTAAAGCAGTTACATCAGTATATAATAGCACATCATAAGTACAACACCTACTTTGAAGACTGGAAAAATAAAACACATGGTCCTTTCTGCCAGATTTTTAGATGCATTACAACTCCTGAACATCGCAGAGCTTTGCCAAGAGAAGCAGCAGTAGCTTTTACTTCTCTGGGTCTTCCATTATTTATATTAGACAGGTCACGCTGTTAATGTTTTAAATACTAAAAGCACAATCAAATACTGACTTCAGGCTAGCTGGAAATGTTTTGATGTTAGCAATGAGTATCCAATACATTTTTAATTCAGGTTAGAGAAAAGAAACAGCAAAAATCTCTCTCTTGTACTCCCCCTGCACTCTGCCAAGTAGTTAAGTGTGATTAACTTGGCATGCACACATATGACCTTCTATTCTATTCAAATTAGTTATTTTAGGTAATTTCTGAAGATTCTTGTCTCTCATTTAAGTACTTCATAATAAGATTCATCTTTCCACTTGCTTTTAAGGGAAGACTGCAGTAATATCCCTAAAACAGCATTCTGGCAAATGCTCCTAAATTATGTAATTCACTAAGTTCAACTCTACTGTTACAATAATTCTCAAGGAAGACGGATACAATACATTATCATTACAGCTATACAATCCTGAGTTGAATTTTCCTTTGCTGAATTACTGATATGCTAATGCTGAAATTGATCTGTTTTAAAAACCTCATGTGAAAGGTTTTTTAAATACCAGACATGTTCAGGCTCTTTATTTTAAATAGTTTAGAAATGAGCTGGTGGTAACAGGAAACTAAAAAAGTCTTATATTCTCTAATCTAGCATTAAGTACACGCTAAAGAACAACAAGCAAGTTTCCAAGCAATACCTATGGTGTGGATTTAGATGTGCAAAGAAGCTGATATTTCATCAAGGTTCCAGGAAAATATTTTAAAAATTTATTATAAAACAAAATGAAAGATGTTTATTTCCATATGGGATGCCTCTAGAAAAGGTGGCAAGTAACAAGTTTATTAAAATGACAAGTTCAAGGTACTTTTCTTGTTGACTGTAAATAACCTCCCTGTGAGCCAATTAAGAGTGTGGAGATCAAAGGCCCACGAAGCACTATAAAAGCTGGAATTACAGGGTTAAGGGAAAGCCCCCACAGGCTCCTTCAAAATAGGTAGTTTCCTCTAGGCACCTGTTGACTGGGTGAAACAGTGCAGAGAAGCATTTTTTTACTTGCTTTAGAGTGCAGCAAAAACCAACACCCACACTTTTAAGGACACCTAATAGGCAGCTTGATCTTATGCACAGTCAGGAATTATTTTAGTTGAAAAGACTGATCCAGTTGAGAAGGCTAAAAGGGAGCTGGGATTATTGCACAGGATGACTTATAAAATGGGCTTCTCAGTTGGGAAGTTATTAAATTACAACAGTTTGTCAGTGCATTTCTTCTCCTTAATAGCTTGCCAAGATCGTTCCTTTTCAAGGCATTAGTCAGAATAGCTAACAAAGTGTTTCCTAATGCAAGCCTTACGACAATGATGATCTCTGCACACACCATCTTCAAATTTGAAGAGTGAGTGGGGCTTTACATTGAGTACACAAAGCACTGCCAGCATGTCTTTACCCAGAACTTAAGAGGCTGAGTTGTAAGTCACACCACTGCTTACCAACCAGTGCCTGGACTGCTTGAGCTTCCTTGCAATGCTACCTTGCTTACTCTCAGTAATGAGCTAAATAAGTCCTGTTTTAAGACAGAAAGCCTTGAATTTTAAGATAGGTCTTCACTACTGTTTCCTGCTAAGATGGGGACAGATTCTGAACCTGTCCAGTGTGTCCGCTTTTATTCCACTGCCTTTCCCTGCAGCTTATATTATAGGGTTGGAGTGCAGGACAAGCTTTCATTATTTGTTGTGACTGATAAGACCATCAGAATGTTCACTGTGCATAGCCTTTAGTTCACACATTAAAGGCAGATTTTCATTTAAAGACACCTAGAGCACCAGATGGAGCCCCTTACAGTAAGAAAGTGTAACAAGCTCTTTCACAGGCACAATTGTATCCAAAGCTAAATCCTTCTTCCCTGCCTACATGCTCTCCCCATTGGGCACTTTCACTACTGACAAAAATCACATTCCCATATCCACTTCCAGGGCTGCTCCCCCTGCAGCAGCCTTGGAGGAAGGCTGGAAGAGTCCTCCAGCTGTGTGGCAGCCCTTGCTGGGCACCCTGCTAACTGTCAGTGGAGCACTGTGCCCAAAATCCTGACCTGTGCCTGAACAACCTCGCTCCATGTACAGAAAGTGGCCGAGCCTTGCCTGTGTGGCCCTGGGCTAGAAGTAACACAAGGGGGAACAGCTCAGGCACAGTACTGGCATGTCTAGAGTCACGCAGCTGGTGGGTGGTGTGGTCCTGAGATGGGCTAACATTAGCCCTGGGGCTTCAGCACTCTGCTTTGTGGCATCATATATATTTGCTGTGTGACAAACCAGGGTAAGCAACCCTGGGTTGCAATCAGATGCAAGCCCCCTTTGCCATAACCCTCCCAGCAGTGCTGTGGCTTCTGCTGATTGTGCTACATATCACAGAATCACAGAATATGCTGAGTTGGAAGGCACCCACAAGGATCATCAAGTCCAACTTCTGGCCCTGCACAGCACCATCCCCAAGAGTCGCACCATGTGCCTGAGAGCATTGTCCAAATGCTTCTTGAACTCTGTCAGGCTGGTGCTGTGATCACTGCCCTGGGGAGCCTGTTCCAGTGTCTGACCACCCTCTGGGTGAAGAGCCTCTTTCTAATATCCAACCTTAAACTCCCCTCACACAACTTCAGGCCTTTCCCTTGGGCTCTGTCACTGGTCACCACAGAGAAGAGATCAGTGCCTGCCCCTCCTCCTCCCACCACGAGGAAGTTGTAGACTGCAATGAGGTCTCCCCTTGGTCTCCTTCAGGCTGAACAAACAAGTGACCTCAGCCACTCCTCACACGGCTTCCCCTGAAAGGCCCTTCACCATTGCCCTCCTTTGGACACTCCGTAATAATTTAATGTCTTTCTTACATTGTGGCATCCAAAACTGCCCCCAGTGCTAGAGGTGAGGCTGCCCCAGTGCAGAGCAGAGCGGGACAATCCCCTCCCTTACCGAGCTGTCGATGCTGTGCCTGATGCACCCCAGGACAGGGTTGGCCCTCCTGGCTGCCTGAGCATTGCTGACTCAGATTCAGCTTGCCAGGACCCCCAGGTCCCTTTCCATGGCACTGCCTTCCAGCATCTCATTCCCAGTCTGTCTATAAATCCAGGGTTGCCCCGTCCCAGGTGCAGAATCCGGCATTTCCCTTGTTGAACTTCACATGGTTGGTGATTGCCCAGCCCTCTGGTTTGTTGAGGTCTCTCTGCAGGGCCTCCCTGCCCTCGGAGGAGTCAACAGCTCCTCCCAGTTTTGTATCATCTGCAAACATGCTTAGTATCCCTTCCAGTCCTGTGTCCAACAACCCGATGTGGAAGGAGCCACAGAAACACAAGAGCAATGTAATTGAGCCTGAAGGAAGGATGAAAATTCAACTAAAGCTTGTCTTCTGCAAAAACATGCAGAGATTAGACAGTCAACTGAAACTGGAAGTAGCACAAAAGGATTGAGTGGTCAAACTAGAAGCATGCATGTACTTGCCAAGAATGGGACTCAAATCCACTGTGAGGTTTCAAAAGGAAGAATTAGGTACAAATGGATCACAAAGTAACATTGATGCTTGAGCAGAAAACTGAAACCGGGACGTTGCAAAAATGTTTATATTTGGGAAATGTAGGTTTAGTAGTCTGCTCTTTTGTCTGATCACATGAAGTCAATTAAGCTTCTTCATGCCTCAGTACATTATCTATAAAAGCAGGATAATTTCAAAAGTCTAGAGAGCGTTTCTTTCCCTCACAGGGATGTTGTGAGGATTCATGGATTGAAGATTTGGAGGTACTCCAGTACCTCACCAAAATGGATCTATTACATATGCTAGACTGAAATGGAAAAATGAGGGAGGAATAATCAGTATTCCTTATATCAATAAAAACACCACTAGAAGATTAGAGCAAACCAACTATCCTAACAGAGTACCTGTACTAAACTCCAGAAACTATACAAATATATAACCCATTCGTAGTTTGCATAAATCTGTATCACACAGACATGATAAATGTAAAAGAGGAAACATTTCTGCATTGTATGTAAAACTGTCATCAGCCAAACTCATGAGAACCTAAAGCCACTACATCCAAGATGTAACTAAATACTCTGAACGAAGTTCCAGGAAGAAAATGCTACTGGTGGTTAACGCTGTTGTTTTTTGAATTACCCATGGGTAACAGAATTAATCAGGAAATGTGCTATCTGCAAGTTTGTCTTTGAAATTATTTTTTCTCAAATTACCCTTATGTATTTGAGATGTGTACAAAGCCAAGCCTGCAGCTGCCTAGTAAACTCAAACCTGTACTTCAGAATGTGTAACACCTTCTCAAAGACAGACAGATGTCACACAAACCTTCCTGATTTCAGAAATGCAGAAGAGCCAGTCTTCCCATCATCACCCTTTCTACTATAACCCACCAGGTACAGTGTCTTTTATTGCTTTGTGCTATGCAGTGTTTGCACTTAAAGCACTACATAAATATGAAAAACAAACACGGTCTGTGCTTATCTGATTAAAATACAATGTAAATTATATGCAAAATAGGTGCAGTCCATTGGTTCATGGCAAACTGCCAGTAAAGACCTTCTGTGGCTAAAGGATGTGCACCACTGATTTAGGGCTTCAACTGTCTGCTATGCTTTTACTTCTGTCTTATTATTTTACTGTTTCTTGTTACTGAATGTTCTTTCCAATATCCACTCTTATTCCTAACTGGCTTGCTTAGAACTCCAGTTGAGTACTATCTGACACCAGACAGTGCAAAAAAATGTTGCCCCATGATGCATAATCACTTTGTGACTTGATTGAGTCCAATTCAGTCTCAGCCTATGTAGTACACCACTTCTCTCTCTTTCCTTGCTTCATTCAAAACTACTGTTACTTCAATGCAAATTCATTCCAGAGGCACTTTCCTGCTTCCAGGTCTCAGCTCTCTGAAACTCCAGGTAAAGAACAACTTGAGGCCGTTCTTACAGGGTCTGCAAGCAAAGCAAATTAGCCTAATGAGCTAACTCTGTGTAACTAAGTAAAGGGGAAAAGTACTTTTCACATGAAAACACAAACCTATCCAAGCCTGATTAAAAAGTAAGGCAATGCCACAGAACATTCACAAGTTAGTTTTTATGAATTCTCACACAATTTAGGTGATGCAAAACTGGGTTTCCCAAATGCTGTTCAAACACGATTGTAGAATATATTTGTTTTGATTGGTCTTCAAGTCCTTTTCAAAGGTCTTTCAAAAGACTTTTCAAAAAGTCCTCATTTTACCTTCAATCAAGGTTGAAATTTGCTATCATAATACCTGTAGCCCCCTTTAGAATTGTTATGGGTATTTCCCAAAGAGAAAAGAACTGGGGATTCATCATGCACAAACAGGTATGTACAGTAACACCACTCCCTGTATGTTTGCTAGAAATAGCTTGGTATTTCTACCCTTTGTTTTGATGTCTGTAGGATTAATAATAAATTCAGGCCTGATCCCACAGTATTTAACACCTGGGCAAAACACTTCTTGCTAGTGTCGACAGGACTGTAGTTTGACACAACAAATGCTGCGTGTTACAAGAAACTTTAGCAGTGACAGCATTAAAAGGCAATTTTTTCCTTATCTCTTTTTGCGCTTCCCTTCTTTTCTTATCGTGATGAGAGCAGGAACAATATGGCAACTATAACAAAAGGGAATAATGAAAGCACTCACAGATTATTACTCAAAATGGGTTGATAAATGCCAAATTACCTGGCTACTATGGTGTTTGATTTTAGGACAACTTGAAGATCCATGAAGGCAGGTGACAAAAAATACCTGTGTGTCACAACTTTGGTACCCCAAAACCCTGTGGCTACCTCAGATACCATCATGTGCACATGCTACAGCAGAGGCAAGGAATACTTTTGTATGCTTTCAGACAGCAATACTAAACAGTGCTTTTTTCTTTCACTGCAGTGGTGTCTCACCCCTGTGAACTTTATTTGCCATTTTCCAGCTGACCTGCACAATACCCTGAAGCTGATTGCTACAAGGAAACTACAGTCAAAATAACAGATACAAAGCATCTCTCCTGCCAAGTGGCAAGACCTTCCAGATCTTACACTAACTTTCTCCACAACCAGCCAACATATTTCACAACACATTAGATGCATTAAAAGTCCCAAGAAAACAATGCTTAGGAACAAAACTCAAGTGCTGGAGATAGCTAGAGTAAACTTGCAGCTCTTCCAGGGCCAAAACTGCTTTTACAGCAAAGATATCCTAATGTGATGCTATTCTTCTGCCTCTATTCTCTGCCATCTCTCAAAACAGACTTGAAAAGAAGGACAGCTAGAAAACTATGAGTCAGACAGAGGTAAAAGGTTAGTCTCTGGGACCCAGAAACCACAAGGATAGGCATTGCAGACATGTATTTTTAAATGCTTTCTTTCTGTCTCCTTTCTCTCTTCCTGAAGGACTAAATGTAAAATGAAATCATCTTACAGAAGGACAGCCGCTTCCCCCCTGTGCTCAATCATTCCAGTCACACTATGTTGTCCAGTAACCTGCACTGTAATTCCTCATGAATAAAATGCCAACATTATCATCCAGAGCTATGTTGTTGACATGCGTTTTCTATTTCACTAAAAATACCATTAATTTTCTGGCTTCACAACAGCTGAGCTACTCCCAATTTGAATATACAAAAGAGTATTTTGTTTAAACCAAATTAAAAGCGTTCCAGTAAATGACTTCAATTTTGCTGGCTATACTACTTAGTGTATACAGTTCTATTTAAGCCTCTCTTTTCTCATCTCTACCCCTTCTACACCCCTGTCCTTTTCTCTCTGTTCCCCCCCCCCCCCTTCCCTTTATATACTTAATCCTTTCATTTCAGGAACTGTATTTGCCCAGCAAGACATCCACAGTCAGAGAGAGCTTCAAAAATGTAGTGCCAAAGAGTTAAGGCAATGGGGAAATTGCCTCTGCTCTGTTTTTATTCACCTGTTTGCCAAAACATATTTAGCAGTAAGGAAAGAAAGGGAAAGGGGAGGGAAAAACACATAAATGCTGACTACACCTTCTTTTTCCCATCCAGACAAGTGCCGACATTCCCCATTTAAGCTGGAATGAAAACCACCATTTCTGCCAAGCCCTCCTGGCATCTCACCACTTTATTTGTTCCCATTTGTATCTAATGCTTTTGTCAACAGTTCAACAAAAGTCAAAGCAAACAACCCACTACAAACACTGAGGGTAACAGCAACAAGCATGAATCCTTCACAATTATCCAGCCCAGCTGCTCACTGCCTGTCCAGACTGCTTTCATTTACAACAGTGTCAACAAAAGGCTGAAACCCAATAACTAGGTGGGTCAATACTACCACTGTAAAGCCTCCAGAGAAGAAAATGCTGTTCTGCTGCTTAACTGCTTCAGCAAACATGCAGAATAATTCAGTTAGATAGACAAGTGCTTGCCTAATCATTCGTTGTGTGAATTATTCAAGACTTTCCCTTCAAACTACTAAACGATGGCTCTTCAAATATTTCCAAGGAACCAGCAGATGTCCTACAGGAGAAAAGGGAACATTAGGCACATTCTGATGTAAGAGAGGGCAATTGGTAACCTGCGATCTTGAAAAGCATTAATGTTTAGAGGAATAATGCCTTCTTACACCTTGCTTCTGGTATAAAGAGCACACAGCTTTTCACACACAAGTGTTAGGCATGCATCAGTTTACTAGCTGCTTGATCTCTATACAGCATAATCAAAGCTGCTGCCTACAATTTTTCTTCCTTTCTTTCATGCAAATTGTAAAAGAGTTCTCTCCAGACACTACGTAAAGTGTAGGTAAAAATAAGCACAGTAGTTAGTCAGGTGTATGCAGAGAGGAAATATGCATTTATTCCCACATATCTCTTCCTCCACTGCCCCCCATGTTCATTAGACACAACGCAAATGCTCACTCCCCTTCCTCCAGAGGTTTCACATAGGTTCATGTTTACAGCTTCAAAGAGTAGGGCAAAG
Organism: Coloeus monedula; assembly: GCF_965178545.1. Lineage (NCBI taxonomy): Eukaryota > Metazoa > Chordata > Aves > Passeriformes > Corvidae > Coloeus > Coloeus monedula. Next base: position 43,045,481 of record NC_138822.1, on the reverse strand, counting down.
TAGTCTTACTGCATAGAACCCAATGCTAAGCATTACATGTTTTACTTCAATTGCCTCTCTAGTATGGGAAACAGCTACCTCCAGATGTCTGCTTCCCGGATTTGTTGGCTTTTGTCACAATCACATCATTACATTAACATACTACTTTTAAACTTTTAGCAAACTTTAGGAAAATGGGCAAATTAGTTAACAAATGGTGCTTGTTCTGATTTAATCTCATTATTGGCAAGAACAACCCTGGATATGAACAACTGTTTTTCCTAGGACCAGTTTACATATACATCACAGTGCAGTGTTGGATGGATATGTATCTTGAGCCAGAATACAATATCAAATACACTTATGAATATTTTATTTTTGACATCTACAGTAACAGTTGCACACGCTGAGTAACTAGTATTCCAGAGAGGATTCCTGGCAGTTTTAAGACTTAGAGTAAGAAAAATTCTGTCTGTATGTCAAATTAAAGAACATATTTTTGTTTTTATAATTAGAATCTGCAACATATTTTGTTTGCAAAACACGCGGCTTTGCAGTGATTGCACTGTAGCAATCTCTGGTGTTGTGTGTTGTCAACATGAGAGACTTCTTCTATCAAATAAAGTTTTCTTCCTCTTTCTGTCCAAAACAATCATTAAACACTTGTCTACTAAACAGCAGCAGCTCCGTCACGCTGTGATTGCCACAGCTGTTAGTAACCACTACAGCCCTATACTATTTGGTGGGAAACTTCTGTTACATTTACTATTATAAATCAGGTTATTGCTATTTGCAACACTAAGTTTGTTTACTAGTATTAGCAGGACTGTTACAGTTATCTGCAAGATTTGTAAAATTGTTTAAGGTCCAGGGAGAGCAAAGACACAAAAGAGGTACTGCAGCACAGAAAAGACTTGGTGTCAAAAGAGATGCAGTTTGCACAGATTACCTGGGAAAAACCTCTGATGCTAGATACACTAGAAACAGTCTGATGCTAGATACTCTAGAAAGAACAGGGAAGAGAGATAACATCACAATTTTTGATGGTGTCTTCTCTTCCTCATCCAGCAGAACAGGAAGAAGAGTGGAAAAATGGCACCCCCAGCCTTTGCCACAGCTGAAGATAACATTGTTACCAGAAAATCTTCTCAAAGCAAACCAGAGTTCTACAGGTCTGGTAAATAACTTTATTGCTTTCAAACACCTGCAGGGTGATACAAAGCTTTTAGGCTACCTAGATGGTGAGCACACAGTGCTTTTTCTTAGGCACCAAACTGATCCTGGACAGGTGCCATTATGCTTAAAGTAGGGTGCCTTTGCTACTCTCATGTCAATTATGGATGCTGATGAGGCACTCAAAAAATACTGTACTCCAAGGGAATGGCAGAAAAAGGTTTCTCTAACCCCACAAGGTTTAGTGTAATTGATTCTAAAGGGATTATTTAAAAGTTATCCAGACACTGATTTTTTCTCATAAATTGCAGTATGGGACAGCAAGGCTGATTACAAAATAGTATTTGCAGGTCATGGCAGGAAACCTTTCTCAAAGCAGGTAAAGAAAAGCAAAACATTAATTTCTTCAAGGGCCAAAATAAATTGCAGTTTGGTATTTTTAAAAGAAATGCAGAAGTGGGACAGAAGTATAGCATCAACAGATAGAGCCTCAACAAACATATCAGGGAGAAAGGAGAAATATAAACACACAGGTACAATTACTACAAGCCAGATACAATGATTTCCTAATGCCTGGTGATGTAAGATCACCAGGCAAAGCTTTATGTTATTTAGGTCAGCACTGGCTTTTCAACTCAATGCAACTAGTGATTTCTATAAAGTCTGTCCGCTTTGTTAATATGAAAAAAAGAACAACAGACTCAGAAATATGTTGCTGTAGCTGAAGAGTTTTATGCTGTGTGTGGTGTGTGCCAAACACAAATCACACACCACTGGGGACAACCCTTCTGGGGGTCACTGTAATTGGGAGACACCTCTCTTGGCCTTTTTTCCACACTCCTGCGCTGCACCTCTGCAGAACATGCCTGTCTGACAAAGCAGTACTCCACCAGCAAAATCAGTGTTATTATTTATTTTGATCTGTAAAGATTAATATAGCAAAGAAAATACTATATGCCCTCTTTCAAACAATACAGTGGCTTGAAATATGCCAGCCTCTCTGTATGGAGAATCTATGATAGACAGCTCAACCAGTTAATGAAAAAAGGAACAAACCTTGTTGAATCTTTTCCTTCTCTCATCCCTCCACCCCACTTGCTCATAAGTATGCAGTAAGAACACTCCCACAGCTGCATTCACTGCCTCTTGAGTGGCAGAAACAGGGGTGCAGCTGCGCCTGATAATATTCGTATGCAAACAAGTAGCACTGCTACACCTCACTTAAAAGCTCCTCGGTACTCTTCGGTAACTTTGCAGATCAAAAAGAAGTGATACAGAGCAATCTGCTGTCCTTTTAATGCAATTAGCAGATTAAAGTGGCATTTCACTTCCAATACTTCATTAAAACGCTGATTGCATCCAGCAACTGCTGGTGATAAAACATTCACAGTGTTCCCCCTACAGTCCTCCCTGAGACTTGGAGAGTTGGGGCAAGCCCTGAGTTGGCAGCCAGCAGTCAGAGCCAGCAGCCAGCACAACTTCCAGAGCCAGACACGAAATCTGCACCATGGTGCACTGCAGCAGGGATGAGGGTGGCAGAAGGCAAGGGGAGAGAATACCTGGCACCTGCCAGGGCACTGACAGGTAGTCCATAGGCCCCGTGCTAGAGCTCTCTGTAATTCCTTCAGGAGGCAGTGGAAAATACCATCCCCAGGATTTGAATGTCTTAAGCATAGTTGTGGCTGGGCCTCCTGCTGGGTCAGCTGTCACATTTCTTATTTTTGCTACATGTCTCCATTTTAAAATTGTGCGAGACCTCCTCAAGTTCTGTTTCCACTAGTTTTGTGAGAGCGAAGCATGCAAGTGGTGAAGTCCTGTAGAAACGCTGTGTGGACACAAGAGCTTATTTCAGTTTTCCTCTTAGATTATTTTTTCATGGAAGACTGACAAGCCAAACAATACCTCCTCTTAGGAGAATATTTTTTAAATTTTTTCCCCCCATGCATCCAAAAGCAAGCTAACAGCATCCCAGAAGAAGTGAAATCAAGCTGAATCCTTCAATCCCTTCATTGTGGGAAGTGCTGCTGGGGAAGGACCTGGCTTCACCCCCTCTACCAGGAGCTTGGGGCATCCCTGGGGTCCCCTCCAGCTCTGGCCCTGCTGCTACCAGCCAGCGCAGCCCCACCAGTGCCAAGGAAAGAACAAACTAAAAAAAGATTAATTCACAGATGTTCATGCATTTCACACACAGGGTGCCCTGTGGTCCGTTGCCAGGGCAACAGGAGACCACCAGCGCGCGCTTTATTGGCTTTATGAAGTGCGTCTTGGGGGCTATAGTCCGAGAAATGCTGCATGATAATCTTCAGGCTTTTCAGAAGCCTTGTTTTGTGTTTATCCACATTTAACCCTCTGAGTGTTATTACGAGCATCACTGTGCCTGGCATGCCAAGGAAAGTAGAGACAGGATGCAGGGAGACACACACATGGTCTCCGCTTCCAGCCTAGAAACCCTGGAAGGCACATCCTCAGCACCTGCTCCCACCTGCCCTGCACTGAAGTCGTCACTCACCGCCTGCAGGTAAGCTGGCAAGTAAGCTGTTGTAGCACAGAACTCAGTACAACCATGTCTGGGGACAAAACTGACACCAGAAAGCGCAAATAAAATGAAAGTTTCACACTAGACTAACAGACAAGTGGCAGCAAGCATGTTTTCTCAGTAACTTCCGAAGAAGATTAGAAAGAATCAAAAGCGTCCCGCCAACTTTCTAGACACAGTATGCAAAAAACCACACTTTTATTTGGAACCCAATATGTGACACCAGCAAACCATCCATGCCAAAACCTTTCCCAAAATTTATAAATTCACATAAAGAACCTCCCCATCTCTCCTCACTTCACGCTGGTGTCAGGTGTCTCCTCTGGCTGTCCTCTTACTAGCCAAGGCAGGGTTGCAGATGGGGGGGCAGGAGGGAACAGGGGTTAAAATCACAAATGACACAACACCCCAAGCAGCAGCAGCCGCCGCCACTGACATCAAGCGCTAATCCAGCAGGAGAAGAGAGGGAGAAAGCGAGGGTGGCAGAAGGGATCAGTTAAAGAAACGGCTTGCATTCAGACTTGCAGGGGAAAGAGCATGCAGAGACAATAATTTCCTGGGAAAAGCTAAAGCCTTACGAGAATTTACTCTGCCTTCTTTATTCAGACAATCAACCCTTTTGTGGCAGGGGCTTCCTGACTGACAGGAACCCAAGGCTCTTTAATAGGATTTCCATATTATTTCCAACACCTGCCTATAAGTTATTTGTTTACATTGAAGAAGGCAGGATTCTCAAATCAGACATCTGCTTCTGGTTCAGGCATATTTTAGGAAACCATCTAGAAAGAAGCTTTGTTGCTATGGAGACATTTTTATTTTCTTCCCTTAGTTGGATGAAAAACATTAGCATTTCCAATTTTTTGTTCTTCAAAAGGCCAAATGTCACTTAAGAAAAGACAGAACTTTTCAAATTGCTATGCAGAATAGGCTAATCGAGCTTTAGATATTTAATTAATTATTCAACTCAATTAGAGCTGCACCAAAGAGAGGCAGGAAACAGTGCAACTTTCCTGTGAACTTCCCTCAACGGCCAATTCTTGCTGGCCGGTCTAATTGCTTCTTCCCTCAAAGCACAGCTAAAACTTTGTAATTCATGTTGCACTCAACAATCTTGCATAACAACTTGCGAATCAGTCAGACTACTCATTTCCCTCAACTTTTTCTAAAATCAACCTAATCATCTCAGACTAGGAATGTGCTTCTTTCCCAGTGCCAGAAAAGAGGTAGGAAGAGCAATACAAATATTAATACACTACTAGCATTCACCCCTATGACAGAAACTTCCAGCACAAATCATACATGTCGCTGAATCCAGAAGGTACACTCCTTCCCTCCCTTTAGCAGATAATCTGCATGCCCAAGGAATCCACTGATTCATCTAAAAATAAGGGATGTTTGAAGTTACTTTGGACCTAAGAGTTTAAAAGACAAAATCAAAATGTTAAGTGCTAAAAAAAAAAAAAAAAAAAAAAAAAGAGAGAAAAAAAATCACAGTGCCAACAGAAATCTGTAAGACAAAAACCTAGCCTGTGTCCCGCTTTGACAAAAATTGAGATGCGCTGTTTATTTTCCCCCATGACATCGACAAACATCTATGTAACTTGACCAGCGAATGTGTTCCTCATTCCAACTCATCCGCTACGAGTAAACTAGTGTCAAGTCATGAATTCCAGCATCCAAAGTATGATTTTAATTGCATGTTTACAACACGGAGAACTTCAAGAGACAGAATAAACAAATTAATTTCCTCCCTTTACTTCTTTTCCCCCAGCTATTATATTGTCAAAGCCTTTGCGCTGGAGACCTTTCCACCCACCTCCTCATCCCAGCAAACTTCCTCTTCCTACTCTATGATGTGAAATCATAACCTTGTGTTATCAACATCACAGTCTGTTGCCATGGAAATAATTAGACATGACTGCTCAGGTTAGAAATTACAGCCCATGTATGTATTTGCCTTCTGGGTGAAGAGAGCACCTGCAGAGAGAATATTTGAGTTACCCTGTATCACCAAGTGGCAATATAAAAGTTTGACAGTGGGATGCACTATGGGAATTTGACCAAACGTGTGCACACCACTGAGTAAGAGTCACCCTGTGGTAACGTGCAGAAAGATGTAAGACAAGAGGACACTGTGCCATTAATAGACGGAAGTAGGTACAAGGCTATTGGGTAAAAGAGGTGAAGCCATCAAAACTAGAAGAAGCAGCTAATTCTTTGATACCAAATTATATGCTGTTACTTTCATATGAATATGAATACTCTACACTAAATTAAGCTTCCCAGATGACCTCATGAAAAAGACTAAAGACGTGACACTGCATGAATGAAAGACATTTAAGACTCAGTTGGGGTGGAGGGGAGAAAAGAAGAAGAAAACGCAGCAGGGAGATATATACCTGAGGTTCAATTTCATGTTCCAGAACTCTGTTAAAAACCACAGGGCTTGAATGACATACTACAAGTTTAGCCATGAAAAGGTTATTAAGAAAAAAAAGCAGTGCCAAAAAATCAGCTCCATAAGATAGACTGAGACAACAAACAGGACCCTGCTAATTAATATTTGTTCTGCTTCAGCAGACAGTTACTGGACGAGACTGCAACAAACAAGCATGTCTCACTCAATCACATCATTAATCCACTCACGTTCACCACCTGAGGACCAGCTATGCCCCACAGATATTTATTCATCTGTTCCACAAACAAACAATTACAACACATTTTCTGGAATTAGGGCACCTGTTACATTCGGCACAGCTTACACGCCCAGAGGCAGATATCAATTAATACTGAAAAAATTACTGTATCAGAAGCCAACAGAAGTTACTCATTATTATTTGGTAATGCTACCCCCAAAACACCCACGAAGATCAAAATCACAACTCTTGCAGAGCAGTGTAGTTCAAATACGATCTGTTTAAAACTACCACTTCATCATAACAGAAAGTAAAATATATGCAATGCTTCATTCCTGAATGGCAAAAGGTACTAACAGAATGACATGAGTCTGAAATGTCTGGATTCTAACAAGCCTGTGAAGTGCTTTTTAGCTGAAGGTGATTAATTGGCCAAATAACAAAATGATCAGGAAATAAATTCTGCACGTTTCTTTAAGTTTGTAACAGGTAACTAAATTTTTTTGGCTTGTTTAATACACACTGAATGCAGAGACATTTGGCAAGACACTCATGACACTAGAGGAAGTCACATTTAAAAGAAACCTGATGAGTAGAACAAAGTCCACAGAATACCTCACAGCAATTTATGTGGTGTTCCTCTACCAGCAGAAGAACAAAGTCAGCAACATAATTACTTTTGGTAATATCCAGAAGTCTTACATTGTATGTTGGGGATTTTTATTTTAAACTATCTTGTACTTTGCAGAAGTATATTCACACAACTCCTCCAAGCATCACAGATTCAGGAGTAAGCAGCTTACTCTTACTTACAACTAAATGAAAAGAGGCCTAAACACTTAATAGTGGCTAACAGCTTGAGAAGCACTGGAGCACCTGCTACCACAAATGTAAATGGAATGTGGGAATTGCATCCATTCACTTTCCCTGTATCGCCCACGTGTAATTATTAGCTTTCACACAGATTAAGGCAAAAGTAATTTTATTTCTAAATTCAACTCAATTTGCCCTGACAGACTTCTCCCAATTCAACAGCATGTTGGCCAGAAATCCACCTCAAAGCGGCATTTGATGCATTATTTCAGATCTTTTCTTCTAAAACTCTTTTTTTCCCCCAGAAGAATCTCAAACCAGCTGTTTTATTCCTGTCACAAGACTGCAATTTTCAATTATTGGCACTTGTTGCTGCTGAAAGAGTAGCCCCCAAGACCAAAATGAAAAAAGTTTTCATCATCTTGGCAAGTCTTACTACAGGTATAGTCTGCCCCAAATAATTTAAAAATCAGATGAAAAAAAAAAAGCCTAACAACCAAAAAACAACATAAGCAAACAAACAAACCCCAAAAGAAAAGCAATGCACAACAGGCACATAAAGAACAAGAGATCTGTATTAGAAGTGATAAAAAGTTAACACATGTTGGATCCTGTGCATGAATTCACATGTTTCAGAAGACTCTCAGATTCTTAAACAGTCTGCTCAGGGACATCCAGGCTACCTCTGGCAGGCCCACAACCCAGCCAGCATCTGGGAGATCCTTCATTCCATTTGCTGCACTTAGAGTCATGGGAAGAGAATGCTAGCACTAGAATACTTTCTGTCAGGTGGAGCTTTTGTACACAAGATGTTTCCATACCTCCTTCAAAGGGAATGTGTTAGAGAAGGAACTTTGTTAGGCACCAGAGAAGCTTTTGCCACATTTGTCCCAGAGATGATACCAGGGCTGGGAAGAAGGACATGCCTCCTGCATCAAGAGATTTCACAGGAAGTGGAAAAGAAACTTGTGCAGTGCAATTAACAAGGAAGAATCCACTTAAAACAATAATCCCTTTTTTTTTCCTTTTCTTTTTTATAAAAAGAAATTTTACAGCTTTGAAAAGGAGACACACCAAGTCCTCTGCGGAAAGCTGTTCAGCTAACTGCAGAGCTGTTTGTCTTTCTGTCAAAACACATTACTTTCCCTCAGAGCCCTTAAGCCAGGGCTGCACTTTGAGCACAGCCCTGGCGCATGCCACCCTTCCCTTCCCTTTGTCTGCTCAACAGCCTTGCCACTGCACAAAGAGCTCTCCCATGACCCAGTTTACTGCATTTAGAATTTTCCCACACTTCAAACTTCGCAAATAATTTGGAGGACTGAATCCAAGAAGAAATCAAAGAACTCCCAAAGCTGCCCTTCTCCACAGAGCTTGCTGTGCCAATGCTGATCTATTATTTAGGAACAGCTCCTGGACAATCTCAAGTTACCCGAAGGTGAATACTCAGTTTCAGCAGTGAACTACTCACTCCAGGGAGGTGCTGAGGAGGACATGAGCCCAGTCTGGCCTATGAGGCATAACACGTCACGTCTGAAAGAGTGATGCAAACTGCCTTTTCCCTAGCCTGAACTAAGAGGACAGTCAGGACCAGCACAGCTAGAGACAGGAAGTTTCAGTAAGAAAACTGCCCAGCAAATCCAAAGCTGGAAGTAGTGGCAAGAAACGGGTCATTTCAGCCAAGTTCATTTCTTTGTAGAAATGGGTAGTGTACCTTCGTTATCTCAATTGCACACTAAAGCGTAAATTTACACTTCATGAACTATTTTAAAATCCACCCTGCTTAATAATCTATACCAGCAAGAAAACACTTTAAAGTGTCTCTCACAATTAAACCCAGCCACAACCTTATATAAATCAAAATTTTGCTACCATATCAAAACGTTACACTGGGGCTGTATAACATTGCCCATATCCTCATTACATGCTACACTAATTACTACCAGCAGATTCAGAATTTTCTGCACATTAGAGGCTTTTAGAGGAGCTATAAAAAATTTCAGGCATCATTAATTTAAATTTGTATTGAAATTTCCTTTTGACAGATGGCCAAAAATTACTTACTATTTAGAGTACCAGAGCCTGCCTGTTTGCACATTGGAAGAGGAAAGGGAAAAATTAAAAGGAAGAAGGAAATTTATGTCACATTCATTACCTGTTAAATGTTAAGGAGCGTTATCCTGCATGAATAAATTATTTCATACAAGCACACAGACTCCAGCTGGTTCTGGCTGACAAAAACTGTCTCAAGTCACACAGCAGACAATCATAAAAAGCCTCTCTTAACCGGGAACCACTTAAGGGAGGAGGGATCGATTGAACAAGCGACTAACTGCTACTCTGGGCATCACTGAAAACATTTAAGGAAATTAGCAAACTCTTTCACCTTGCAAAGCTGGCAGTAAGCCCCATAATGCTGACACACAAGCCAATTCACAACCTGAGCACCGTGCAAGACAAACATCTACTTCTCATTTCAAAGTAAACTGCACAAAGTAGACACCCTTCTCTCCTTCTGGAAGCTGTATGAGTAACAGCACTTTTGAATCAATCCTAGAAAACATCAACCTTTTCAGTACAAACGCTCCACCTGACACCCATGCCAGCATAAACACCCCAACATCTCACAAATGTTACAGAAACATGAGTAGCATGTATTGTTTAGAAACAGCCAATGGCACATATTAGCAGTTCTCCTCTGTCATCTTCTTGAATGAAATCGTCATGGTTCCAACTGTATAGGTAGGCAAACTCAATCAACAAACCAGGTGGGTTTGTACTCTCACATTTAGGTATCTGCTCTGCTTGTATTTGTCAGTTTGAGTGCAGGAAAAAGGAAAATGGACTGAACTTATCTGTTCACAGTGAAGAGTGGGTGTTCTAGGGAAATCATCATGAATGTGCTCTCCAGCCTCATTGCTTAAAGCAGCAGTAGAAGTTTCCAGCCCTCATGACAAAGAGGCTGAGTGGGAAATTTAGCTTGGATGTCAGGAAAAAGTTTTTTACTGAAAGAGTGATAAAAGTTCTGGAAACGTCTGCCCAGGGGGGTGGAGGAGTCACCATCCCTGGATGTGTTTAAATAAAGACTGGATGTGGCTCTCAGCGCCATGGTTTAGTTGAGGTGGTGTTAGGCATGGGTTGGACTTGGTGATCTTGAAGGTCTCTTCCAAGCTGGTGATTCTGTGAAATCCAACATGCTGTTGTCTTATGTCAGCAGATAGACAGCTTCAGTGCCTTTGCTGGTCACTGTGAAAACTGACAGCTCCTGTCAGCTCCTGGTTGTTATGCAGAGCCATGTGGGTAACAGCAAAACTGACAACTACCAGCTCAGTTGCACTTGGCTGGGACATGTCAGGGTTGCCAGTGGCAGAATGGATGTGTTGGGACAGGCTGTGGGACACATCCCCACCTGTAGTTGCCAAAGAAGCAGGGGCATGGCCCCTAGTGTCAGCCCTGGCTGAACAGGTCTCTGGTATGGACAAAGCCTGTGCCCAGAACCATGCTCCTCCCAACACGGTCAAAGGCACACTGGTAGTATCTACCTGACAAGATCCTGCTAATCTCGTCTAACGCACTCGTGCTGTGAACATCTCTTCCACCACCTCCCCAACCCGAAGGATATATTGTATCTTCCTAAAAAAAAAGCACCACTAGAAGCTTGACAAACTGTTTCTAAGTGCTCGATAAGGCTGGTGTAGGTCTTGCCATTTCTAAGAGAAGGGTTTCTTTCATTTCACACTCAGCACCACCTAGTAAGGCTTGATCTTGTGTTTCTGAAAACTGCAAACTAGGAGAGCAGACCCATCAAGGAAGAGAAAAGGGCTAAGACACATCTCCCCACCTGCAGCATTAAAACTCCAGGAGTCCCTGAGAGACTCTGGTGGCCCTCAGTATAGAAAAGCATCGCATAGCACTGAATCATATCTATTACTAAATGCTCAAGATTTTCCAAGTTACAAGGTGTGTTATTACATCTACTTATGAACACTACCTTACTCAGGATACAGGTATGCTGCTGAGTCACTCAGAACCTGAAAATTAATTTTTGGAAAAGGAAGGCAGAATCCCCAGTGCAACATTCGTCAGGGTAGAGGGAAGGGCAGCTCACTCCTCGCAACTACAGGACAGCACATAGCACCCCACCTCTCCCCTGTGAGCAACAGAGTTCTCCTTTCTCAACTGCATTAAATATCAGAATTACAATTTACAGCGTGCAAATGATTTAAGACTACTGGCTTACTCCTTCTGTCTTAAAAGCTTGTACCCAGACCTTGGGCAGACCTTTCTTTCTATCCAAGAACAGCCTCAATGCCATTCCAGCAAATTCACTGGTTGGCATGTTGCTTGCAATCCCAGCTGCCCCACTACCAGCCACTGCCTAAATGTGATATACAGGTTGTGCAGGGTGCTGCCAATCAACACAAGCATCACAACCCAGTTCCACTTTGTGACTTTTTCCACCACTCTGTGCCACACTTCAGAAAAATGCAGCATTCATGCAGTCCTGTCGAGCTACCCTTTGCACCTACAAAATGGAATCCTACCTTGATGGAGTCTCTGTCTGCATGCAAAGCAGCCCCCGTGCGTAAGGAGGGGGAGAGATGGTGGCAGAGAATGGGCATGGGGGGAAGAGAGAAAGAGAAAAGCACTAGTTAGTTTACATAAAATTATACATTTATCATACTCCGAAGAAAGAATCTTGATGTTTGTTAAATAATAAATTGCACAGATGTTAAGTTTTCTGTACAGTTAATTATTAATGCTGTACAGCCAGATTTATAAAACTGTATTTCTAGCATTTGAACACAATTTCTGGTTACTGCTAGATACTAAACACTAAAGTAATCAGCTAGGGACTCTTCTGAAAATTCCTCTCCTCCCTCCCCTTCGCTTGTTTTAAACAGGAGAATTTGAAAAAAAGAAGGGAAACGAAGCCTCACACTCATCTAGCAGCACCTACCTCTTTGGTGATCATTATCATGGTGCTTCTTCTCATCTTTAATTGGGAGGTGGGACTGCCCCCCCAGTGCACTGGACAGTGCCAGGAGACCAGCACTGCTGCCAATGGGGGGGATGGCTGGAGGCTGCAAGCCCGAGGGGTGCGGAGTGAGCGGCACGGGAAGACCATGTCCATGTGACAAGTGCTGGGCCTGGAGTTGTTGCTGCTGTGAAAAACAAAACACAGATATTGAATTTGTTCAGGGAGCTGGGGATTGTCTGACTGATCACCTACATCAACTGACTGATCAATCAATGAATCTGATCAATCCAAGATATTAATGCTCACAAACATCCTTAAAAATGTCCATATGTTTGGACAAAACATATTCAGACTGATATGGAAAAACCTCAGGCTGAACAGGAAAACAACAACAAAAATTAAAAAAATAAAAAAAAAGCAAGTGAATGTTACCATTTTGGTGAATTTTTTATTTTTTGACAGAGGTATTACACTTTTTCTAGTGGAAACACACCATGTGCACATCTAATCAAAACATATGTAACTGTAAAAGCAGTTATATAATGAAAAAAAAAAGCTGAAAATTGAGAAAATTAGTGTTAAACAGTTCTCCCAGCGCTACTGCACAGCATGCAGTGAAAGTTAATTTGAAAGAGAAAACCTGAATTAACAATCCAGAAAAGGAAACTGGTTGCAGCCACCGTTTTAAGCCCTTTAAGTGTCCTCAGCGGTACTTGAGCAAATTACTAAAGAAAATCTAATGTAGCAAGGCTTGGGTCTTCCTGTAGGCTTGCTCAATAATGCTGAAATAATTGGGCACTCTGTGCACGTTTAGTGATGCTCGAATGAAAAGCTAGAGGCCTGCCCTTGTACTCTTCTCTAGCTGCTGACTCTGTGTTGTGACAGGTTTATTTGAGTGGGACTGTGATGCATGCACCAGTAACTGCACTGACAAAGAGTTTAAAGTCATTTTTACCAGTACACTGGCAACACATAGAGAAAGCCCTTGAGAGGTTCAAATTGGAGTGCTTGACCTCAACCAGAGCTGCATCAAGCTCTGTGCTTTTCTAACCACTGTGGGGTAGATAGACTGTTGCTATTCGTTGGGAAGGCAGGGGAAAAAACCCTGACAAATCAACAACAAAAACCAAACAGGTGAAAAAGTTTAGTTAAATATATCCCAGGAGAGATCTGTTCAGGTCTAAAGCTTACACCTTAACCATCTGACTAATTTCTGTTCACAGAATAACCAGATTACCTCTGAAATTTTCTTTTCATTTTCAAGCAGCTATTGCTCAGGATAAATCAAATCCCAAGTCCTCTAGGATTGCTCTCTCCCACCTGCATGTCTGTATACAGAACTTTAGAAGAAATAAAAACTTAACTTGCTTTGCATAAAACCATTCCACTTTAAACTTCTAAGACTTGAGACCGACCTTACATGAAGGTGAGCTGAAAGTAAAGGCTGCATGCAAGTCACAGCACACTAGATAACCCTTGCAGCACACTGCACACACACCTCCCTTGACACCCCACCCTGAAAGTAGAGATCCTTCTCTTCCTCTTGGAAATAAACCCCATGCAGTGGAATCAGAGGGGCAGTGGCATACACAAGTCATCTAATCCAGATCAGTGCCAGGGAAAGGAGAGGAATGATCTAAAAGAAAGGTACGGGGGAGTAAAAATACAAAAGATGCTGGGGGGGCAGACACCAAACCCAAAACTATACAAACAAAAACCCAGAAAGAATATTCTTCCAAGTGGAAGAAGAAGGAAAGGCTCAATCTTTTTCCTGCTTGTGAACCCATGTCATTCCAACAGGTATTCCTTCTAGTAAAATGTATCAAACCCTTTTTGCTTGCTTGATGCTCTTATGGCAGTATGCTTCATTCTTCAGAATATTAAATTAACTACAATGAAACAAAGCAAGAGAAAATAGTGTATTGCTTAGCTTCAGGGTTTGAACAGGGCTGCCTTACAACAATCTGGCATGCTCGATCTGGGGAGGGAGGAGAAGAATGAGCAAAAGAAAAGTGATAAACAACATAAAGTGTGTTCTGCTGTATCATTTTGAACAAGGAATCTCCCATTCCTATTTGAGAATGTGCTATAAACCACTGCAAGAAGATCTCTCTGTCTGAATCTGCCAGCGGCTTAAAGCACAGACTTTGAGAAGAGCCTGAGAATATCAACAGTGAGCTTTCCCCTTGTTAACTACTACACTGTCAACTGAAGAAGGACAATCACTGCACACTACTGTACAATCCATACAGACCTGCCTACTGACCTACCCAATTTGCATTATATGACCTCCTCTACTGATATAGGATGGTTTCCAAAGAGCTGAAAGAAAACCACACTGTGAATGTAATCCCCTTTTTTACTGCTCTTTGTTGGGAATCTCTCTACATAGCTCAGCAAGACAACAGCACAGACTGAAGTTTGGATGTACTGAATATCATTAATGACTCCAAGACATAATATGGTGTTTAAAAGTAGTAGCCTAGCAGCTTGAGATCACCCAGAACAGCTGGGCTGCCCAAGTCCCTCTCAGCCAAGAATCAATGTGTTTTCACTGAATCACAGAGAGCTCTGAAAATAACTGCAGAGAGTGGGGAATAAAAAAACCAAACCCAGAGCCTTCCTGCCACAGAGAACTTTTCTGAAGAGACCAAGCTCTTCCATTAAATGGGATGGGAACCTGAAATCTTACAAGAACATGGCCTCAGAAGTGACAAAGTGTCATTCACTGATAGAGCAGAAATTTGGTGCAATTTAGTCACATTGTAACAGCAGAAAGAAAATTATTTGTTATGAAAACCAGACTGTTAAACAAGTCTAAGCTAACACCCAAAATTCCAGCATAGACCCACATGCCTGTGCCACACAAGGATGATATTGTTGCAGGCTGTTAGATGGGGTGGAAGTAAAATTTCAACAACAGGAGGAAGATTGTGGACCAGGACTACATTGGTATGGGAAAGACTATGACCTCCTCCAATACAAGAGGCAATGCTGAACACCAAAAATGAGGCACTGGGCCAAAACCAGAAAGGAAGCAAATTCAAGTGAAACAATGAGCAGGCTTTTGCTCTCAAAACATAGAAGAGGAAAAGGAAATAAAAGTATATAATAATGTAATTAGTGCTGTTTGCTAATAGGCTTAGTCAAGAATGTAAAGACAAAGTGACATCTCTGACTGCCATTTCCAAACCTTTTAAAACAATTAGTGTATTCTAATACCCACACATGGACAGCTTGACTTTGTTTCTTCATTGCTTATGAGTGTCATTGGTGAGCATCAGGCGGCCTACATGCAGCCATTTGTTTAAATGGAAATTTATATAAAAATGGGCAATTCCTTAGCCCACTAGGCATCAGATTAGTGCTACAAAAGTGGCAAAAAAAGGTGATCTCCTCGAGTCATCAAAATGCCAAAGATATGGAGGAGTAAGATAACTGATAGATATTCACCACACAAAGAAATGTTCCACTACGGAAGAAAGTTCACAGTTGTTTCTGCCTGTAGGATGAATTTAGATCATAAAATCTGACACAATTTAAAAACTTGCAAGGAAAGCCTGAAAATGAGCCAACTGAGCAACCACATATTTTTTTTTAAGTTGCTGTAATGCCTTCTCTTCCCTTCTTCATCTTCTCTTTAATTTGTTATCTTTGGTCATGTTATTTATTAACTCTTAGCATGTGGCTAACTTTAGACAATCCCACCACAGTTGACTACAGTATGCATAAAGTCAAGCATACATCTTCAGCATTAATGCATAATAGGTGAAAACTTGGAAAGGAAGACTTTATGATGCTGTAAATTTTCCAGAATTATTTGAAAATAAAACCAGCAACAGTTAGCTACCAAGAAATACACCCTACGGAGTTACAAAATAGATTGCAATGTTTTTAAGGAGCATTCAACACACACTAAATATAAGAGCACAGGGTAAACACAGCAATCAGAAAGAAGCCAAGAAAGAAGACTGCATTCTTTTTAGTAATAAGTTTAGGAAGATGATCATTTAAATCAGCTGAGTAGTAAAAATTGAAGTAAAGCTTTCAAAACACATTAACACATGTCAAATAAAGATAACATCTGGCTGCTACTAATGGTATTTTCTTTTCTGTATATTCTTCTAGGCCGTCTAGAGTAAGGAATAAAGTAACTCCAAAGTCACATCTACACAAATAGGTAAAAAGGATTTGCTGAAGGTTTTTATCTGAGTAACACTAATTTTTAGAACCACCATTCTAAATATTGATGCTTAGCTTAATTCTTTTCCCAACACATCTTAAGAGATCAACTTTAAAGTAAAATGTGGTAACAAACCCACTAACAAATTAGCTTCAAATGCTCTCTTGTTATAGTCAGCACATTCAAAGCCTATTTTCCTGGAAGAGGTTCAAGTTTTTACTGGATACTTTCCAAGCAGCTCTGTGTTGCAGTAATCTACCACTTTCCCTCTTACAGACCCTCGAAAGTCACAGCTATTACTCAAACAACCCGAACATACTACTCTAATCTGAAGACATTTCTAATGTTAACAACTAATGTCTCAAAAAGATATTTTGTCTTTTGTATTTATACACATGTTCACTACTCATACCTGCAATACTGCTAGGACCTCAAAAAAACCTGAATAAAATAGCTTCATTGTTTGTTTGAAATGAGTTAGGTGCTGTGGTTGATTGCTCAGAGCGAATCATTTAGTAAGACAGCATACAGACAAAACAGAACCCAAGATGAAGAGAAAACAAAGACATAAAAACAATGGCTCCAGAGTACACAATATCAATGTCAATGGTTTGGAAACCAGCAAAGGCAATCCTCTGGCACACACAGTTATGAGTGTACTTAAGATGATATGAATTTTTATCTATCACGCCTGTTCGCACCCTTGATGTCGTCTGCACTATTTGTACTTCCTTTGTACTGTTCTCTCTCTGGTGGCAGACATTTTAAAAAAAAGGTTTTCTGTTGTTATGATACAAGACAGCAAAACAGCCTACAAAGAGAGTCATACATCAGTTCCTCCAGTGGAATGGTTCTGGAGCTATATGGGTATATACCATATAATTGGTTTGCATAAACAGTACTACTGCTGTACAGTAGAATAAACTACTACCCTTACTCTTTTAAGGGAGAGTGATCAGTTTGAAAATTATTACAGTGCCCAAAGTAAAAGGAAATATCCTGGTGGGAGTCTTCTTTAGACCACCGAGATGAAGAGGCAGTTGAAATAGTCTATAAACAGTTGGCAGAATTCTCACAATCACAAGCTCTTTCTCTCTTAAGGGATTTCAACTTACAAGATGTCTGCTAGAAATACAACACAACAGAGAGAAAGTAGTCCAGGAGGTTCCTCGAGGACAATTTCCTCACATAGTGGGTGAGGGAGAGAACAAGGGCTGGTGCCCCACTGGACCTGCTGTTTGTTTGAACAAACTAGGATTAGTGGGAGAGGTGGTGATCAGAGGCCATCTTGGGCACAGCAATCAAAAACTGTTATGAGTTTTCAGTTCCTGAAGAAAGAGGGAATCAGTAAAACTGCTGCCTTGAAGTTCTGAAGGGCACTTTGACCTATTTAGGGGACTAGTTGTGAGAGTCCCTTGGTAGGCAATCTTGAGGGACACAAGGGTCCAGGATAGCTGGATGTACTTTAAGGAAATCTAAAGGCACATGAGCAGGCTCTACCCCTGTGTCAACAAACAGGGAAGAAGACCGGCCTGGTTAAACAGTTTTGGGTAGAACTCAGTTTAAAAACAAGGCATGTATCAGCTTCAGAAGAAGGAGCAGGAGGACAAACAAGGATATCATGAGGTTACCCAGGGGAAAAATTAGAAGCGCCAAAGTCTAACTGGAACTTAATCTAGTTACTGCCAAAAAAGAAAAGGAAAATGTTTTTACAAATATATCAGCAACAAAAGAAGGGCTGAAGGAACTCTCCATTCTTTACTGGATGTAGGGGGAAACGAAACATAGTAAAAAAGTATGAAGAAAAATCTGAGGTTCTTAACGCCTTCTTTGCCTCAGTCTTTAATAATGACATCAGCTGTCCTCCAAGTACCCAGCTCTGAGAGGTGGGATGGGAGCAGAATGATGCACCCATAACCCAGAAGGAAATGTTCAGCAGCATGTTAACACCATTTAGATGCACACAAGTCTATGGGGCCAGATGGGATCCACCCAAGGGTATTAAGGGAGCTGGTGGCAGAGTTCAGCAAGCCACTTGCCATCATTTACCACCAGTCCTGGCTAACCAGAGAGGTCCCAATAGACTGGAAGTTAGCAAATGTGACCCCCATCTACAAGACGGCCCAGTAGAAGGATACAGGGAAATACAGACTTGTCAATATGATGTCAGTGCTGGGGAAGGTTACAAAACAGATAATCTTGAGTGCCAATATGGACATACAGGACACTCAGAGAATCAGGCCCAGCCAGCATGGGTTTGTGAAAAGTACATCTTGCTTGACCAACCAGATGGATGAGAGAAAGGCTGTGGATGTTGTCTACATGGACTTTAGTAAAGCCTTTGATCCCTTTTCTCATAGCATTCTCTAGGAGAAACTGGTTTCCCATGGTACAGAGGAGTGCATTCTTTGCTGGATAAAAACTGACTGGATGGCTGGACCCGCAGTGTCGGTGAATGGAGTTACATCAGCTGGCAGCCCAGGTCTCAGTGTTGAAGATAGCTCTGTTTAACATCTTTATCAACAATCTGGACAAGGGGATTGAGTGCCCCCTCACTCAGTTTGCAGATGACACCATGCTGGGGAGGAGGACAGGAAGGCTCTACTGAGGGTTCTTGACTGGATCAATGAGCCAAGGTTAACAGTATAAGCTTCAACAAGACCAAGTCATGACAGCCCGAGGCAGTGATACAGGCTGAGGGCAGAGTGGCTGGAAAGCTGACTGGTGGAAAAACACCTCGGAGTGCTGGTTGACGCAGCTGAACGTGAGCCAGCTGCGCCCAGGTGGCCAAGAAGGCCAACAGCATCCTGGCCTTTATCAGCAATAGTGTGGCCAGCAGGACCAGGGAAGGGATCATTGCCCTGTATTCACACTGTTGAGGCCCTACCTCAAGCGCTGTGTTCAGTTCTGGGGCCCTCAATTTAGGAAAGACATTGAGGGGCTGGAGTGTGTCCACAGAAGAGCAACAGAGCTGGTGAAAGGTCTGGAGCACAAGTCCTATGAAGAGTGGCTAAGGCAGCTGGGGCTGTTTAGACTGGCGAAAAGGGAGCTCGGGAGACATTATCACTGTTTACAACAGCCTGAGAGAAGGTTGCAGTGCTGCAGGAGTCAGTCTCTTCTCCCAGGCAACTAGGTATCGGATGAGAGGAAATGGCCTCAAGCTGTGCCAGGGGAGGATATTAGGAAAACCTCTTCACTGAAAACATGGTCATGCATCGAACAGGCTGCCCAGGGAGGTGGTGGAACCACCATACATGGAAGTGCTCAGAAAAACTTCTGGATGTGGCACCTGGAAACATGGCTTAATTGTAAACACAGTGGTGCTGGTCTAAGGGTTGGATCCGATGATCTTAGAGGTGTTTTCCAGCATAAAAAATCCTGTGATTCTATGAAATGTATCAGAGATTAGTGGAAACTTTAAATGCTCAGATGCAACTGATCTACTAGAAAATTTGGATGTGTCTGTTCACAAAGGGGCATGAATACAGACCTTAAACAAAAATCCAGGAATAAGAATGAAAAACAATGAAAAAGGAGAGAGAATAAGGAGCAGACTAATAATAAAAATAATGATAATAACAACGCTTTTTTTTTTTTAAGAATCAAATGCCAGGCTACTTGCTCTCTAAGAATCAGCAATTTCTGTCTTTGAGGATGCTGATTCCACAGAAGGAAAGCAAGCTCCACTGAGGAAACTATGGGGGGAAGGAAAAAAATCAATAGTTGTCATTAATCAGAAGAGGAGCATTTAGAGCTCCTACATAAATAACAAAAAACCATCAGAATCATATCTCTTCAAATTGCTTCAAAGATCTTTTAAGTGATCTAGGAACAAAAAGTCATCTCCCAAATCATACTGTGGCATGAAAGGCAATATATGCAGAGCACATTTCCGTTCTTAATCATATATATGGGAACATCTGTCAGGATACATGTTTCACCATTTGTCCTCCCTTCCACTCTTACGACTATTTTTCACTCAGTGAAACAGCATAGACAGACAACAAAAAATTAATACAACCTACTAACAAGTAAAAGATTCATGGCAAAAAAATGGACAGAATCTTGATAAGGGAAAAACCTAGTCCTCTGCAAAGGGTAAGTTCACCTTCCCACAGAATTTAGAGTTCAGTAGTTCCTTCTTCTGGTTGCAGGACTTCATCTCAATTTCACACTGGAGGTGAGGGAGGAAGAATGAAACTCTTCAGAATCACTTTCTATTATCATTTAATAAAGGGCAGAAATTCCTGCATAAATCATGTAACAAACAAACTCTCTTCTTCCTTCTCCCCCATCAATTTCTATCTAAGGTAAAGAAAATCCACATCTTCTGCCAGAGAAGGCAGAAAGCACGAACAGTAAGCTAAAGGTCTTGCCATGAGGAGTGCTAGTGGTGTGATATGTGCCTCGACATAACAAACCTCTGCTTCAAAACTTTTTCACACAGACCAGTGCAAAAATAACAATGGCAGCAAATGGGTGTTTTCTGCTACATATAAATAGATGGCGAAATTAATCTCTGACTAAGTAGGCACACACTGGTTCGGGTACCTTATTTACTAAATGCTCCACTAACATCCTACCCATAGACAATGGGAAGAGATTTTTTTTCTCCTCTGGCCTAACAGTAAAAAGGCAGCATCTCTGTTATGACCTTGTAAATTCTGGTCATTTTCTTTAGAAATGAAAGCAATGTCTATGCTTTTCCCAGCAGATTTCTAAATAATCTTCTAGGGTTACCACAGTAAAAAGTTTCTGAAAACCTGGGCTAAAAAGTGAAAAAGTTACCATCTGAGATGTATCACAAATCAAACAATAAAAGCCAGAAGTTAAGCAATGCCACTGGTCACAGAGATTCAAGTGCCTAAATCTATAAGCAATTATATTACCAGAGCTTTCAAATATGGCAAATATAATTCACTTCTAAGATTCCTCACAAGGTATAGTTTTAGAGCCATGTAATATCAGCATAAAAGAGATATATGTCTGTTTCTCTAATGCATCTTATAAGGTTACCAACTCAAATTTCTAGATAGCAATTACTGAGAAGCAGAGGTTCCTTAACTCTGTTAACACTATGTTTCATCATGCTTACAACACACAGGTTGTGTTGTGTGTGTTGTGCTGGATTTCAGCAAGTTGTCTTTGCTTCGGATAAAAACCTGGGTTGTGCAGACTGATCTATTCTTTCCAACCCATTCTGTATCTTTAAAGACAGCCATTTCTGGTGCAGCTGTGGTCCTATGCAGAGGATTGCAATGCCTGCTCTTCTCAGAGGTGAGTAGCCTCTTTCCCAGGTGTTAGGACACATGGATGCCATTATCTCTCTCCAAGCAGATTTCACTGAGAGATGTAGTATTCTGTCTCTTTAATGTAGTGCCCATTAGCCCGGAAACTGAAACTTAAAGTGGTTTGTTTTGCTTTAGTGCAGTTACAGCAGCTTTGATAAAGGAAGGTCCTGACAAGGATCAAATCACCTGGCTTTAAATCACAGCCCCAAGACTGTGGAAGGACCACTTACTCTTCTTGCCTTAGCCTCTTTAAAAAGTGTAACAGGGAAAGCAGTATTCCCGTGTTCCACAAACATTACTTGAGTTAGTTCATCAGTGTTTGTGATGCATTCATCTACCCAAGGATATGACTGTGAAAAATTCACCAGGCAATAAGCAAGTAACTGTCTTATTAATAAAAATCAAACGTTCTGAAATATCAGACAATGTAAGGATTTAAGACCTCCTAAATTCCTTCTTCATGGATGGACTTAACATGTGGAAATACTCTACTTACGCAGTACTTTAGTGTCCATCCCAGTTAAGCACTAGAGCCCTTGTTTTGTCCTACATTTAAGACAGAGGACGTGAAAAGAACTATTCACCTATCTGAAGAATGCAAACACTTAACTGATCCACTCTACAATACAGTCCTGGTTCTCATTCATTGCTGCTTTGTAGGCAGCAGCCTACAAAATGTGGTTGGGAGGAAGTCTAGGTGACAAATATATGATCTTGTTTAGGGGTGGTATCAGAACTCTTGCAGTATGAAACCATGATACAATAGCAGCTGCCTTTAGGCTATACTGTACAGCAAGGATACCTATTTAAAGAGACAGTATTGCCACTGAGTACATAAACATTGCTGATTTTGCAATCAAGTGTTTTGGGAAATTCCTGCCTTCACAATACTTTAAAACCAGATAGAGTTTTCCTTTTTTTCTAGAGAACTGGTATAAGGCCATCACTGAATGCAATACACAGCATATAGTAGACCAATATGGAACACAGCATATCTGTATTTGGTTGGCAATAGCTTCTGGCAACATTTGCTGGAGTGCAGACCCCGCTGGCAACAGTATTGTCTCCTTTCTATTGTGTGTTACGTGAAACCATACAAATATAAGTCATAAATAAAATATTGCATATGTTCATGTTACAGAATATCAAGAAAATTCTCCACTGGACTCTTCCCATCTGTACTGACTAATCCTAATTTAAAAAACAAAGAAGATACGGTGGTCACATAGCTTCAGTCCAGGGTTTTGTAAAACCTTGAGAAACATGGAGGCTAAAGTCAGCTCTTCTGTCTGATGAGATAGAGTGTGTGAGCCACAACACACATGTCATGTGCATTTACTTAAGCATAACAAGCAAAGGCCTCTGGCACCAGCACATTGGCAGGGAGATGCCGTAAGTGGTCGGCACTTCACACTGCAACACTACTGACTGCTCATATAGTGATAGACCAATACAAATTCAAGTAGCTACCACTGCTACTGAAAATAGGACAAAAAGCAAAAGACACTGGCAGCCCACTCAAAGTGCAGCAACAGTATTTAAAATCCATCCTCGGAGCCTTTTATTTGGTAAATATGGAACCTGGAAATTATTTACATTCCAATTAATTCCCTCAAAAATCCCTAAAAAGATAATTTTCAGTTTCTTTAAATGAAGATGATGCTGCATACTGAAGAGATTTATTTAAATTAGGCCTCACCTTCAAGGCTCTCTCTTGAAGCTGGCATATGGGAATAAGGGAACAAGATGACAAATTCCTCTAAAACAGATCTTTGCAACCAAAAAACAGGATGTCTTTAACTTAGCCAGACTTAAGGTGAATAACTGAAAATCAAAAGTGCTCACCCAGAAGCCTTCTATATCAACAATTCCTTCTATAAATCATTTCAGGCACTAGGCAAAATATTCGCAGGACCGTATCACCACTCAATATAAAATCAGCAAACATGAGTAATTAAATGGGGAGCAATTTTCAACATTTCTTTAGGGTACACAAATAAACACAACTTGAAG
This sequence comes from Coloeus monedula, assembly GCF_965178545.1. Taxonomy (NCBI): domain Eukaryota; kingdom Metazoa; phylum Chordata; class Aves; order Passeriformes; family Corvidae; genus Coloeus; species Coloeus monedula. The sequence continues at coordinate 43,021,879 of NC_138822.1, read as the reverse complement.
CACATAGCTATTAAATCAGCCTATGCTGTCACCTTCCCACTTTAACAACCTGTGTACAATACACAACTTGTTTTACAGAATTAAAGCTTCAACCACTGCTTAACACACCTTTGAATGAGCAATACAGAAGGGCTAGAGAGACAAGTGACTGTTGTCCCCACGCTACAACATACCTGTTCTAACTGACAGTACCATTTCTGAATGCACACACTGGCCAGGAATGACTTTTCCATACCAACTGTGTGTATTGGTTCACGTAGAAAATCCTCACTCTTTCTCACAGCACCCGTACACACAGGAGCCAGAAACAAGCTACCATCTGAGAGAAGCAGGAGATGCCTCTGCATGTTAAGCAGCATTTGGCATCTGCAGCCCTGGACAAGGCACCATGGCAATGATGGCAGGCACTGACGCCAATTCTTATTTCAAGTTGTGTGTACTTATCTGCACCACACTGCTTTCAAAAGCTTCCGTGCCTATTTCCTAAACAGCTGTTGTTCTCCACAGCTGTAAAACAATCACTCTCTTGAAAGCAAACAAAAATTATGGACCTTTTGAGAGGGGTCAAACAAGCACCTTGGCCTCAAACACAGGGTAGAAATTGTGACAAATGGTGCATTTAAGAAGGAACATTTTGGCACAGTAATTATATGTGACAAGACAGAAGGAGTCCTTTCTTCCAGTAACTGCCATTTGCTTACTTTTAAAGAAGATAATAAAGGTGGCATAATAAAACAAAATGCTTAAAAATTAAACCAAAGCCATTCTTTTTTCACTCAGATGCATAGAATGGTAAAGAAAAAGAATTATTTCAATCATTTCCTTAGTAATACAAGTAATATTTAAATAGATTTAATAGTGCTGCTCCAAACCAATGAATTATGAGTTTAAAACCTATTAAAATGTAATGTTTTTTTCCTGAGCTGAGGGGAGAGAGATTTAAATTCACTGAATTTTAATATTTCAGCTTGAGCTGCAGGAGGTAGAGAAAGTCCAAATGAACTATTCCATCAGCACCATTCAAGCATGAACATTTTAATCAGTTTTACTTCCTTGGAGTTCTCCAACACAGTTTACGCTGTCATTCTGAAAGCACTTAACACAGAGGGTGTGAAAAACCACCAAGGCTTGTTATTGCCTTCACAATTGATGGCAAATAATTTTGCAGACTTCCTATCATTAAAATGTCACTGCTAAAAATTGAGGTTCAGCATTTCTCGTGCTAAACTGCATTTTCTTTGAACACCATCACATACCCATTCTTAAGTTTTTGGTACATTTATCTCTCTCCATGTGATAAGCAGCCACACAGGCCTTCATTTCTGCCTTACTATCCAACTGTAGTAGAAAAATTACTATTTTAAACAGATAAAATTCTTAAAATATTACAAGTTACTTCCCTGGTTGCCTTATTAAAATGTAACCACACTCACACAGCATGTTCCAATTGTATAGTATAATGGATTAAAGAAAACAAACCCCAACATTTTAAGAAAGTTAGACAACTCAATTTATTAATACAGGAAATGAAAACATCATTCCTAATTAGATTATATTTCTGATTTAAGGCAACAATTTGAACGCTGTTCCAACAGTGCAATCTTGCAGACTCTAATGCAAAAACACGGCAGCACGACACATGACAAGATCAACCAGATATATCACACTGCTCATCCTGGAACGCCCAACCTGGAAAGCGGCTCTGAATGTGCACTACAGATTGCCCTGAGCAAGAATGCTGCACCACACTGTCCACGGCAAACATCAGAGAGTCTGAATGCCTGCAGATTTACAGTCCTCCTGCAGCATGCTTATGATACACCCAGTTGTGGTTTAGTTTTTCTCACTGCATCTCTCCAGAAGATGATAAATGATTGTTTGAGCCCATCAACAGTTTTAAACTGAACATGACCTGTGAAAGAAGTCATTATAACTGTGTTTCATTCCATTAAACATAACTAGTTTATTGTCAGGAGAACAGGCAGTCTCTCTAGGTTCTGGGCTCACTTCAGTATTTTGCATTTAAACTGCACGGATCAGTGATTTGGTTCATTTACCAATGAAGATAGAATAATATTGCAAAGTTAAAAGGTGCTTCATCAGATTCCATTAAATCAGAGCACATTCATACAAAAATATATACATGTGAAACACAAAGAGAGATATGATCTGTGCACCTTCAATTCTTTTCTTGTGCCACACTCCATTCTGGTAGCATGCACTTTTAAATCAAACCCAGAGCTGCTCTGTTCGAACCAAGGGAGTTTAGCATGAGTGAATTGAACTGAATAGAATGCCCACAAAACACAGAGAAACTTAAGCTGCAGTTTTATTCCTGAAACTCAAAATACTGCTTCTGGTTTTGTCTGATACATAGTTCAATGGGTTAAACAAACACTGGAAGTTTTTAAAATACCACAGGGTTAAAAGAACACAAACCCTGTCAGACTTACCAAACAGAAAAATAACGTAAGATAACATAATCAGGATTTCCAATTATGTTCTTTTTTTTATTTTTATCAGTATTCACTTTAGAAAGTATGATAAGCCTTTTCTAGCCCCACACTACATTTTCAGACTCTAAATCTCTCTAAGTGCGGACATAACATTGTTGTGGATATTCTTACAACGTGATCTTAAGCTTATTAGATAGCTTGCATTCCTTTTTATTCCATTTTTTAAAAATTAATCTCTAAAAGATTGCATGAGATTACTTCTCTTTAAACCTAATGAAGACCCAACTTCAGTCCATATTGCTCCTGTTTTTCTAAAATTAAAGAGAAACACACAGTATTTCCTAAGTCAACATAAAACACCTGAGAGAAAAAAGGCAGTAGAGCAAGGTAAAAATCAGACTTGTCAGGGATGCAAGGGCTGGCCAACTTTAATGCACAAACCCAAAAGTCTGATAGTTTATAAAAGTTTGAGACAATAGAATTTCAGCTGACATGAAAAGACAAACTCAGACAGGAAGAGAAAAGAAAATTTACTTCTGTCAGGTGGGGGAAGACCAACAGAATTACTGCCAGGCTCCCAAACAAGTGTCTCATCTGTTTGTTTTTATTCTGTGTGGTTTAGTGGTTCATGAAAGCAGGATAAACTTAAATGATGAGTGCGATAGCCAGTATCTTTAACATCACACACTTCACATTTGCTTTCTTTAGTAGAACTCAAATGCTTTTTGCAGTCTCTCTAATCCAAACAAAGGTGAATGGCAAAAATGTGCACAGGTAGACTGTGAAGGATGTGCATGTGCACGTATACACAAAACCATACATGCAACTATAAACGCATGCTACAAATGCACATGCAACACACACATATAAAAGCTTCTTTCATAAAGAAGCCAACCTTTAGCTACTTACTTTATGCAAAGAATGTTAATAGAAGGCAATATTTTTGGTTAGGTAATGAAAACTAATTGGGAAATTATTCATTTCCCACTCTCCCCACTGGAGCGTAAAAGACATACAACAAATGTTATTCATGATTCTACACGATGCGCTCTGATTCACCTCTTTCTTTCTAACGGGCACTTCAGAGGAAATAAAGGTTACTCTTTTTCATTTATAATTTCTAATTGACTGCCAGTGCTTTCTTGTGGTCAGAGGTATACAAAACAGAGTTAGAAACAGCCTATTAAAAACAAGCTACAATCAGACTGCTGCTCTAAACTAGTGTCAGAAATGATCAGAAAGTCCTGATTTCCTTGTTAAAAGACACAGGCATAATTGAAGCAATATCATCACTTCAGATTGATTATTCAGCGACCCTTATCCACATCTTCATTCAGCAATTTGAATTTTAATGAAAGTAAATGGAATAATTAGCATTTCAAAGTGTGTTTGATACACTGAATAAAAAAAAGGAAAATACTTTTATGTATAATCTATACGCAGAAGAAAAAGCATTTGGGAGGACGCAAAAGATAGGAAGTACAGTTGTAGTGTCTTCATTAGAATAACTTAAACAACTGCTTGCTCCAGCTGCATAATTATACAGGAGAATATTGTGTTATTAAGCTATGACTTCTCACCTTTTTTTTATGTAGTGTGAATAGCCATTTGTTTCGTTGTTATGCCTGTCTTCTCCAGTTATAAAATATAAACACTGTTGGCTGCCTACACCTATAAAATCTCTGTACTGGGCTAATACCACTGGCAGTAAAGGTTTTACAAGAGGGGCTCCACGCACCTGTATTTTTAGATGACTAAGAGCAGGACACCTATAAGCACAGTGGCGATAAGTGGTTCTGCTGTTGATTTTGGTTGTATGTTTGGGTTTTTTGGTTTTGGTGGGGGTGTTTCGGTTGGTTGGTTGGGTGGGGTTTTTTGTTTTTTAAAGTAACAGCTATTTTTTAATGTAAAAACAAAAAGTGTGATGAATGTTCAGAGTCTTGAACCAACACACAGAAAAATATGTGGGCAGCAGGGATGGGAAAAACAGTGTATCATATCAAGGCTACCTGTTACCGTGCCTGCAGAAGCACACTGGCAGGTGGTATGCAAAGGAAACAATGTTCCTCAAATAGAACATTAAGAAAGAAAAAAAGGAAAAACAAATACAGAACCTGCTTTGGGGAATAGATACAACACAGACATTAATTACCCCATTAGTCTTCTTGGCACAGTGCAAGCAGAAGTCTTCAGGTAGTAACCAGCTTTTATGAAGATCAAGCTACTGAACTTCACCACTGCCCACAACTTTTGCCCATCTGATGGAAATGAGTTCATGCAAGAGAGAAAGAAAAAGAAAAGCTACCAGGGCTAAAATGGAAAGACCACATACCCCAATGATTGCGTTCAGTTCTGCCATGGTCACTTGTTTGGCACGCTCCACAGCCTGCACCACTTGTTGCTGGTGCTATAAATGAAGATCAGAAACAGAATAAAATTATTTGTTTCTAAATTCATAAGCACAGTTTCTTTCTTTTATTGTTTTTATTTGCTTTTCTAACACATGCAGGATCTAAATAAGTATTCTCTAATAGACAGTCACATTGTGTGTTGATCTGCAAAAATATATAGGCAAGAGGAGGATTTTTATTTTTATGCCATTACATGCTAGGAATTACACCTCTGCTTCCCGAAGAGCTCTTTTACAACCTGGCTAAATGGGAAAATGCTCATCAGCACAATGTGCTTTCGAACTTGAATGCCATCTTCAAATGTAAGCCACTTTCCTTACAACCATGGAAACTTTATGAATAAACCCCACCCAGTATTCTGAAAAGAAAGGTATATATTTTCAACAAGCACATGGCACCCACATCACTGAAGAATATACAGATTCTCCTCCTAGGTACATTTCAAAGCAGCTCAACCATGAGAAAGAAATTTAAAATGACATTCACAAATCTGTCAAACACATGAAAAAGAACTAATTATTTCAATCCCCAATATGTAAATTTTAATAGCTTTAAAAAGTCCATCAAAAACACATGATATAATTAACAACACAGTTTACAAGCTCCAGTGGTTGTATTATCTCAGTTTGAGTGATACTGTATTCCTGCAGTAAATTCAGAATTACTGTATGTTGAAAACTGACTGGTATTTATTTGAAAACATCAACTACAAACAAAATAAGGTTCTCATCTTGCAACCAGATTTATGCCTGTTCAGACCTCCACCAGAGGCAAATTAATCTTCACAGGCAACCTCATACAATCAGGATGACACAGAACAAATAGGTGCAAGGAAGGGTCATAGAGAACTGCAAGTAGGTTGTGTGATCTGCACTGAGAGTGAGACATCTTTGATTTACAGCTACAGGTCGAACAGAGAAAGGAAGGAGGTCTTGATCTGGAGAGGTGCTAAAACTGTAACAATGAAACATCAGCTTTGTATCGAAACCAACATCTAGATGTTTTTTGGCACAAAGTTTAAGTAAAAGGTTGAGAAGGTCCCTTTAAAGATTCAAGTTAGCCCTTCCATGGGTGTGCATATGGGCAGAATGGAGCCAAGGTACAGGCCATCCTGTACAGCAACTCCTCCTGTGCATCCTTATCAGAAGTAAGAAGATGCATAAAATGAGGACCCAAATCCTCAAGACCACCTCCAACACAGGAGTGAGGTGAAGAGCATCCGGACTCCCCAATGGGAGCACCCTAAGCCCCACTGTGTGGGGGGCCTGTAAAAAAAGGTGCTGCTTGGCAGACTCAGATTTCACAATTCTCAATGCAACACACAAACAAAAATGGTATTTTCACTTACAAGCCCTCTCGCATAAAAGCTCTCAGGGCAAGGAAAAGCAAACCTAAAAATCCATCCATAACAGTATGTCCTGGTTTTGGCCAGTACAGAGTTAATTTTTACACAGCAGCCATGAGGTGTGGGCGTGTCTGGGCTATTTTATAACACCTCACCTCATTGCTTCAGGGCACAACTGAGGGACTCTTGGGCATTCTGGAAGAAATAGCTTTTGGTCCCAGAAAGCATGGTAGCTGGAGGGTCTGTCTTTCATTGGTTCTTGGCCCCGGGCTTGGTGAATAATTTTGCTTGGAAAATCAGTCTCTCCTTGTACATTTTTGTTATTAGCATTGTTGCTGTTACTGTCTGTTTTCTTATCTCATTCCAGTAAATTGTTCTTATCTCAACCCATAATCTCTGCCTTTTTTCTCCCCAGAGGAAGGTGGTGGGGGAAGTGGCTGCATGGTTTTCTTTTTAGTGGAAACACTAAACTGGGGAGTGCCATTCCTAAACAGGGACACTGTAAAAAATTCTGATTATGAAGAACAGATAAATGCAAAGAATGAAGGTGGTAATTCAGAAAAACTCCTGGAAGGAAGAAAATAGTTGGGTTTTTTTTTAAGCGAAGAAGAATTACATGAAGGAAATGACTAGAGATCAAGTAGAATACTGCTGCTTTGTAGCTGCAAACAGAATCACAGCAGTCCCATTTAGAGTTTCGTAAAACTACAGCGCCAATATAAATCCAATCTGCCACTTACAAGAAGACAGTGTAAAGACTAAAAAGCAGGTTGAACATGAGTAAACATATTCTTGGTATTTAAGAAGAAAAAATCAAAAATCCAGTGTATCTCTACCACAGATACCAGAAAAAAAGAAAATTATAATATTCAAGCACCAAGTTCCTGGCAACGTGTTATCAGCTCCAGGTCATCACTTGTTAAGAACAGGTACAGTTTTCATCGATTATATAGCTGAAAATCTGGTGACCCATGACTCTTATGTCAACAGGGTGATTATAAAAATTACAGCACTATTTTCTGGAGGAGGTCATTCACACCAAAAATGGGTCACGGAATTTTTCATCAAGTCATTATAAAAACCCCAAAAGAACAGAGAAGAGTTTTAAAAATATGTACTTTTTAATAGAAGCACTTACAGAGAAGTTTAGTCTTCTTTCTTACCATTTCACAGGCAATGCTTTTCACAATGAGGTAAAGAAAGTTCTTGTATATATGAGTGTTCTATTCCAACACCAATTCACTTAAATCCTGTTCCCAGGAGAAGAAAAAACTTCTAAGGCACTACAAAAACTGGCCTAAGCTTAACAAAATTATTGTAGAAATTACTTCAATTTGCATCCAGGAGTTGAAAAATAAGTCAACTCCAAAAGAGCTAGAGTGTTTTCTGTTCCCTTACAGCAAACACATAAAGAATAGCTCTCAGAAGAATTTGGGAAAAATGTTATTTCATTCTTAGGCGAGAGGAAGAGAAGGCGAAGGCATGGAGTACCAAAACCTCACTTTCACATTTCTGCTGGAGCAGCCACACAATCCATCTTTCATTGATACTAATAGGTTTGGGATCAAGACTTCACAGAGAGGAGAAAACCCAAGGGCCTAGTAACACTGAACTTAAATTAGGTACAGTAGAGACAATTAAAACTCTCCTATTGCTAGCTGCTTTAACATTGATTTAATCTTCAGTGGGGTCATATGCAAAAGGCTCAAAATAGATGGTCTGTAATTAGCCTCCCCATCACTTCCAGCTCATTGCAGCAACTGAGCAGGCTCCCCCTCAACTCTCAAAACCCCCATGGGGGGGCATGACCCAAGTGATCCTGGGGCTACTTCAAGTTACAGACACAAACCACACACTTGAGTGAAAAAAGGCGCAGGAAAGCCCATGAAGGGTTTGAATAGGCCATGCAGGGTTTGAAGAGCTGTCTGCTCACAGCCCTTCTGAAACTGGGGGCCCCAGGTTACCAGACACAGCTCTAGGAATGGGTGCGGATCTCTAGATGTAGAGAAGGAGTCCATCTGGGTGCAGGGACCCACAGCAACCCAAAATCAAGGTGAGGGGCAGAGAGCCCAGGGGCCCGCTGAGCAGGATGGCTGGCCCAGCTCCAATGGGTACCCAAGGATGGATGGTTCCAATACCTGCCATGTGCCTGAACACCCTCCTGGGCCAGCACACCAGCAACAAGCAGCATTATGTTAAAACCAAGCAGCACACATCGGCCTGTCCATCAAGCGATCACGTAGTGATTTACAGACAAGTAAAAACAGCAACAACATAAAAGGGTTACTTTTTCCCCAACCAAATACAGACACAGGGTTGCAACTTTCACACACATTTAATGCTAGCCTTCCTCTGTGCACACAAGCAAATGACAGACCTGGGGTTTTTTCAGTTGTGGGAAAACAGTATTTTGCACTGCATTTAACATGCCAGAGCAATGAGCTCAGTACCCTGCCCCATGCAGACTAATACTGTTTCTCCTTTCTAACTTCTTGTTTCTTCTCCCCTTTTTGCTTTCTGTAATGAGCAGTGTGTCTGCACTTGCCTTGTGCTGGAAAATCACTTCTTTTAGTCTCACAGTGGGTAGCAACAGCTACAGAGACCACAAGAAGAATGTAGGCTTTTTCACCATCACATTGTCTCACCACACAGTTGTCACCTAGCCTCGGCTCATGCACAGGCACTGCAGCATGGTGGAAAATTCCCGGGATTTTTATACCATGTCAGAGCTCTCCACAACTCCCAATGACAGGGGCACTGTGCTGACAGCAACTGACTGGCCAAAATTCCCCCAGGCACGAACACAGTTACACTGGTGTTAAAAACCCCTAATTACAGACTGTCTTCAGGACTATCACCAACATTCAAAGCAAAACTCCCTGAACAATTTGCTTGAAAGCAAGCAGCCTCTGCTATTCCTTACTCACATTATTTTGTTGTTCTATTATATGTTTAGAGGAAGTTGCTTAAGAACTGCAGCACTGCCTTTCTTAGAAGCCCTATCTAGAGACAACATAATGAGACAAGGTCATGCCAAAAACGCTAGTGAGAATGGGAGAGCAAATACACACTTACCATGGAGTACAGCACACACTGTAAAAGCTAGAAGGGACAAGTTGGGTCACTGCACAAAGGCACCGTAACTCAGACAAGATATAATAACTACTTTAGAAAAATGTAAGAACATGATTAGCAATATATGCATAAATTGCTAATGAGATGCATTCTTTGCCAGAAGGATTACAGATCTCTGAGGGTTTCGTTGTTTCCTTGCTGTTTAGCTCTAGTCTGGGGCAAGTCTAAGATGGAAGCAAATAATTCTGTTTTCTCAACCTCACATCTCAGACCAAAAGCTACTTCCTTCTGATCAGTATGTAAGAACTCCTGGTCTGCCTTCCATATAATGGATCTCACCCTCCTCATTCAAATTTACTGAGCTTCAGAAACGCCTCTAGGGAAAGCATGCACAAAGAAGAGCAAGCATATTATGGCCCACACCAATCTCCTACAAGGAAAACCATCAACTGATATTAAAATGTTTGAAAAGAGAAGACATCTTTCTGATGTTTGTTTACATGTATGCATGCCAGTGCTTGGCGTTTTATTATACTAGTAAGTATATTTGACCACCTTAATGTGCACAGGGAACTGAAGATGCCTGTTAAAAAACAACCCATCCAGCTTGTTATTAGCTAGTTCACTGGCAGTTGGACGGGAAAGTGAACCTTCCAACAAGGTTTCTTACAGCCTCCTTCAGCCTTACAAAATGCTTACATTTGAGGCATGTAAGTTGACAGGGACCAATACTGGCTTCTCAAGCAGCTTTTGCAAGTAATGCAAGTCGGCCCAACTACAGCATCTGCTGTACACTGGCCAGCTTGCATGTGCTTCATGAATATAAACACAGTCAATATTTGCTCAAAAGAAGGTAACTGTGATATATGAGTACCTCTAGACACACTGAAGAAATGCCACTATCCAGCACTTGAGGTCATTCAGCACTTAGCCCACAATGATAGCCACAGTTGCAACCAGCCACACATACAGTAATCAGCCCCAACTTGAAAGCCACAGGATTGTGAAACTGTCATACTCTGCTGAAGCTGGTAAATTCAGTTGAAAAGTATAAATTAGCAGAGGCACTGTCTATGGCTATAGACACAAAATAATTGCACTGAACTGTCTAGGTCATTCAAGCACGGGGACATTCAACTATCTATACCAACTGCAGCAGATCAAAACTAAATTAACTGCGTGACTACAGTCTTGACCCTTGCAGGCACCCCTTTTATCTTATGCAATAGGAACTACTTTGAGCATGCTGGTATCTCACAATATCACACAGAGGTGCAAAATGACTGTTGCAACACAGGAAGCCCAAAGCCACAGCAGAAATCGAATACACATCACCCCTGAGGTCCATCTCGTGTCTTGACCACAGAATCACGCTTTCCTATGAAAATGGGAAGTTTGTATTTCTTGGTGCTGTATTTTACAGTCTGCTTAAACTGGAATAAATGTAAAAACATGGTACCAGTTGACTGTGTATTTAGGCATGTTAGAAACTTTGTTTTAAATATATGCTTAGATGATGTACAGCGCAGTAAAACTGACTGAGACCAGGAGACTTTACTGAATACTTTACTGGATTGCTGCTAAACAAAGCAGACAGTAGTACACAGTAGTGTGATGTATTATAAATACATCCTTTTCACAAGATCTCTAGTGATTTTCCCCAAAATTTCTTACTTCTAAGTGAGTTATCACAAGCCATTGATTCCTTACAAAGTTAACAAGCAGTAAGACAAGTTAACCTGGTGCTATTATGAGGCAATAATATTGCCATCAGTGCATGCAACCACTGTATTTTGTTCATTTTTCCCTCAGGCACAATATAAAGGAGCCTGATCACATTTTTCAGCCACTATTCCACAATTAGACTGTATGCAAAATGCACAAACAGCAAAAGCATGCTGCAACTCAATTCTCTATTAATCTAGATGACGAAATAAAGAGACATCCATTAAGACATTCACTGTTCAAAGACACAAATTAGAGGGAAACCAAGACCAGCAGGATACTCAAACCTGAAGCTCAGTTCTCTTTTGACACATCAGCGTATACCAATATAGACTTATTTAATTATGTATTCTTACTAGAAGAGGTCAACCAACCATCAAGATTTTCCTAAGCCCATTACAGAAACTGTCACTGTCAGTTGCACTGTCAAGACACATGAAAAGCGTTTTTATGTTTCCCTTCTCAATCCTTCCCTGTTGTTTCTATATGGTATGCCATCCTTGCACAGCAAATAAAACCGTGTAACTACACCTATAGAGACTCTGAAGCAGTCAAAGTACAAAACAGCTACTTGTTTTAGATCTGTGCAGGACTTGAATTCTGGTTCTCCAGCAATCAAGCTAGAACATTACATATCATTTAGTTTCCACAAATCCATCTTAGTAAGCAGAGTACAGTGGCACTCACAAACACTTCTAGTTTTGATGGCATTATTCTCGTTTCAAACACACACAGATACAAACACATGTGGCACGCATGAAGCTCATTAACTGAACAGCAACATGGAGCACACAGCCTCTTGTTCGCAGCCGGCTGAGCAGCTCTCTTGAAAAGCACTGGCATTTTATGCAACAAGTGAAAAGCCAGGAGAAATAGTCACATCATGTTCTCAGGCATGACGTTTTACACATGCAATACACAAAAAGACACCTTCCAGTTTTGACTTCACAGCTTCACATATTGTATTGAAATGAAACCATGTGCTAAATTGATGAACACTAACCTGTGCCAACAGACCCCAGCCTCCAGTCCCTTTCCTTCAGAGGGGTGGACAAGGGAAGCCATTATGCACCTATGGCTTCTTTTCATGAACCACACTTCTTTTTTACTTCACACACACCCGTTGCTCGGAAGCTCCCTCATTAGCTCCCGTCAACTCCCCCAAATCCCAGTGCCTCTTAAATTATCTACAATGCACTCACAATAATACCAGCAAATCATAATTTGGAGAAAATTAATGCTTAGGGAAATTAGCTCACAGTGAGTTTCAATTTTCTGTTTATATTCCCCAAATACACAAAAACATAGAAAGATTTAAGGTAGTAAGTAATCTGGGATGCAGAGAGAAAAAAGGCAAAATAAAAGCTGTGTTTCTATGCCTGCTGTGTTGAACACCACTATTCATGTACCAAAACAGAAGTTTCTGCCCAACTTTAATGTTCATTGCCAAGGATGTAGCACAAATTATGCCTTTCTAGCATTTTTGCAAGCTGTCTTTTATTTGAGACCCACAAAATCATAATTTCAAGATAAACTACATCACACATTAAAGAAAAATATTTAAACTGTAGTTTGCTTTGACATTAAAACACATTCCATTTCATAAATATATTTAAATGATATTACAATAGGCTTGAAGAAGATAATGAAATTACAGTGATAACAGCACAGTGGAAAGTCATCTACAAGTGCCAAGAGATTCATAAGGAAACAGTGTCAACACAAAGTCCCACTTTTGTAAGAGATATGATGAGGCAATCGTTTAAATCAGAAGCAGTACAAATGACTACCTACCTCTTGGGACAGGAAGGGAATGACTTGTGCACATATAGCATTCAGCCTCTTGACAATTTCTGCCTGAAAGTCACAAGAAAAAAAAAGTTCAATTACATAAATTCTCAAATGAGACTGTCCTGTCACCCATGAACCCTAAAGAGACATTTGCTTGGTTTTTTTCAACTCTGGCCATCCTCTGGCCAAGAAATATTCTCAAAATAACAAAAGTGTTTGCACACAGATTCAAAAATACTTAGGAGGCTAGTAATTTCTGGCTAAAACCTTACCCTAAAAAAATCCACTGTTTAGAACTGACAAAAAGAGTAGTTAATTTTGATTACACAATCACAGGAATTTAAAGAACAAAATCTTCAGGAGATGTAACAAAAAAGGTAACAAAATTCTGTGTATCAAACTGAACTCTCTCCTATGATGCAAAAGGAAGGATCATTTCAAATTATAGCAATGCCACTGTAAGCAAAGGGAACAAATACACCATTTATTTGTAACAGTGCATATCACGGGAACATTAGCATTGTAATATACAACCTTACTGATAATCATTCGACCATGTATTTCAGAAAGGAATACTGCAGTCTTGTAACACACTTCTGCTGTTGTCTATTCTACTGGTTAGTAATAGTTACTTTCGTGTGGCAACTGTAATCACAAATTAATAATATACAATATTTTATTTTCATACCAGAGATCAATTCTTATTCTGTGTATTTAATATGAAAATCTCAATAGAGACAGAGGAGATTTGGCTAGATTACACAAGAATTACAGCTCCAGAAGCAGAATATTTAAAGCCACACAGACTTTCCTACAATAAATCATAACTTTCTTACAATAAATTCTAACCAGGATCAGTTCCTCATTTACGATAGGACAGAACGCTTTTCCTCTCACAAAGTCACAAATCATGTGATAAAGACATACTAACACGCAATTTAGCCTTCCTTCTTTCAACAGCAAACCTTCCAGCCTTTTTGGTATGCTGTCTTTTAAATGGCAAACACTTAGAAAAGAATCTATAGATCAGAAAGGCTCAGAAGTAGCAGCAAAAAGTCAGAAGTTCATATGAAATAAATCTGGGTTCAAGGAATATTACAGTTAGCTACATAACCAGCAGACATGGTTTGCAAGAGGTAAGAGTACATGTGAAACTAACTCTGCCCCCTTGTGCATACTGGGTGATACATACAAGTTAATACACACTATTTTGCAATGCAACTTCATTTCGCTGAAATCCATCTAGATTCCCATATGCCATTTATATAGCAATTTCTGTGTTAAACTGTCCTTGTATCCCCTCACTGGTCTTCACTGTTTATGCAAGTCCTTGTGTCATTAAATTCATGCCTTTTAATAATTTTTTTGTATTTGTCTACTACATCTTTTCTATTTATTCAGCAACATAGGCATCTTATAGGACACTTCAGAATATGTTCTGTTCAGCAAAAAGCTAAATTATCCACAAATTTCAAATGCACCTATAAAATCAGATATCCCACACTGTAAAACTTAAATATTCCTTTAAGCAGACAGCATCCACTACATTAGTTGACAAGGAAATTTATTAACTGCTTGTTACACAGGCAGCACAGGGAGTGACAAGTTGTGTGCAGCTAAGCTTCAGCCAGAAAGGCTGTACAATCCAATACAGCATTACTTGAGAAACAGTATTTGATTGTAGTACAAGGCACAGCTGTAAAGTACCTGTTCTTAGTGGTTCCAGCACCATTAATCAAGTAATTTCCAAATTTTGGGTTCCAGCCACACTGCTATTTTTTTTGGAGAAATCTCCTGAGTGCCTTAAAGCCAGAGAGAAAACTACACATTTTATTCTTCAAGGCTTTTCCACATGAGCACAAAATTCCAAAGGGCCCCTGTCTTGACATAAGCTGAGGCCAGCCTCACCTGCCGTTTAACACCCATATGTGCCTTCATAAAAAAAAAGGCACATCGTGCTTTCTTCTGATGCAAAACAACTCCTCCCCATCTTTAAAAGGCCTGTCACAACCTTCCCCTGCATAGCTCTAGGGGAGTAGCCTTTGGAAAACCACTCTTCTACCTCAGCTGGATACCTTTAGTGCACTGCTAAGGAACTGAGAACAAAACCAGCTCAAAGTGCCATGCAGGAGCTCAGCATCTAATTTTAAAAGGCTTGTAGATTCATAGATTTTAAGGCCAGAAAGGACTGTTACAACTGTCTTATCTGACCTCCTGGGTAACACAGGCTATAAAACTTCACTGGTTTCCCCATCAAACCTGTAAATTACCGTTCAGCTAGGATATAGCTTAGTCAACAAAAATAATTTTATTCTATTCACTTTGAGGCATTTCTTCTCAAGTAAGGTACTCAACCATAGATATTTCAAGTTATTTCAATTATGATGTTTCTCTTTTGATCACTTCTCTCCCCTCTCCCCAACAGAAGCATCTCTCTTCTACTGCTCTTCTGGCCAAAAAGTGGCTGAAACATATTTGCTCAGTATTTATAAAAAAATTCACCTCTGGCAGATTCTGAACCTGGGAAATGTTCAGCTAAAAAGAGTTTTCCAAAAAGTTGTAAGTAACTGAAAACAGGTGACTGAATATGAACAGCTACACGACTGCAATAATCTCTTGATATCAATCCCACCAGAGTGCAGAACAACAACTCCTTTCATGCTGTATGCAGAGAAGTGAGCTGATGGAGAAAGCATCCAGCTCAGCCGATGGAGAAGAAAGAGCTAAAACAGCTTCAAGTGATGTCTAAACATTCCCCACCAGCACTTCTATGCTAGACCAGTCACAACAAAGCCAAAAAGCCCTTACTATACTAAAGTGTGTGCATTTTTTCCCTTATTAAAACAGTCTTTTACTTTCCCTAACAAAGAGCATCCCCAGTTGCATGGTTGTGAATAAAGTTACCTTTTATCATCTTCCACACTCAAGCAGCAAGGAAACAGCCCAGCTGAGCAGCAGCAGACTGCAGAGACACAGCATGACTGAGGCATGGAGTGCCTACCTTTGGAGACCACAGGCAATCCGACAGCATGAAGGAAAACACTGTGTATGGACACAAATGATAGGTACACATTCTGTACCAAGGAAAGTCTCAAAACAGACACTTTCACACAGTAAATATGAAGTACACTCTGTCTCAACACTGCAACTGTTTCTCCAACTAACTGCAGGAGATAATGCCACAGCCGCAGGCTTGACTGTCTTCCACAAAACATACAAGAGAAAGGAGTTAGCTGCCAGAAGCTAGTTGAGTGGGTTTCTTGCAATGCTGCCCTGAAGCTTGAAGGTGTAGGTACTGATGCCATAGGTTAGCGTCTCAGTAGACCTATTCCTAGTACCCCTGGAGGAAGCCTGGAAACTCATTCTTCTTTGCCTAAGGTACAGACTCTGTCACAAGGTAAAGCACAACCCTGTATTTCTACACTCACATGCATTTTTAAAACCCTACATTTGAACATCAGTTTAGGATTTCTTTTTATCTGCTAGGCATCAGGTCAATGGGTTTCTCACAATCAGTGTAAATGCCAGGAGAAGGAAAAAGTATGATTTCATAAAATCAGGCATCCAGATCCTCACATGGAAAGCCAAAGTTGCCTCGGAAACATGGCTGCTTTCACAGTCATCTAATTTTACCTCTTTTGTCCCACGGGACCAGGCTTTAGAGAGGCTTCATTTATTTACAGGCCCTTCCACTGGGCTTCAGTTATCAGCCAATAATGCTGTGGACACACACACTTCTAATGGCCTATGTTTTGAAACCAAGTCTAATCCGATGGCACAGTGCCCAAACTCCTCTTCCAGCATAGCCATTATAGGATGTAGGTTATTGCTGTTGTCACCATTGATATTTGTCATTGTAGTGTAATTAGGGCCCTAAAATGATGCATTACAGCCCTTGGCACAGCTTCTATTAAAATCTTTTCTTCTGCTCACTGAACTGCGACCTGCTTTCTGATGAATAACAGACAGACAGCTTTAGGGTGAGGAACAGATTCATCAAAGTAGTATTTTCCAGCTCTGGAAATAAAATAAAATAAATAAATAAACGAGTAAGAGGGCAACCTAAAAAGAAAAACACAAGGGAGGTAAAGGGGGAAGGAAAGCAAACAGAGTGCTTGAATTTCATCTGACCACTTGAAATTCTGATTGCATCTAATGAATCTTTCTTAGGACAATATATTCCCAGCCTGTGAATCACATGGTTAATCAGGGCTCTAATCTGCTATCCATCAGCCTATGCCAGCACTGTAAATTCCAATCACATTTATAGGTTATGTGGGTCATGCATCCCCGAACAACTACATTCACAGATATCCCGCGTAAACTGGCATGGATTCTGAAATGCTGTTGTTAGTGTTACTGAATGTTATAATACTATTCAGGGCTTTATGAAAGCTCCTGATAAACAACTGCTAAATTATTGCTTGTGGATACAGCGTGAGGCTCTGAAATAGCATTAATGGCCCAATAAAAGGGTGACTGCTCATGCCAAAATATAAAAAAGATAGCTTTTGCCGCCACAGTTTGTCAAATCTGTTAACAAACTCAGATGCTTCTATTTCTCCTTTCCCTGAACACAAAAGATGCTTGGTTTTGCATAAAAACACACCAACATAGAACCAGAAAAGATGAAGGAAAGGCAGAAAGGAAAGGCTTGGGCTAGAATCGCCTTTTTGCTTGTGTAATGCAAGCTTGTATTGTTTGCCTCCTTTGAGAGACACCTACAAGACACTGTTTTAAAAGTTTTGATCTCTTTTCATAGACACTTACATGACATCATTTTCAAAAAGAGAAAGATTGAATATTTATTAACTACAATGTTAACTTTTTTCTTTTTGCCTGAGTATAAAGAGATGATAATAAAATCACTGTGCCAGAATCTGATCCCAGTAAAGTTACGAAGACCAGTATCAGTTAATAGTCCGTCAGCATTGTTGCAGAGATACAACACAAGAGCAAAAGCTTAGGTTTCTGATTCAGACAAAATCTTTTTGACCTGATGGTTAAATGGTACTTTATTTCCTAAAAACACCCAAAAAACTGACACCTTAAGTTCACAAGTGCCTATAAAGCATTCTGAAAAATGTTCAGAGATAAGCCTGTAGACAAGACTATGCCTTAAGTCACATGAGGTGACCCAGTCTATGAAGGGGCCTCAGTAATGCTGGTCCTTGGACTACAATCATGGCTCCACAGCTATCAGTTGCAGGTAAAGAGGAGCACATGATGGACCATTAGACTCTTAAATCCCTTTCAGGATGGCAACATAGTGGTTTAATTCAATTTACCCCTGCCACACACAGCTAAAATAGGACATAAGCACTCCGTTAAGTATGTACAAGTGCCTTAATTAGCATTTTAGCATATGTCCAAATTCTTAGAACTGATGGAGATTAAAAAAGAAACAAGAGCCATATAAACGCTCATATAAACACATATAAAATAAGATATTAAAGTATTCAGAAATGTTCTAACAGATAGGCAGTTTTAAAAATATCTATTTGCACTCCCTTTTTCCTGGAAAAAAAAACATAAATGATTCTGTGGAAAAAAGAAAATTGGGATTTTATTTATAGCACATAAACTTTGGGAAAATATTTCCACTATATTTCACAAAGTTCCATGGTTATTACAATTATAAAAAATTGCTGGTGAAGAATTACCACTGGAGGCTCTAGGTTTGTCAGTGGAATGGAAACAAAACTACTATATATGTATTGTTGAAATAAACCAGAATAATAAAACATTATCGGGAAACCCATTTCAGCAGCCAGTAGGAAGAAGAATATATGCAATTACGCTTTCAGAAAAATAATCTGAAACAACTGTTATTTCAGGTTTAATTTGTTCTACACAACGCAGCCTTTGCCAAAAAGATCAATCTAGTTTATTAAGTGCTTACCAAGAACACATGCACACACCCTAAACAAGCATTTCACAAATTAGTGAGAACAAAAAACCATTATTACACTGTATGAAACATATCATGATTCCGAATAAAGCAAGCAAAAAAGCTAATCTTAGTATTTCACAGAAAATTAACTCTTCATTCATAAAGAAGAATGTGTTTTGTTTTAATCACAGACTTTTGTCTGGAAGTGCTTACTCCAGTTCTACAGAACTGGAGGAAATACTGCAAGCTTTGAATATCAAATTTCTCTTCAGCCCTAAAGGAATGGTGTTTGGAAACCAAGACACAAAGAGCCTAGTCTTATAGTCAAAGCAAGTGGATGGAAAAGACCTTCTTACCTTCTGTGTTAAGAAGGATACTAATCAAAAAAGATCTTCACTAAGCCAGTTGCTGTTTAGGAGATACAATCTGAGCAATGCACATAGTTGAATATAACCACCACCACCAGACAGACAAATAATCACAGGTACCATTCTCCACCTCACTTTCATACCAACTTTTTTACAAACATCCCAGCTAAGTTCCTAAAGTGCTGTAACTTTCCCTCTGCAAGTTAATAGTGTTTTGTAAGTTAATTCAGTTGTCTGTTTTGCACAAAATACTACAAACAGCACCATAAGCAATAAACTGGAGTGGCAGACTTCTCAAAATCAATTTTCAAATGTACACATGACTCTGTGGGCTGCTGAAGTGAATTGATAAGACACAGCTTTTATTTAATGTCTTAGGAATCACATGGAGCTGAACTGAGCAGGAAAGGATACATACTGAATCATTCATGATTAGGACAATAAAAAGCAAGTCAAGTAGGGTGACATACAAACATGCATCAAGCCTGTCACCTGATGAAGTCAATGTTATTTTGTTAATACCAACTTACATCAGCAAGTAGGGGAACAGAAATGCACAGCCTGGATACTACCAAAGTTCTTCAGTTGCTCAGGCAGCCACCAAGCTGCATCCTGCCCTGCCCTGACATTGTGTACCTGCAGAGCATCCAGAAGAAAAGGCTGAAAGTGGAACTTGAAATGACAAAGACTGGTTTCAATTTCCCTTCCTCAAAGGCAGCAGGAAACACTTGTTGAAAAATCAGACAGAAATCAGTAAAAGGACACTGCCACGGGAAATGCTGTTTCCATCAGTAGAGCTTTGAAGTCCTCTTTAAGGTATTATGCCTTTGCTTACAAGCAATCCTCAGCATTTCACAGTTATACTTTTTTTGTGAAATATGTCCTCATTACACAGGAATGAGAAGTTTACACCACTCTCTACCAATTGAAGGATGTGACTTCACAGTTTAAAAAAAATACAGAAAAAAAAACCATTTTAAGCTTATAGACCTATGGCATCACACTAAGGCAGCTTCAGCTCAGAGTTCAGTACTTTGCATCTGTCTTCTAGCCGCAATTAGGTCAGAAATTCCCATTTTAATCTTTCCCATAACTGCTGAAAGACAGCAGCACATGCACAATCTCTTACTACTCAATTTCTGCCCTTACACACTCTGCCAAAGAGTCTGACCACAGTTCTGCACCTGCTGGAAATGGCACAAGCCAGTCTGAGCTTGTCCTTGTAGCTATATGCATATATTGGTTTTAGTGTCCAGTTTTAATTTAGTTGGAGGAAGAAAAGTCTCCTATTTATTTATTTCCATCACAAGTTCATTTATACTTTGGTTCACAGGGGTGACAGGAGAAATAGTCAGAAAGGAATACTGCAGATCAGTAGTTTCAATGTTACATCATGAAAAATTAAACAACAATAAAAAAAAAGATTGAGAGATTAAAAACCTGTTCCCAGTAAGCTTATGTTTAACTTGAGGTGGTGGCCTTAACTGCCCTGAAAAAATATTAAGGGGGCAAGACTTCATGGAAAAGATGAAAATATCTAGCATTTTAATTTAAAAGAAACCACGCTTTTAAAATGTACATATATTGTGCTGACGAAAGAGGGTTCTGATTTTTTTAATAAAAATGTTACCATAAAATAAACACCCAAATAATTTTCCCACTACAAAACAGAACTGTCAATGTCCACTCCTGATCCTTGCCAGAACTTCACTTTCGCCTGCAAATACATACAAAGGAAGACTCAGAAACAGTTATAGGTACCTGTTATCCTACATCTACTCTCTATATTATGGCTACATTGCTTACTCTGGAGCAGCATGCTTCAAATGTTAATCACTTAGAAGCTGATATGCTACTAGAGTTGAGAACTGTGAAGATTGTGACAGATTTCCAGTTACACCTAAAAAGTTATACTTTTCAGCCTCAATACTTGCAGAAAGCACTGCAACCAGTGGCACCAGACAAAGGTCTGCCAAGAAAGAAAATTAAGTTTCTCCAGCAAGTATTGTGCTGCTACAGGTTTTAATGAACTACATAAAACCAATCAATAAACTGATAAAAGCTGCAATCAGAAGTCACCCATAAAAACAAGAAATACAATGTGACTGCTGAACTCAACTTTATTTTCTTCCAAATTCATCTGGAAGCCAGGAACCAGTCCTTCTGCATAGGGAACAAGACTACTACTTCTCTTCTGCCTTCGGTTTGCTTTGTTTACCTGCCTCAGCCCTGCAGGTTATGAAAGGTGGACCCCGTAGTTTGTCTGATTCATTGACAGTCACACCTGATTGTGTTTGCTTCCAGGAAAGAAAATACTAGGAACAAACACACTGATCTATTTGGTGGATTTGTTAATTCCTTTTACAAGAATTCTCAGAGTGCTTGAAAACTCTGTCGTGTTTCACCTTCAATCATTCTTCTTCTTACCCAGCAATTTCACAATACATTGCAAATAGCAATCAATTAGCTCAAGAAAAAAAAGATAAAAGGTATTTTTTTTAAAGGAAACATCATTTTAACTCGTTTTCCATTTTAACTGCCCTGTTGTACCATGAAAATGAGCAACACTCAGATGCAATTTCTGTAGATTAACACAACAGATTTTAGTATGTGAAATAATAGACAAAAATACTGCCCCTTTTCAGCCACTACAGAACAGCACAATTTTAACAACATCCCTGAAAGAGATGAAAGAACAGTGCACTGGATTCTGTGGCAATGATATAATCAAGCTTCAATTTTGAATCCTTGCAAAGACAGAAATTCAAACAAGGCATGTTACTATCTCACATTTTAAACCAAGGGAAGTATGATACCTGCTAAGTCTTTCTCAAGATAAAGAAATGTTTCATACTGTATCAAGTCCCAGTTGCTGGAACAGAGCGATCATTTGAGAAGCAGAATACACTCAGGACACCTTTCTCCTTTTCTGATCTAAAGAGTTTTTTGTTTGTTAAATCAACACTCTACAAGTGAAAGTTTACTAAAATACTAAGAGTGCATAAGTAGGACACATTTTCTTTTACTCCAAATTTAAATGGAAGTTTCAACTTCAGGTGTTGGCTCATTATTTCCTCATGCTTGAAATGGCAACAATGAAAGAACCAGTAATTTAATCCTTTAACATGTGAATACCTAACAAGTGGTAGTTTCACTAGAGAAATACATCTAAAATAATCAGATAGTTTACAATTCTCTTTTTAGCCTTCCTAAGAAGACAACTTTGCAAAGCAAATGCTAAGACATTTGTAAGATATGCATGCTTAATACGTTCACAGAAATTCCCTTGTCCAAGACAGTTGGATACACTAAGTACATCTCGATGTTCAATTCATTTGAATGGCATTCCCCCAGTAAAACTCCTACCAGAACAGACAGAATCTGAGTCAAGCAACACCTAATAGCATCTACCTTTAAATTATATCAGCATTATTGAAATTTTCAAATACTCTTCATCTAAAAGGGATTTCAATATAAAATAACTTTTTGTAGAAAAGCAAAGTTTAAGAAAATGCCATAAAAAGCAGAACAGGAGGAATGAAGCAAGAAGAACTCTCTGGTTAGGAAATGTAGATTTCATGGAACCTTTTTCAATGTGCAACTCCTGTGTGAACACACTTTATGGAGAGCTACTATGAACCCCGCTAATTTCAGACAAATGCTCAAGACATGCCATATGCTAAATGTGCTTTTCATCATACTACACCTACAAACTCTAATAAAAACATCTAGAACATGGAAAACACATCAAATGTAAGCAAATATAAGGGGTAAGTAACTCTCCAAACAGATTAACCATGTGATCAAAGTTCTCCTTAAACATGTTCATATCAAAAGAGGCATCAGTCAGAAAAAGATTCCTTCACGAAGTTGTACCAGTTTCACACCCAGGATCCCCTACTATAAAGATGTCTGGGCCAGAAACATCATTTACACACTCACCAATTACCATGTACCTGCTCTGGAGATAGAGAGAAGGCTTTCACTGTTACTTCACGTGCACTTTAAATTGGCATAAGAACAGGCACAGAAAAGGTTCTCCCTTAATCCAGCTACTCTTGCTTGCCCCATCCTTCTGTTAATAGCATTTTTGTGGGCATGTGCTGAACTAAGCAATGAATTTATCCACATTAAAGCAGAGCCCACTTCCAAATGAAATTCTTTTTTTGGAATACAAATGCCATCCCAGACCCAGTTTACCATGGGGTTGACCCAAATACAGAATGACCCCTTTCATTACCATCTTCTGCCTGGCTTGAAGTGCACAGGAAACTGCAGTCCTAAACACACAAAATCTCCAAGATGAGACTTTTTCTGAACACTCCTTTGAGTCAGAAAACAAGAGCACAGTTAAGAGAGTAGACCGCGCAGCAGCATTTCTGTCAAGCTGCTCAGAGATACCAGTAGTTCTCTGGGCAAGGTAAGGCACCTTGTTTCATCTCCTCCACTACCCTGTTTCACCTCCTCCACTACACTGCAGCCAAGTCATACTGGTATCAATCATATCCTAAACTTTTCACCTCTCAGGCTAGTATCATGATTGGTTTAGCTTTAAGTTCCCACCAGCCTTTACAGCCACCTGTTAGATATCTGGTAA
Organism: Coloeus monedula; assembly: GCF_965178545.1. Taxonomy (NCBI): domain Eukaryota; kingdom Metazoa; phylum Chordata; class Aves; order Passeriformes; family Corvidae; genus Coloeus; species Coloeus monedula. The sequence continues at coordinate 42,998,218 of NC_138822.1, read as the reverse complement.
GTCAAATCACCAACACCCAACTGCTAAAATCCTAAGGCATCAGCACAGTGAATTCAACGCAATAAATAAACAAAAACTTGTGTAAATTAGTGGTAGACATACCAAGACAGTACTGGTCAAATGAAGAAATCAAATGCTGTGGTCAAAACTGTGAAGAAAAACCCACACTCACAAAACAAGGTATGTTCCTTCAATTATAGCAGACAGGATGAGAGACAGCAAAACCACATTTTTGTGCCCAGTTTGTTGTGGATTTAATGAATTTCTGGCTTTTTGCCATGGAGTAATTCTATGGTTTACCAAAATGCAGTCTCTGGGGTTGTTAATTTCATATTTAGCTTGCTAGGTCTGTAATCTTGCCACTCTTTTAATCAAAAAGGTTTCAGGCAAGCATTTACATGAAAAATACTCATTCAAATCCTAACATTTTTACCCACAAAAATACACAGAGGTTGGATATATTCTGGTTTATGAAAATCTGTTTTGCACAAGCTATGATAATTATTCCTTTTTGTAATAGCAGTTTCCCATGACAATTTGAGACTTAGTTGTGCTATTCTGTTTGCACTAGAAATTTGCCAGAAATACAAGAAGGAAACCTTAAAATTACAGAACTACCTACTGACTGTTTGCAAACCTGCTAGTGTAAAATCATTATCTGTTTTTCATAAAGGCAACTGAGAAAGCTGGGAGGAGTAGGATGGAAAATAGGTTTGATGACAAGTGGATAGCATAGACTGTGTTTCCTTTGTGTGAGCTTCAGTGAAAATGACAGAATAAGTTGGAAAATCCTATACTTCAATATAAAGTGAAAGCAGTTTAAAATTACTGATTTATTTATTGAAATAAGTCCATTTTCACTACTATAACACACAAAGTGTGGGTGAAAGCAAGGGAAAGAGAAGTGAGAAAACATTTATTTTTTATGCCACCAACAAGGGAGGCAATTGCTTTTACCACCACAAGAATAACTTCTGCTCATGAACACAAAAGTTGCCTTAAATCAAAGTTGCCTTAAACTAGCTACAGAGTAGCCCAAGAAGCTGGATAAATAATCAGCACAGTAAAACCTTGCCAACTCCTCAGTTATAGAACCTGAGCAAGTCTGTTCAACAGCAGTTAAAGCACACCTGTGCGTACTTCAGTCATACTCTTGAATACCATCCACATGCACCAAACACCACTTTATCTTAACTCTGTACCTGTAAACAAAGTCTTGAAAACAGATGCCATTTTTCTGCAGTCTAAAGCAATACAGAATTACTCTCAATATCTACTGCAGAACCTGTGTAGGGCTCATTTGACACGGTTGTAAATCAGATTTTCTCCAGCTCTATTGACTAACCTAGACTGTACACTGAGAGATATTATAGTTTTGTTAAATTCATAGCTGTTCTGCATCCAAAGTTTACTACCATCTGAGGGAGGTTAACCACAATAGGTAGAAGCAAACAGACGCTCGAATACAGAAAGTGACCTGCTTTACCACATAAATTCCACTGCTTCACCAAAGTGGAAAAGCAGAGCAGTGTTTCAGTGGAGAGAACCAGATATCAAACCTTTCTTTTATATTATGCTGAAGAGAGTCCTTAGACTAGTACTTCTTTTCAAAAAGTCCAACTTGTATTTCTGCTCAAATTACATTTACAGCTTCTCTTGTGTAGGGTATTCACATACTAAGGAGTGATGATTCACTCAAAGCTGTGATCCTTACTACTGATATGAAGTTGGTTTGCCTAATCTTTTGACATCTCACATTGTCATTACCTTCCTTCCTTCAACTTTGCAGCAAATAAATCAAGAAAGAGCCTTGAAGAATTCATTGTCTAGTGGGCAGGTAAAAATGCAATTGTGGTTAAAAAGAGACTGGGAAACTAGCTACTTGAGAGCTACACCAAGAGCCTGCCTCAGAGTAATTCTGCATAGTTCCACATAGAACCACCCAGCACAGAAAAGTGTTTTCAGACCCTGTGTTTTCCCCTAAGTTTACAATGGAATTGCTTGTACCAGAGAACCAAGACCCCACAGTGCTGCAACCACTGCATGTACATTGTAAAGGTTTGGACACACAGGTGGCATGAATACTACCACACGGTAAAAAATTTTGTTTCAGTTTTCCCCTGGTAAAAAAAGTAGTATTACCCCATTGTCCAAATGGAGGACAGAGGCTGAGAATATAGACTACCACAGGCAAACTTCCTCAATACAAATCAAAGCATCGACTGCATTACCACTGAAAGGTACATTACTGGAACCTGTTAATTGCAGCTGGGATGGAAAATAGCAGAATTCACATGGGAAACAAAAGGAGGACAAAACTGTCTTGGGAAAGAGCACTCTGCCCCAAGCATACTGCCCTATTAAATAAACACAGCCACTTCTAAGTGACTTCCATTTAATAGCATCTCACCTCCCATTTTTGAACACACTGCTCCCGAAACAATCCCCTGTGGTAAGCGCTATACTACAGGAAATGGTATTACTTCCACTTCCTAGACAGAGATGTGAAGCAGTGAAATCCACAGGTGAAGTCTCCAAAAGATATGTAATGGGATTTTTAAAAATGTCTTAGCAGACTAGACATGTAATTCAGCAGAAAGTCAGCAACAGACAAATACTCAGGAGGATTTTCTAGAATACCTAAGCACATGGGACTTCTACCCTTACTTATAGCTATGCAAATGTAGCTTTGCATCCTAAAAAAACCACAGCACATCACCAGAAAAATCCCAAAATACAGTCTTCAGCCCCTTGTCTCCTCAGTCAGGAATGACACAGCGACTAAGTCACCAAAACTGCATATGAGTTTCCATCTTCAGGACTGAAGCTACCCACTAACCCTACTGAGTCTTTGCCTTAACAACATCAAATTCTCTGTCAACCAGCTCACAACTCATACCTGCAGAAATCTTGTCCCTGCAACTCCCACAACTCAGTGCTTCTCCAGCCATGTTCCCCACAGAGCTGAGAATCTCTGCCAGCATTATTCACACATAAAATACAGCAGCAACACATTAAAAAGAAGAGTGGATATCAGACAGACTTCTGTGTAACAGCTTAGTGGTTAAAGAGTTTAATCAGACCATTATATACAGTACTTCAATTCTTTCTTCACTTCTCCTTCCCCCTCTAATAGGTTTCTGTGAAAAGTGGAAATACTCCCAATACTTCCCCTGGAGAAGGAAAGTCTCTTTCCAGTCCCTGCTTAGAATAAACATATGTGAAAAAATACCACAGGCTAAACCACATAAATAGGTTTTGGGCAGGGACTGTAATCCAGTACAACTCATCCAGCTGACCAGAGTCTTTCCAGGGGGAATAGCACAGCATGCATTTCTCCTCTTTCAGCTTTACTGGACCATTAAGGATCTCACACAAACCAGCAAGTTTTCTCCTGGGTATACTAGTCATTTTCCTGGTAGAGAAGAAACATGGGTCTTTCTAGCAGACAAAAACCCAGCAGAACTACGAGGAATCAAGAGTGCTGCCTTCTGCAGCTTTTTTGTTTAAGAAAAATCCCTACTATGCTTATGTTTTGATGTAAAGACTAGGCACCACTCTTTGAAAAGTGATTCAGAAACTACAAAGCCAAGGCAGCATGTCCTTGCAGCACCAACTTTGGTGATTTCAAGCGACGAGAGATTTGAGACACTCCTGCAAGCTCAACATTCCCCTGCAAGGTACCCTCCATATGTACTAGATGTCTTTGGTACCGTGCTGAGTCACTTAACTTACACTACATACCTCAAGCATTTGTCTGCCCTCATTCAGCCAGCCCTGCAGCCCAGTGGTGCAAAAGTGCCCACAGCATTGTTCCTATCTTACTGCAGAGAGCAGTCACAGTCGCTTATCCAAGGTCTCATGGGAATCCCTTGACAGCATAGTCCATAACTTGCTCTCAATTCCCTCCAAGCCCCTGGCAGCTGCATCTCATCCACCTGCAAGCTTTCTGCTTTGCTTTACATTAATACACAGAGGCATTTCCTGTGTCTACAGGTTTTCAGGCCCTTCAGGTTCTGTCACAGGCTTAAAAAAATAACCCTCTTGACCCTTAATGCAGTGCATACTTACAGCTGCATTTTTCTTTCAAAATGTTTAAACTAAGATTATCCCAGCATCCTTTCACCTACACAAAGACATGTTAAAAATGAAGGCTTTAGATGAAATACACACCTGAGTTCCAAGCAGAAAAAGAGAGCTAACAGCAACTAAACAAAGGACAGAAGATAATTCCCTATATTCACAAGGCCTCTATGTCCATTTGACTGAAAGCACATTTGAAAAAAAAAGTTGCATATGCAAAGAAGCTATTTATTTGTATCTGCAAAGAAAAGCCTTATGTCTTTCCATGGAAGAAGGTTCTTTAGGTGTATAATAGCAAGGCTGCTAATGTTAGCTTTGAAAACATCTTGTATACATGCTTGAAAATTCGTCCTCAAACAGAAACCTACAACCTCAGAAAGAAAAAAGCAACCACATGTATGCTCATGGGAGCCCTCTTCTTGTACGGTCTTGTGGGGTTGTTGCTTTTTACATCTTAATAGACACAATCAAACCTAAGAACAAGAACAGTTTTCATCCTTGGTAGATTGTGGATTTAGAAAAAATTTCAGAAACAAACCATGCCCCAGAAATTTCCAGGATGTCACAGGCACACAATTGTTAAGACGACTTCTTCTGCTGCCAACAAGTGAAACAGGGTGCATTTTTTGGTGTCACCTCTGTAGAGATAAACCAGGGAACTTTGTGGGGGAAGAAAACTACATGCCTTGTAGATATAAATGGCATATATTCTTCTCATGTCCTTCACATTCAAGACACATTATTAGCTTTGTTTTCCTTAACAGCCATCTCTAGAAGAAACTGGAAGCAGAGAGATGCAAAGGAAGCAGGGTATCACTTCTGAATGAATTAAACCAAGAACTTCTACACAATTTACTTTTCAATAATAAATACAAAAAAAGTAACTCTGACATAAAAAGTCCTTTGACATTTGGATGAAGTTGCCAAGAATATTTCTTTAATACAGCAAATAAGCAGGAAACCCTCATCAAAGCTTGATTTTGCTGTTGATGTTGTAGATATTGTTTAGGATAAGACAGAAAGAAAACATACATCTTGCCACCAGAAATTAGGAATTACTGATAAAAACTGTAAATAAGCAACATTTGCAGAAAACTGCAACAGCCCTCTGCAATTAGGACAGAAAGTCTACTGGTCAAATTGAGTATAAGAATGCACAATCTATCCTTTGTTAACACACTGAGACAAGCATACAGGGAGTGTTTTATGCCCAAAGTCTTTCAAACCTTGTGGTATTCAAGACTGTGGATGTGTACTTCCAGTAGAGGCACCTACTTTGTATTTATTGACATGCCCTATAAAATTACAGAAAGCCGACATTGGTGGTGGTGTAGCCTCTCTTTTACACATCAGCACAGTGACATCTTTCAAAGAGATGAAAGTGGATGGTTCTCATATGGAGAGAATAGTACTGCAGGGAAGTAGGAGATGTGAGAAGAAAACCAATTAAACAGCTTCCTCCAAACATTCCTTTTTCTTTGCCTCCTCCCTCAAATAAAAAAAACCCAGTGAAAGTGTTTTGGCCAGCTTTGGTCTTACTCTCTTTTTCTTTTCTTCTCCAAATGTTATCACAAGATCTGACTCCACTACTTCCAACTTCTATCTCCAAATAAAATTAACAGAAGAGCAGACAGGAGGACAACTCAAGTATCTGCAGTGTTATATCTCCTGGTAACCTCTGGGGCATAAGGAAAAAGAAAATTCCATAGCAGTTAAGGCACTGCTGGACCTTGTTACACAGTGAACACGGGTTTGGAAAGAGTCCTCTTCCTTCCACAGCAAACACATATTAGTTCAATATTCTGTGATTCTCTAGAATCTCTCATCTCATAATGGATGTTAACAAACTAAATCTTAGATCACGCCCCATCACGTACATATCACCAGTACGTATTTCAGTGAGAGACAGAGGCACAGAAATGTTACGAGACTTTCACAAAGGGCTGCAGAGCTCATAAACTTGCAGTCAGAGAAATTCCAGATGGTAATTTGTCACACGCCCTAAATTATAAATACCCTTTTCCCTGGATCTGAGGCAAGCCAGCCCCTGGATAAGCATCAACAAGTATCTAGAGCAGGAAACAGAACAGACAGCAACACTGACTTTTCTCTGCAGATCCACAGTGCTTCATGAAGGATGAGTACTGAACTCTTGCCTCCTGCAGCCACCATAAAAATCCAGTGGAGACCCACATACGACTCCAAAACCACAACACAGTTTGGCTCAGCTGCAGGACTCAAATGTCCACACTGAATCCATGCTGCCACTGCCTTCTTGGCTCTCAAGCAGCAAGATGGTGGCTTGTCCACTTCAAATCCAACACAGGATCTCCCAGGGTAGACAGGTGAAAACACACGGACAAGCACTGTCAGTCACAAGTGTGCTCCCTACCCCAAGCCTTAGCTATGCTGCACTACAGTTATTCTGTCTCCTTCGTACTTATTAATAGGGAAGTGTAATAGGAAAACAGCACTGTATTATCAAAGAGAAGTTGAGAATCATTTCAGGTATGAGGGCATGGCTGAGAACTTCTTATTCACCCCTGTAAAAGGGTAGAAATGGAGAAAAGTGTCTGTCCGAGAGAAACTTTGGTCAAAGATTGCTCTATTTTCCAACTGGTTTTAAGAAAGAACATTTGAATTGCATGATAAATAGGAGAATTTGTTTTACCAGCACATATAAGTTACTGAGAAAGAGATACTAACCAGATATCCAAATATTTCAATATGGAAATGCCATTGTCTATCTCATTATAAGGAATGTGCAAAAATGAAGATTCACCCCTCCTGCCAAGAAGCAAAGAGACTTGAGAAAGAAAAAGTGTGATCAAAATGCTTTCTCTTCCTTAACCCCCAGCCAAAAGCTCACTCAAGTTTGCCTTATGAATAATTTTAAATAATATTGTCAAGTTACCATGGTGAACGACAGCTTCAGCCATGGAGCAACTGTCAGTAACATCCTGTAACCCTGACTTTGCCACCTCTGAGGTCTGTGCACCATCATGCAAGCACTCTTCCAGCCTCTACAAGGATCTCACTACTGTGCCAGCTCAGTGGGCTTCAAGTTACCCGCTCTTCCTTCATCCCCAGATGAGCCTGCAACCCCATGAGCACCCCTGAGTTCTGAGGAAACCCACTGCCTTGAGGACACAACAGATACAGGCTAGACCTTTGTGCTGTTGTTCGTGGTTTTAAAAACGTCAGTGCTAAATTCCATAAGCCTTGCTGTCACTGCCTACAAGTACCACAGTATTTTATTAAGTATTTGCACAGAAGCATGTATTGGCCTTGCTCTCTTTTGATTTGTTGATTTAGGGTTCAAAGTCAGAAAAGACAAGGGGATAAGACCATGTTTGCTCCCCAAAGTACTCTTCTGCTATAGTATATCTGCACCACGGGCTACAGCTGTAATTGAAACCCAGGTGATGTCTCAGCAGCAGCTTCATCACGCCTTCTCTATGGTGTTACTCCATCACCAGCTACTCAGTCCTAGGGCAATCACTTCTTTCTGGGATAAGCCAGAACAGGGTCAGAGGGGATTTTTCTCATTTGCAAAGTCTCCAAACAGCCAAACCACATACATAAAGAGACAGAGTAACATAAAAGAGGTTTACTGTACTTAAGATGGAGGAAATAGCAGCATTTTCAAAAATTAAATGCTCTCAGTAGTCATACAGAACATGCACACAGTACATAATACTTACCAAACAAAATCTCGTGGTAGGGCCTAGTGTTATGCAGATTCTTTATTACATGAAGGGAACAAATTTTTACTTCTGCTCAATTGTGAGATGTTCTGCCAAGGTTTTATAAGCAAACAGAAGAAAAAAGAAAAGCACACATTCTCATTGCCAATGTTTCACATCCCAAATATAACAGTGAAAAGTTTTTCTCCTTTGAAGAATTTGAATCTCATGCAGCAAATGTCAAAAACTTCTGGCTGTGTAAGATTATGCAGAGAAACTATTTAAATAGACCAAAAGAGAGAGGCCAACTTAGAAGATCGCCACTCAAAATTATGTTCTCTGTTTCCTCTCCTTCTAACACATTAAGAACTGTCACCACTGTATCTCTGCCACCTTATGACACAAAAACTTAACAAGCAATTCCAGAAAGACTCTGTATATATTTTCAGTTTGGTATTTCTTTTCCTTAGAAGAGTACACCTCGCACATTTTCTGAGAGCAGGAAATTATGACAAAAAATTTTCAGCTGTATCTCATACTCAGCTCCATTGGCTTTACCCTGAATCTTGGTATGTTTTACTCCTGACTTGCAAAAAAAACCCAACAACTATTGAAGAACACCAGAGAAAAATCTAAGAAGCATGAGACAAGAACAGTTTGACAGCTTAAAATCAGAATGGAAGTAAAAACAACTCTAAACTTTTTATGTTTATCTCATGATTAATTTTCAGCCAATCTCATGATATTCAAGTGACTGGCATGATTTAACATTTGGAGTTGGCAATACAGCATACCATACAACTACATAACCATAAAGAGACCAGTTCAAGTTTACTATGGGAACTATAACTTTGACTTGCCTGACATTTGCACATTTAAGTGTCTTAGCCATAACACCAGTGTTTAGTATCAGAGCATTATGTACCTGTCCTGGGCTAAGAAAGATGGGGGTTTTTTGTCTAAATCCTACCCATACAGGCACGAAATCACTATTTAGACTTCTATTTATTATTTGTGACATATTTCAGTTATATTTAAAAGCTTTTATTTAAAAAAAAAAATTATGGACACTTGCTTTTGACATTATGCCAAAAAAATTTCTGCTACGCTGAACTACAGAGTTTGTGTCACCATCAAGCCAAAAAACTCAGAGAAGAACTACTTGAAGTAGAATCACAGAACAGATTGGGTTAGAAGAGACCCTAAAGTTCACTAGTTCCACTCTCCCTGCCATAGGCAGAGACACCTTCCACTATGTACCACTGGAACCGGAAAATTATTATCTTGAACCAAGACAAAACCTATAGAAATACAGATAAACAGAAAGACAAATAGGTATTCTTAAAACCACTTCATACTTTTGCATTTTAGAATGAAGAATAATTTTTAACTTGTACATTCAATTTCTGACATAGAACAGCATTTCTTGACTATAGATAGGTTCAGCTTCAAGACACACTTTTGTTGCCTGTTAGTTAACACAAGCATCAGCTTATATAGCCCATGTTTCACATTACCATCTTTGTTCTGCTCCCGCTGCACCTTGTGGCTAAACAGGTTTTCTGAAAGTCACTGCCAGGATGTACACAATCTGCAGACCACAAACGTACCTTTTTTAACAATTATAATTGCACTGTTCACAAACTGACCCACAATTTTGATAAGCCAAATTCTCTATTACGTCCATAAACAGCAGATGACAATTATCCATAAAAGAAAGAAAAAAAAAGTAAGGTCAAATTGATAACACTGAATTCTCCATGTCTGACAGCCTTGATGTTAAAATTCGTTCACCACTTTTAATGCACCAAGTCTATGGTACTCAATGTGACTGACCAGTGTGAGCACACC
>NC_138822.1:42816098-42983598 GCF_965178545.1 Coloeus monedula | reverse complement strand
AAGTTTGACTGCAATGCTGGCTTTCAAATGCCTGTAAGAATTTGCTATGTAGGTGGCCTGTAAAGACTCCGGTCTTTGTGAATTGTTTCCATATCTACAGCTTTACTGATTGAGGGTTTGTTTGGTTTTATTTTGTTTTTGTGTTTTACTCTAATGGGACCTGAAACAATCTGGATATTGATTTGAGAACAGACCCAACACCTCTTAAGAGTCAGTAACCAATCTTTCCACCAGCACTCATGACAAGGATCAGGTCCAGACAGTCAGCATGTGCATACAATCTGATCTGCTGCAATCACTGCCTTTTCCTGTCAGCCATTTGTTAAACGCATTTGTTGACTTTTACAGTACCCATGAGAAGGACCCATAAGAGAATTCAAAAGATCTACATATGTCTGTAAAATAACTTGTATGTACAAGATTCCATAAGTTTGGAGCTGTAGATGCAAAATGCTTTGAGACAGGAAATCGCAGTGTCTTCATATGTATGCCATCTAGCAAAAACGGCCCTAATCAGTTCTATAGCATTGAGATGCTAATGGAATACAAAATATAATAAATAACATGAAAGAACTTTTGACTTCTATGTCTGCTGTCAACAAGATAAAGAAATCCTATTTCCAAACCCAGAGAAGTTCCAAATCCCTAACTTTGAATGGAAATGCGTAAAAACCAATTTTCAGGAGATCTTTTCTCTCCCATCCAATCATTTCTTTATTTCTGCAGTTTATGCTCCCCAGCAAAGGTGGCGAATTGCTCAAACATTTGCTAGAATGAGTTGTCAGTATTAAACTCCACTACACAAAAAGTTCCCTCACTGGAAAAGAGGTCAGATGTTTAATTCATTCTCCTCTAGAGAAGGTTAACACACATTTATCAAATAAGAAACTCTCATTTACACTATCATGCACTAGCTGAGTAATCTCTTGCTAATCTTGGCCTAAGTGCTAGAGTTCAAGGCACAGAACCGATAGCAGCCTTCCAGTACCTAGAGGAGGCCTACGAGAGAGCTGTAAAGGGCCTTTGACGAGCATGTAGTGATCGGACAAAGGGAAATGGCCTTAAACTGAAAACATGGCAGGTTTAGTTTAGACATTATGATAAATTCTTTACTGTGAGGATGGTGAGACACTGGAACAGGGAGGTTGAGGATGCCTATCACGGGCAGTATCCAAGGCCAGGGGGGATACGGCTTTGAGTAACCTAATCTAGTGGAAAGTGTCCCTGCCCATGGCAGGGTGGGGTGGAACCACACAATATTTAAGGTCCCCTCCAACCCAAACCATTTTATGATTCTATGCTTACACCCTCACAGAAAGCTCATTTACTTTTTTGTGTTTGAGATGCTGACACAATGGTTCTGGACAGAAGTCCAAGTAAGCAGCCTGATGGAATCATCAAAATGGCTGTACATCAACTGCATTTGTAGCTCCAGCTTAAATCAGCCCAGGTTAAAAAAAAAAACATTTTTTCCACTCACACTCCTTTTCCTAATACACATTCATGACACAGCCATCATCCCAAAAAGTAAACCCGAAAGGTTTGAGACCAGACAGAAAGGAAGACACAACCCACAAACCCATTCATACTCACAGACACCCTCCCTGTGAAGTATAGGATTGCCTGCATGTGCAAAAACTGCAGTGTGGAAAGTCAAGAAAATAATGCACAACTGGCAGTCAAGACCGTAACCTACAAAGGCTCTGTATACCAAACATGAGACAGACGATTCAAGGCCAGGTTAAGAAAAATTCTGATGCACTCAAGCATGCAATTAAAGCAAGTCACACAGAATACACATCTGTTTTAAGATTGATAGGAGAAACTATACAGACCATTCTTACAACAAAACAAATTATCTAACCTACCTGTTTATGCATCTCTATATTCAGCCCATAGGACATCTCGTAATACTAAAAAAAAAGAAAATTACTCTGTTAGACCTTGCAATTGTGGAAACTACTTTGAAATTCCCTATGACTGAAATATCATCTGTACAAAGACATACAGACTTACGCACATTTATTTGCCTTGAAGAGTTCCTGGAATTGCAAAGAAAGCATTTCATAAAAAACTTTTTTTTTTTGCTTTATCTACATTGTTTCATGTCACATTTACAAAGAACAGCTGTCAAACAAGGCCAAAACAGACCCAAAAAAAAAAAATCACACGCGGAGTCAAGGATTAGAAGCAGAAAACGATCAAGATTTTATTCACTAGCACGGATAGAACATGCCAAAAAAACACCCAAAGCGCTTCAAGCATATAAACACATAAATCAGTAATGTCTAACAGACCAATGATTCAATATTTTAAATTTTACAAAAGAACACACAAAAAAAATTCCTGCAATTAAACTGCAAGGATAAAAAAAAAGAAAGAGCACAGAAATTCAGGGCCAGAGCAGATACACCAATCTGTGTAGGTCCTGCTGTGCCCGAGTACTGCAGGGAACTCTGCTCAGTGTGTAATGTTAATACCAAACAATCTCCAAGACTTAGGCATATCAGGCATTAAAATGACCACTGCGAGCCTTACCGTTTGCTTGTGCTCTTGCTTAAGATTTTTTCAAGGTTATTTACTCTTTTTGTGTATACAAGAGTATTACTTGTCATGTGCATATGGAAAACAGCTAATCCTTCAGAGGTGTACAACAGAAGAGATAGCAAGAGCTCCTCTACAGTTATCATGATCCATCACACAATTATGTATTTAGAGATGTCTTCCTATGCACATTATTTAACCAGGCAGACCACAACAACTGAGGAAATTCCTTTCACAGCTGAGATCCCTGACATTCTCAGTTTAATGAAACAATGATTCAGCTGCCTAAGAGCAACAGCTCTTCTAGGAAGAAGGCTTTGGATTTGCATGAGCTTGTGTACAATTTTGTCTTACTTCCATCATAGAAAAAAATACTATCCTGAGCCATTTTACAGATATGACCATTGGGACAAGTCAGCAAAAGTGAAAACATCACCCCCAGGTACACTACAGAAGTTGCACACAGCTTGAAAGGGCTGACAAGTGATTTGCTAGCATTTGGAAGAAACATCCTCAACTGCTTAAAAGGTTAAAAAGCCAGTTTCACAAGGATACTGACTGCCGCAAACAAGTCAAAACACCCCAGAAACTAAGGATTTATAATGGAAGCACTGATGGAACCTCAACAACAGCAGCGCTACTACAATCTTCCTGCTTGCCTCCAGCAATCCAAATGTATGTCAGTCTCAGTATACCAGGCTAATAGACATTTCGAATTTGTTATGCAGCTTGCTTACCATGACATAATGTCGCTGCATCTCTGTCTTCTCACTGGCCAGTTTTTCACATTCTAGCTTTAAACTGTTTAAGAGACAAAAAGGAAAAAGCATGGGTACTTCATCACACTAAAGTGACATTCTCCTGAGCACCGGCTGCTCCCTTTTCAAACATTTCTACACCACACAAATACAAATGTGTATTCCAGCTCTTGCTTGGGAGTTTAGGGTGGGGGTTTGCACTTTTCCATTATCAAGGGATACTGTGCAACATCCTCATCTCCTAAAAGAACTGCATACATACATGTGGTGTACACAGAAAATTATTTTTCTGACAAAAAAAATAAACACCGACACTGGTTCACAGAAGAAGCACACAGGGGTTCGTTCATATCTTTAACAGTTAAGCTTAAGAAGCTACAAACAAAAATGTAATTTGGGTTTCAGAGTTTTTATTTAGGAGTTTTAGGAACATCTCTTTCTTTTACTCAACCCACAGAAGAATCAAATGCATATCACTGCGTCAAGAAGCAAAACTTGTGGATTTTAATTTTTGCTCTTTGCTATTACTGGCGATCGAACTGCAAGTAAAATACTGCACGTAATTTAAGGAATACTGTGGTAAATACTAACACCTCCAGTGTTTATTTTGTTTTCAGAAGCCCGCTAAACAATCCTGCCAGAAGTCACTTGTCACTTTGAGGACACAGCGCTGTTCCACCTAAGGATAATGAAATAGCTCGCCGCCTCACTTCCACGTTATCAGCACTTGACATGTCAATGAAAGGCGCGAGGGGGCCGAGCCAAGACAAGCCTGTCCTGAGCGGCATTTCGAAGAAAATCAGAGGACGAGCCCAGCCAGACACATATTTTTCTATCAACACCCTCCCTCCCCCACTCCGCACCCAAAAGTAAACAAAAAGACTAAAAGAAACAAAAGAAAAAAAAAAAAAAAAAAAAAAAAGAACAACCACGCAACGGAACGCGGGGAAAACAAGAAAATCCGCTCGCACCGCCCGGTTCGGGGCCCAGAGGAGCCCTTCGCCCGAAGGTCGGGAGAGGAGCGGGATGTGGAAGAGCCGGCGAGGAGCGCCTGGCTGGTGCGGGTCCGCCCCGCTCCCGGATCCCGCCAGGGGTCCCGCGCCCCCGCCCCGCCGTCCCTCCAGGCGCGGCACTGAAAGCGGAGAGAGGAGAGACCGCGCGGGGCTCGGGGAAAGTAGGCAGTTTTACCTGTGGTACTGAGCCTGCAAAAACTGAAACTCCTCCTTAATCCGATCGCAGGACTCTGAAATGGTGAATTTAAAGGGCTGCGCTGGCTGGTGAGGAGCCTGCAAGCAAGGAACAGCAGGTCTTTTAATCGCCCCCTCTCGCCCGGTCACTACCTCCCGCCCGCCGCCGTCCGCCGCCGCGGCCCTCGCACCCGGGATCCGCCGAGGCGCAGCCCCCCACGTCCCCGCTCGTCCGCTGGAGACGGCGAGATGCCCCAAGCACCCCGAGATGCTGCCCCGACGTGTACACCGGCGGTGCGGGACCGCCGCTGGAGGAGGTGTTGCCCGCTCGGACCCTCTGTACCGGCCGCAGCCGCGGGACGCGGGGCTGGCGCCCGGACCGCCGCGCACCAGGCGAGGAGAACTCGAACAAGCCAACCCCGACCCGGAGAGGCGGCGGCGGCGCGGCGGACAACAATAAGAAAATGGCTACAACTCCGCGGTGCCCGCACCGGAGCGCTGCCCGCGGGGCCGCCGCCGCCACTCACCGGGTGCCGAGTCTGCGGGTACATCTTGCTCAGGTCGCGGATCATCCACGCCGCTTCGGGGGGCGCTGGCGGCGGGAGCGGCGGGGATCAGGGCTGCAGGCGCGGCGGCGGAGACGGCGGGCAGGGACGCCCCGGCCCCGCCGCCCCAGGGCTGGCGGGGCACCGCCGGCAGCAGCGAGGCGCGACGGCGGCGGCGTCCGCAACGCTCGGGGGCCGCTGCCACATCCCCCGGGGGCGGTCAGCGGGCGACGCCGGCCGGTTCTCCCGAGCGCCGCCGCCGCTCCACGGGCTCCGGCGGGCTGCGAGCCCCGTGCGGCAGAGGGCGAGATGGAGGAGGGCGGGGAAAGCCCCTCCGCCGGCGCCGGCGCGCGCTCCACCGGAGATTCCCCCCGCCGGCAGTTTTCCTCCCCTCCTGAAAACTTTTACTGCTGCTGCCTGCGGCTCTCCCGACGGCGGGCGGAGCGGGGCGCAGAACCCCGGCGGGGATGGCGGCTGCGGCGGGCGGGAGGCTGCTCCGCTGCCGCGGCGGGGGTGCGTGCGGTGCGGTGCCCTTTTGTGCGGCGGTCCGGTCCTCGCTGCTACTGCCCGCACCGCATCTCCCCCGCTAGTGCTGCTCGACCGCCTTTTTTTTTTTTTTTTTTTTTTTTTAATTAGAAAAAAAATTTAGAAGAGCGATAAAGATTAAAAAATACGGTACGGTCCGGGCAGCTTTATTTATATATATATATATTTTTTTTTTTTTTTCCTCTCTTTTATCCCTCCTCGCCTTTCGAAACTCCGGGAAGTGGCGGTGGTGGCGGCGGCAACGCGCGGAGCGGAGCCCCGTGCTCGGCTCGTCGGCGCGGCGCGGTCCGGTCCGGCCCAGCCCAGCCGTGTCCTGCCCAGCCCGGTCCAGCCCAACCGCCGCTCCGCGCCGCTCCCACAGCACGCTCTGCCGAGGTGACTCCTTTGACCAAATTTAGCAACGGCTCGTCATTAACATTCTGATACATATTCACAGCAGCCGGAAGGCCGCCGCTACGGGGCACCCTGGGAGTCCGAGTCCTTTCGATGCCGGACTGCCCGCATGCGGCCGCTCCAGGGACTACTTCTCCCATCAGGCACCGCGACACCGTCGGCCGCTCCCCCCGCCTCCCACCCATGAAGGGCGGCGGCGGCGACCAATGGGCGGCGGGCTGCCATTAATCGCCGCTCGGCACCAATGCCCATCACTGCGCCGCTGACAAATGGGCGCGCGGGCCCGGGCAGAGGGGCGGCCCCGGACTCGCCCCCACGTGGGGCCCTGACGCGCCTCGGGCCAGCAACCAATCAGGCGGCTCCCCGCCGCCTCCCCGCCCCCGCTCTCCCGCCGCCCGAGGCGGGGCCCGCAGATCGCCGGCGTTCCGCGGCGCCGGCGTTCGAACAGGGGAAACATTTGTTCAGCCGTCAATCAAAGTAACGTGGGGCCGGTGTCGGCTGTCGCCGCCGCCGCCGCCGCTGCTCCCACCGCCTCCTCCTCCTCCGCGCGGGGCGGTGGCGCGGCGGGAGCGGGGGGCGGTAGGGGTCTCCGCCTCGCGTCCCGCCCGCGGGCACGGCCGGAGACGGGCGCTAATGAGGGGCAACGTCACCTTAAAAAGGCGGGTGCGGCGTCGCCGGTGTCCCCGTGGGTTCGCGGCCCCGTCGCAGGGTTCGCGGCGGGGCCGGGCGGGGAATTGCCCCTGCACTGCCCTCCACGAGGGCGGGGCTCTCCCGCCTGCCCTCAGCTCCGTAGGCCGCGCCGGGCCGGGGCCGCGCGCCTTTCCCAACGCCCGTGCTCGCGCGCGTGCACCCGGGAGGCGCCAAGGCGGGACCGCTGGGGCGGCCCTGGCTGCCCGACGGCTCCCCCCGTTCCCAGTGCCGCTGGGCAGGCGGAGCGATGCACTGCTACAGTCGCCGAGTGAGACGTGATTTAAGTTTTGTTGTTTCTTTTTTTTTTTTTTCCCGGCTTTGCTGAAGGAGCTCCGCCTTTACTCGAAGAAGCGGTGGTAGGGGCAGGGTGTTCTCCACTCGCAAGAGGAACGTTTGAAGACTTGGTCGTTAAATGCTCCATTGTAATGCCACGTTTGTGTTCGATGGGGCATTTTGTCCCGGCTTCACAGGGCGGCTGTGCCCTCTGAGTACTGCACGTTTTGGAACGTACAGTAAATACACCTGGGAGCGACCTAAGCAGAGGAAAGGACAGGAACTACAGCCTTGTCTCTCAAGCAGCTAAAGCTGCAGCAGCCGCCGCTCCTGCGTTTTGCAGACTGGGGAGCAGGCTTCAGAAAGTACCTTCCCAGGCCTGAGTGTCGCATGCTTTCTGCAGAGCTGTCATTGAGGAGCTGGAACGTGAACACCTGGTTCCACACACCCTCCCCCCCCCAGAAAAAAAAAACCCAATTCTGCACATAGTGGTGCTGTGTCCTGGAAAGACCCCAGAACAATTTTTCTGCAGAGCCCCGTTCTAGACAATGCTGTGCAGTGACGCACACATGAGGGATAGGCTCATAGATTGGCGTGTTTTTTTCCTTCTCTGTGTCTGTCATGCTTAGATTTGCCTTCAAGCAGTTTGTATTCCTGATGAGCTGCAGTTTAAACCTGCATGCAAAATAGATGTGGTTTAGTCATGTCATTTTTGATGCTTGTATACCAAATCTATAGTCTCAAAACATACACTCAGCAGTTAATACCCTAACGATGGTAGCTAAATTATGTATACTTACGGGCTTGGTTGTAAATTCTCTTTGCTGTCTACAGATCTCTGCCTAAGGCCTGCAGCTACTGAGCACCTTGAGGCCTTGATGAGACGTGACACCCAGGTTTTACCATTGAGGTTTTGCCTTGCTTAAGTAACCTTCAAGGATTGATCCAGTGAAACGGTGGTGGTGGTGGTGATGATGGAGGTGGTAATGACATCCATCTTCTGCCACTGCCTAGGACTCAGCTGCAAGAGCCACACAGTGGAAATTCCACCTTTTTCTGGAGTTTGTAACTAAAATCTGCTCCCCTATGGTGAGTGCTATGACCACTAGCATCTGGAGAAGTTTGTCACAACAGATTCTTAATTGTTTTGAAGTAAGATTTTGCCTGAAATGACAAGTGTAAAATGGGCCAAAATATGTCCATCCTTCTCCCCTTCTGTTTTTATACAGCCAAAAATATCTACATGGTTTTTATTGCAATACTTAGCTTCCAGCCTACTTGCATGTCTAGTTTCTGCTGCAATTTTTGTATTTACCCAGGTCATAATCAGATTTCCATAGGGATTTAGACCTCTAAATATTGTTTAAAGATTTTGTGATAAAACAGCTGCCTAATTAAGAAAACACTGCTTCTCGTGTGTCTAAATCTTCCAGCACCAAAAAGGCTTTTAAAAAATCGATCATGAGCACCCCTCACTAGACAGAGGAGCACTTCCAACTCCTCTGAAATAGAGGACATTCACCATATGCCTGGACCAAGTCTTGACATTCAGAACTATGGCTGCCAAATCTACAAATGCTTAAGTGGCTGTCACCAAGAGTGTGAAAGCTGTGCAGGAACAGAACAGAACTATTCACTCTGCAGAGTTGTAAGCATCTCTGGAAACCTGATGGGTGTGCACAGTGGATATTACCATCAAATCCACAAAGTGGAGAAGGATAAGTCCAGTTATAAAATAAACAGTATGTCTGAAGAAATTGAATTCTGAAAATAACAGCAGGATTCATTGTTCCCTGTCGCCCTGCATGAGTTTGGCATTAGGTACAGAGCTCCAAACATACAGGTGTTCAATACCTTAGAAGGCAAAAACATACAGCTTTTTGGTCAAAGCAGTCTCTGATCTTCTTGTGCCGGTCAGTTTACCAGCAACGTTCATCAAAGCTTCGCCAATATTTACTCTTGCTTGCCCATTGGTCTTCAGTGAATTTGTGTAGCTAAAAGTAAGGCAGAGCTCGGTTTGCAAAGCTTTAGCAAGACATATATATCCATATACTTAACTCTTCATGTAACTAATCACTTCTCTATTTTTGTGCAGTTTTGCAGCATTCTGGCAAGATCCATGCAACCCAGAAGTTTAAGAGAAAGTGTGCTATAACTTGCCACTTTTAAATTATGTGAATTAAGATCAGAATGTCATTGTCATTCTGTTTTCCTGTCTTCTGTCACTTCTGACACAGCTTTGATGGATCTTTAAATATGGGCTGTTTTGTATTTAAAGTTCCTTGTTTTTTCCTTCTTTTATAAAAAATCTTTTGTGCTAGGTTATATAACCTGTACCATTATCTAGCAAGTGGAGAAGCTAGCTTTTAAATGTTTTACACATATTGCTAAAGATTTTTCATAAATGAATCAATTGCAAGAAATATTTAGGCAGTTTTGTTCACACGGTAAGTGTGCTGAGTTTTGTCTGGTGTAGAAATATTCTTATAAAATGTTTCAGAGGCGCCAGAGGTTGCAAAACATCACATCCATTCTTTTGTCAAGAAAGGCAGCCGGTTATTTCAGTCCTGATAGTTCAGAACTAGCCTGCTTTTGTTTATATTCAAAATTTAGAGTCTGAAGTGAACAGAACAGTGTGTGCTTATTTATGTACTTTACAGGATAAGTGAAAGAAACTCTCTCTTTTCCACCTAAGATTTTCTACTCCACTCAGACTCTTGTGATATTTTTTTTTTTTTACTGTCACATCATAACCTTAGTACAGATATTTATCAGTGCTAGAGGACCTTTAAGAAAGGATCCAATCCTGAGACTGTTTTATATGTAACCCCACATATTCCCTGTCTGGAATGACTGTAGCTGAAGACCAAGACAGTTGTGCCTAGCACTGCAGCTTATTACAGTTTATTTTGGGACCAAGTTACAAGGTCACCATACTTTGTCAGCTGTATACTCACACACACACATACACAGAGGCATACACACAGGCACACAGACTCACAAAAATAAAGTGTTAAACTGATAATCAGTTCAGAATGCTCCAGAGTAAATCTTTTATCTGTACACATATTTAACTTCACTGTGTAACAAGTGCTCTTCTTCATCTTCAGGAAGATAAACTCAGTGAGGTTGTTAGTTGAATTGAAGCTAAGTTCTCGCTGCTTAAAAATTTTAATTATGGTATTAAGTCAGGTTCTACTGGTAGAAGAATGTAACAGCATGACACACATTTTATGATCTGGTGTTTTACAAGTGCTATCAAGTGACCCTGTCTCAGCAAGTTTTTAAAACACTCCCTATCTACAATTAGTCATTAGTGACCTTAGGGATATGTTGTTGCTGGTAAGAACATTAGGAGAATTTATGTATAATGTAATGATTTATATGCCAATTTATATGTAGCTCCCTTGCAAAACAGGAATTTTGCATGTTCCAAACTATTTTTCATTGAAGTATTTACTTTTTTCTTTTACACTGCTAAAGTCACACTTTATTTAGTTCTTTTATAGGCATTGGTGGTTTGGATTTATGGTCTTACTTTATTTCTGCTTGATTCACCACATACAGAATTCTTGCAATGGTACAGTTCTGCTTACAAGAACTCCACGTGGGATGTGGCAGAAAAACCTGTGTTAAAGTACACTGACGTTCTTCTCTGCAGGAAGAATAA
The DNA here is from genome assembly GCF_965178545.1 of Coloeus monedula. Classification (NCBI taxonomy): domain Eukaryota; kingdom Metazoa; phylum Chordata; class Aves; order Passeriformes; family Corvidae; genus Coloeus; species Coloeus monedula. The sequence continues at coordinate 42,972,992 of NC_138822.1, read as the reverse complement.
TAGTTCAGTTATCCTGTACTGGAAGCTGGTTGCAAACTTGCATGGTACAAAATGGCTTAGGCAGATATTTGAAATTAAAGTAATATTTCCTAGTCAGTTCTTCTTTCTGCATTAAAATCTGTGAACTAGCAGTAACGAATATTTTTATCCATGGCAAAACCACAACAAATTCTTTGGGAGGAAAACTTTAAATCTCTTAGAGAAGTCTCATAAAGTCCTATGTCATCATTAAGTTGTGTTTAAGCCTTTTTTTCATGTTCGATATGTGAATGCTACCTAGTCAAGCGACTTAAGTCCTGAGGCCCACCTGCAACATTTGCTAAGTGCATATTTAGGCCATTTATTCCTCATTTTGTGGTAATACTCTTAGTTGCTATAAGCATGAAATTAATGCAATAAGGCTTGAACTGAAAAAACTGGACCTGAACAAAGCATTTTCTTATGGTTATACCTTATAGTCAGTGGCTAGATTACAAATTATACCCCTGATAAGACAACAATGTTTCTTAGTGCATTTATTCATAGGAAGCACCTTAGTCTCAGTAACTTAAAATCCACCACTTGATTTGCAACATCAGACACAAAATTTTCTTAACTTCCAGAAAATTAGTCAGGTGGTTTCATCAGGAAATATATGGGCTGGTCTAAGTGCTAAAATCCAAAGTTAAAACAAGGAAGAGGTTAACCACTCACAAAACACAGCCTCCCTTACACTGACCCCCAGTATAAGAACAAGGATTTCCTTATCAGGAGTGATAACTGTAAAACATGTAGTAAAACACATGGCTTATCATTCTACCTTGCCTTTTAATCTCTCTAACCAGGTTTCAGTGCTTGCTGCAATGTTAGGAGTTTGCTAACTGTATTAGAAGATGAGGAGAATGGGCTTAGCATTCCTTCCTGCTACTCAAGATGCAGTCTGTGGCCCCAAAGGTAAAGAAAGTTCTCGCAGCCCTTGCATTACCATTAACAAATGTCACTATTTAGTCTCTGGCACATATTACTAAATAAATCCAATTCTTTAACTCTTTCCCATTTTCTTAGGTGCAATAAATACCATTCCACATTTTTCAAAACTTTAGCTTTTCAAAAGTAAATACTAAATTGAAAAGAGGATTTTTGTCATATAATTTTGGTGAAAGAGAAACCACCACTGTTTGGAACTTAACATTTTTGAATTATTTATATTTTGACATGCAAGAGAACTATACAAACCAATTTAATTCTACAAATTCAAAGTGCTTTAAGTAGGATGAGGAAAGGGTACTTTGTAATTAAGGGTAAGAAGCCAAAAGAAAGAAAAATAATTTTAAATGGATCTAGTATGTCTTTAGCTTAATGTTCTTTATAGTGACCATTAACATTAACTTTGGCAAAACTAAGTAAACTGAGCAGCACAAAAACATTATCTAATACAAAACCTCAAAAACTATTTTTAACTTATTTTCAGAGCGTAATTAAGATTTCGTACTTCTTTGTTTCTCATCCTATACTGCAAATTTCCTAGTTGCTCTGGAAAGGTGAAGACACCATTTCTCTTTTAATTTTTAATTATATATCAAAACTGAATTGCATGCTGTCGTTGTACTGCAGACTCTGCCAGCACAGCAATCAGGAGTTTAGATCTATGTATTGTGAAGCAGCTTTTCTTCCTTCAGACCTTCCTTAGGAGCATCCTTCAGAAGTAAGATGTACACACCTCTTACAGTAGCTACGGAATTACTGTATGATAAAGATAAATGTGTTTAGCAGAGACTGAATCCAGCAAATAGTGGCTGTATATATTTTTTTTTCTCTTCCAAACCCATGGAAAACTCTAATTCTATGGCAGTGTATTTTCATCTGATGAACAACCAGGATTATTTTCTAAACAACCTTTTGGTTCCTAAGGAATGTAAAGAAGAATTCCTCTCCAGTTATTATTCAGAATGGAAATAGTGGAGATGATGTGCTTCAAGTAAGTTTATTAGTTGCCTGTAAGCTTCCCATCTTACACTGCACAACAGTCCAGGAAGTTTTGAATTTTTAGTGTATTTCAGCATTGAAATTTTTGAACAGTATATAGCTTTTGAGACTCACTGAACGCATTCTGCTTCTATTTCTGTCTTTAATGGATTAATCTAGAGTGATCCTGTATGGACAGGGTCATATCCATGACCTGGATGTAGACATATCCATGGAGTTATTTCTTCAGAAAATGGTCACCATTAGGGTTTTGTGGGTTATGTGAATATTTTGCAGTCATGTGAGAAATATTGCCAAGACATCAGATTACATCAAAGCCATATATGAGGTTACCTTTTTGTTATTCCTGTTCACACCGTTTTGGAGAGTTGAGAGTTCCTCTCCTATGTTACAGCCTTGTCTTTCCTGACCTTGACACATTTTTGTTCCTGCCCCCAATACAAAAGAGAAGCCCAGTGGGGTCTCCAGAGTATCCTCTGTGGGACGGAGAGCAGCTGTCACTCTCCTGGAGTGGAGAAGAGTGGGTTCTGGAAGTAGGAGACTCTGTTCTGTCTTCTATCTGTCTTTATAGTTAGGGTGACAGTCTGGTCTCCATGAAAACTGAACACAAACAATGCAGTTCTCTTCACTGAGTACTGACAAATGGACATTCACAAACCATAACTAAAGAAAGTAATGAGGAAATGGTTGTTATTTGAAGGACTCCTTCTGTTTGTGTAGCTGGGTATACATGCAGTGATAGTCACTCCAGGTATCAGCCAGCCCTTTAACCCACACCTGTCTCAAAGGTAAACAATGACATTTTGTTCCTGATAACAAATCCTTTCAAAAGGGCAATCTCATGAACCTCTGTAAAGTTTACTTAAGGAAAAAATGATCGGAGATTTACTCCTTACTTGCTTGTAGCTCGATTGACTCCATCAGGTTACATAGCATTGCTTTGGATGAACACTCGTAGAAAAGAGAGAAAGGATACAACCCACAGGGTCAAACTGATTTGGGCTAAATTTGAGGGGCAATTAAATTGCTTATTTCCAGAATAACCTGCAAGATATATTGAGTTGAACTTGATGTGAGATGGCTGAAAACAAAACAGGGAGTAATTTACTAAACCAGCTTTTTTAATGACTTTTTTTCCCTTTAAGTTTTAAAGCAGCACCTGCCATAACAGTGTCCCTACCAGAGAAAGGAGGCATAAAGCTCAAGATAGCAAATTCACAGTGCCCCCTTTAAGAACAGTCAGTCACTTCTTGCAATCAAAACCATGCTAATATGTGGCCTGTTCAAATAAAAATTACTGGACTAGAGCCAAACACTAAAAAGTAATTGATAATAGATTTTTTCAGAACCCACTCATCCATCAAATGTGTCACTCCTCCATAGCTTTATTGCCTCTTGTTGCATTAAAATTAAGAAATATAGCAGAAAATAAACACTCTTGCTTTCCAGCTGGTCCTCAGAGTTCAGAAGGGTTGGGTGGGACTGGGCTTAATTTCTGATTAGAACTAATTTGGCACTATTAAATCTGGTCACGTTCAGTAGGAAGTTCCATGACCACAGGTTCACAAATAATATGGTTTACCAATTCAATGCTATAGATCAGGTCATGTTCAATAAGAACTTGTGCAATCAGAGATTCATGAATAGTGCAATGAACCAATCTGGCATTATAGGTCTGGTGACATTATTCAAGAACCTTGGGAACAGAGATTCACGAATAGTGTAATTTATTGAAGCAACGGAAATAAAGATTTGGAATTGCTGTTCACAAAGGCATTAGCTGGGATAGAACTCTAACAGTAACAGTAATATTGTGTTAACCTGGGTAATAATAATTAGAAACTTACCAAGAAGGCATCCACCCTCAGAAGAAAAGGGAGGAGAGTAACCAGTCAACTGTCTCAAGTCTTTTTGGGTTTTCCTCCTAAGTGAAATTTCTACCCGTCTTAAATACAGTCCAATCTTATTCCCTTCCTCCTATGCTATATGTAGCAGATACAGAGTGAGTTGTGTAAAATAGTTATATATGTCATAGCATGTAATTAATTAAGCTTGTTAACATATGCTGGGTGTGCATTTTAGAATTTAAACAACCCTTAGTCAGACAAAAGTTAATTTTTTTTCGCTATGGTGTCCTTCAAACTTCCAGTCATATAACTCTGCCATTCTGTGTCATTCTTCAAAGCCGAAACAGGACCATCCTCCTGTCTCCACGGGACTTCATCCTTCAGTCAATTCATCGCTTCTTGATGTCAACTATGCAGATCTCCATCTGCAAAGATAACACAGAGATTACACAGTGTAGGCCTTACATAGTAAGACTTAGCCCTTCCTGGGCTCTTTGGTCATCATCCCACTTCCCTTCTAAAGAAAGATCTTTAAAATTCATTGTTTGCACTTAAAAACAAAGTTTCCTTGTCCTGGTTTATAATGATTGTCTTTTAGATTGGATTTGTTTTGCTATTTAATTGCATTCTGTTATGTCATGCATTTTCAGACAGTTGCTGGAAATTTCTGCTGCTCTTAAACAAAGAATCTTTTGTGCTGTATGATCGGCTTGCATTTTCCTTGGATTGTTTTGTGCTGGTGTCTTTTCACTGACTTCAGCAGTGGAGTATTGTAGTCATAACTTCACTAAGTAGACTGTAACAAACAGATATTCTTTGGCCCTTTCTCTATGCTGCATCTTATTAACTGATCTGTGGGAAACACTCTTTATGTTGTTAAGGCATATGTGCTAATATAAACAATAAATTAACCTTAATAGGAGGAAGCTTTGAGACTCCTAATACAGTAACCCAGCAGAAAACAGAGTTTATAAAAGTTGTATACCTACCAAATTCTATGGATATTTTTGTTTAATTGTTCTGTACTTACTTTCTCCACCAGCCTTTTACTGTTGGCTTTACCAAACAGATAGTATGAAAAATACTCTGTGATTTCTTAATATGAGATGGCAAGGGAGAAGTAAATACTGGATTCATTCAATTGCATTGATATATTTCTTTTTTTCCTACAGTTAAAAGAACAACAGTGAACAATTGTAAGAAGATTATTACTCTGGATTAGAGGTCAGGGTGCACAGATCTATCAGACAAGTTTTATAGGGTCCACTAATGATAACTGTCAAATTGCAGACTGCAGTCTAGTTAAGAGGTCAGGTACTGGGGTGCTAATTGATTCATACAGAAGCGCTTTGGATTCTAATGTTTAGAATGCTATTTCATATTTTAAAGTGTTAGAGCTCACAACTTGGTGTCATGAGAAGACTGCAGATTCTCATGACAATGCAGGAGTAGTAGCATTTTAAGCAGGAAGAGCTGATGGTGGAGGTGCAGTTCTGGTAACAGTATCTAGAAGTACACTTGAACAAAGACCGTCCACATCCCCCTCCAATAAGATGTGCATTGTCTCTGGACCCTCGAGGGAGAAGTTTGTACTCCCACACTGTCTCCAGCACATTCGTTCACTTAGTGAAACCTATAAATTGATACTATGTTTCCAAGTGAAACTGTTCATCACCTACTTCCTCCCCAGAAACTAAAGGCCCAGAAAGAATTTTAGAGCTGCTCCACCTAGGGCTGATTAGCTGAAATGCAATAGCCTCAGCCCAAAGTCTGATATGTCAAACAAGAATGTTTAAGTCTTTGAATCAAATAGCAAATCAAAGTGAGGACCAAATAAATGGGTAGTAAAAGCTTGATACCAGCTTTGCCACTCACTGTCTGGCTTTGGACAATTTATTTTCAGGTTTTTTAAGGAAGTGTGAAAATACTTGCTGTAATTGGCATTGGTACAGGACCATGGAGTCTGTAAATTATTTATTTTATTTCAGAAAGAGGTCCAAGGTTAGCATATGTAAATTCAGGAACCCCTGCAAAGGCATGCAATTTGTGTGCCCCTTGGCTTTAACAGAGTTTCAGGGATTTCTTGGACATCAGCACTTGTTCTAGTTTCACAATAATTATAAATCTGAGAGTGTTTGAGAAGCAGCACTGGGAAACCCTGACCTGATAGTTGATGCTGAATGCATAAAATGCCTTAAGCGTTTGCTTATCTTTGAGCCCATGAGTTGTGCCATTAATTCATTGGAATTAATCACTAGATTAAAACTAAGTTCATCCTAAATGCTTTGCTGGACTTTTAGCAGATTGCTAGGTTTATCATTTAGGTATCTTTTTTAAACTTGCTGAGGTCAGATCTACTGATTTAAGAATTTACGATCCAGCTGAAAGTGGCAGACTTAGATTTCCGTGAAAGTCATTTTGGGACAAGATATCTCTCAATATTCAGAGGTACCATTACCTATCCAGAAACTGATTAATTTCTGTTTAGTTATCTAAACTTTTCAAATTCTACTGTGTATGACTCATATTCTTGTAGCTCATATTTATTCATTTTAGTTTTCCCAAAGGTAAAATCTATCATGCTATAAACCACCATGCCTCAGGCAACTGCAGTGAGGCTACTACATGTTATGTGTTTGAAGTTCTCCCTCCTGCTCAACACTACTTTTAACATCAGTTTTATCATTTGTAGTATGTATGCAAGAAATACATGTAAAAATATATGCTGCATCTTCCACTTACGGAGCAGTCTCAAATTAATTGCAAGGAGCCTGTTGGAGATAATAGGCACTACTGAATAGTGCATATTGCCTTGTAGTATTGCGTTTATAGTTTGGGTTTTAAAGTTGAAAAATAAGTCTTTCACTTTAAAGTAGATATTTGGGTGCTTATTTCCATAAAAACAAACCTCTGCATAGCCATGAGATTTCAAGGTGTAATTTAAAGCAGTATAAGGTAAGAAGTATGGTTTTTTGGGTAGGAACAATCCTCTGGAGTTTTACCTAACACCATTTCAAGCAGTGGTCTGAAATTTACTGTCACGGGTCAATATTCAAAAGATGAGTGGTTCATTTGTACTACAGGTTACTTTGTTTCCTATTGAATGGGCAAAGGATGAACAGCTGTGATACAGGAATATTTTTACTGGAAAGTTGAGGATTCTTTTTATTAACATGTTAAAATATTGATCACTTAGTATGCTGTAGACAATTTCTCATTTTTTCTGATTAGCTTATGGGAATATGTTATTTACATTCGATATGACAGTTTAGATTTTTAGAAATGTGCAGTATGGTCACCATGAAGCAAAATTTGTTTCAGTCTTTTGGGATAAAGAGTTTTACTATTATCCTAAGCAATAGAACAACAGTTTTAACAGAATAGATTTTTTTCCCCAATAGCAATCTCATTTGAATGTTTTCATTTATCAAAGCGTTTCATGTTTACTTAAGAAACATATTTTCCGCTCCCTAGAGAAGTCCATAATGTACTCAGTAAAGACTGAACATCAGAAAAACTGTACCCAGTGACAGAGTAAAATTCAGGAAAAACTGGTCTGATTTTGTTTTGGTAGATATACATGTTGTGGAATGTTAGTGATATAAAATTTTTGCCTACATTAACACAATTCCTTTTGTGGTCATCTGAATAACATACCTTTTAACTGAAGTCTAGCATTCAAAGATGCCACTGCTGTGTATTTTAGTATTAAGATCTAAGATATTTAAGCTGAAAAGAAGTTGTTGAACTTTAGAGAACCGTTACACTTTTCACCAGTGAAACTACCTGAGAAGTTACATATGACTAAGCTGGAATTAGGGCATTTTCTTAATAGTTAATTTGATAAAATCCAGATAGTTTATGTATGACTTAAGCTTTGCCTGAGTGGAAAATGGCATTGTTCATTAATGAGCAGCAAATCTACACAACAGCTTAGGACAGGGATTGAAAAATTCTATATCTATATGAAATTACAGAAGAAATCCAGAGAGCTAAAATCAAATTATTAGAACTGGAACATTGCCAGGATCCTTGGGTTAACTTCTCTCTTCTTTTCAGAAGCTATATATTAGATCCCATTTCTTGTCTGTCTGTACTGCACATTTTCTCTGTTTTTTAGAAAAAAAATTCTGTTTTTTTTTCTCTTTTTTATTTTTTAAGAGAATGACAATTTCTGTGGCTGGACATATATGTGTAAAGACATATATGTTTGGTCTTCAGTATTTAAGCAACTTGTATTTAAACAGTGCTTCTAGTTTAAAAATACTGTCACTGAGAAGTTTCCAGGGCTCTAGTAGGCAAGCTGAAATGAGCAGATACAGTCAAGAATAACATAGTTCTATATCACCTGTAAAAACATAGCATGAAGTCCTTTACCCTGTCAGGTTCCCAGTAAAACTCTTGTTGACTTGGTGAAGGGAGGATTTCAGCACAACATTGTTGGTGCTTATAATTTTAGCACCAACCTTGCAGTACTTGGTATTTTTATTATATTCTCAGCTCCAAGTCTTGTTTGTCATTAAACTCTCAACTTCATTTTTAAAAATCTGGGCTAGCACCAATCTATAAAATAGTATTGGTCCCAAATCCTACTAAAAGGTTTCATGCCCTGTGATGATGTATTTGAGCATTATGTTTTTAGACAGGCACACCTTGTATCTTGTTCCTCTGTTGCTCTCTGAGTCCGTGATCAATTAGCTGAGCACTTGCACAGCTGAAGCAGGAGGTGCCTGTGCTCTCAGCTTGCTGTGGCCGTGGTATACACACACACATTCTCTGTCTGCTCATAGTTGCCCTGGATACACTAAGCAGCACCTCTGTAGTGGCAGATCTAGAGAAGCTGACATGTGCATTCCACACAAACTTGAAACTTTCTGAAGTAAATGAGCTGTAAATTACTAAGAGAAGCAATATTTAGGACAGTTTAGGCATTTGACACTATTTTTTTTAGATAGTTTGGTCATATTGGCTGTTGTGAACATCAACATGGCCAAAACACATCTCCATTGTTGGCACAGAAGCAGTCACCTTGCCAACCAGAACTGGAAATAAAAGGGCACATAGTACAAATTCAGATCTGGTAATGCTTTGGTAGAGTGCTGAACTGCACTGAGTACAGTTACAAGTGGGGGTTGGTGTGAAAGAAAGATCTCAAGGCTCATGATCCCTTCCTTTAATCTTCTCCACATGCTGGAGTCTAGGGAACACATTCAGAGCTGTGGATCTGCCAAAGTGTCTACAATTTTTTTATAGAGCAACATTTGATTCTCTAGTTGCAGAAAAGAAGTTTCCACACAACCTTCCTTCTCTGAAAGAGGAAGATCACAGGGCATCTAAAAAGAATCTGAATGGTGCATTTCAACAAAGGCTCCAAGAAATGCTCATTATTTTAGCACTAGTAGGTAACTTTTTGGCCGAAGTAATGATTTTTCAGTGTTTAACATGTGAAATATGTAAAGTACCCCTCATGAGGCTGTTCCTTCTCTCTGAACTGAAGGTGTAGGTGTTCCAGTGCAAATTTGCTATAGTGAGTATAATCAGTATCCTTAAAAGGTTTTCCGTCTAAGTACAAGCTGTCTTATGATATTTCATGGGATCAGGAAAACATTGATAGAATATGTCTGGTGGCTTTATGCTATTGCATCAAACTCTGCTTTTGGCAGTAGTGAGTACCAGGAGATTTTGCACCATTACTGTAAGTCCCTTTAAAAAATGAAAGTTCCTTTCATCTTGATGCACTATTTTGGTGCCCAGCCAGAAAAACACAAGTCTATATAATAATGTTTACCTCTAGCTAATAATGAAAGCTCAGAGTATATACAGGAATGTCATTACAAGCTCAACTCACTAACCCAAAAGTAGCTGCTTCCATTTAATCCAGTTACCTGTGTATGTATTTTTCCTTCTGTGACAACTGAGAATATCTCCCTGGAGTGCAATCAGGTTCCTACCATTGATATGCATCTCTGAAAGGTCCTGAAGCTTTTAGCGTTTCTCTAGCAAATACTTCACTTTTAATTGATACACATCTTAGCCATGAGAATACTCATGGTTTCTTGTTTAGAGAACAGACAAAATGAAGGACTGAAAAATAAAGAAAACAGAAGCACAGATTTCTTTATACCTTATTTGAGTGAATGTGTATGGTTCTTTGATCATATCAAAAGAAAACTGTTGATGACATGTGCTGAAAAATAAAACAACGTAACATATGGCTGAAAGCATATCAGCATAGTACTTCTGTTTTTACACCAAACTACAGAGTTTTTCTAAAGCACATTTGCTAATATTTTAGAAAATATATTGAACTGTTCAAGGTTTTGCTATTTGCTGTTATGGCAGCTTTGCAAAGAACTAATTATTTTAAGAGTCTATCATTGTCATACATTTTTTTTTAACTTTGACAATACACTGTTTGCGGCGTTAATTGCAGAAAGTACTAATTGCAAGCCAAAAACACAGTGTGTGAGTTTTAAACAAAGTGTATGTCCTATACCATATTCCCAGGAGTGGCTGACTACAAAAGTGCAAGACAAATTCAGACACCATGATATTCCTGCAATCTTGGAAATGTTTATGTGACAAACACCATATCTTAAGCTGGGTTTTTTCACACTCTTATGCTGGAGGTACTAATTCCTGTGGAAGTGTGAAGACATAGACTGTTCCCAGTCACTGTGGTTAAGGATGTCTTTACCTGTTGAAGCTGAAAGACACAGTAGGGATCTCTGAACTCTGTGTACAACAAGACTCTGGTCTATGACTCTTCTAAGCACTTTTAGATTTTATAATTTTTATATTGTTCTTCCTAGTCTAAAAAACTTTATAAATAATTGTGTTCTGGGTGAAGTTCACAAACATATTATATTAACAGGCACTTTTTAGAATCCATCCACACTAGCAGAATTTCAAAGACATGGTAGTCTCCAACAGCAGGACTAAATCTAGATGACAAGTTCATTTGGCTTTACTGTCAACTTTAAATGAAGTTATGAAGTATAAGTATTTTATACACTTAATGAGAAGTGTCAATCTAAATAAATTATACACAATTATCTGCATTTAAAATCTTACTAGGAGTAACGTTTATTATAATGAATTATATTTCAATAGAAGTACTTTTACAGTACTTTTCAGTCTCAGATTTCAGAATCAGTCTAATTTTTTACTAAGTAAATCCAATTTTATTTACTCATAAGATTTTAAAACATGGATGAGCGGTCTTCTTACTCTTTGCAGAACAGGGAGCCAGAAGTAGCCAAATGGAATGACCTGTTTGTGGCAACATGGGGAGGTAATGACATAGCCTGGAAAAGAAATGGAGCATCCCAAAGATCCATATCCTGCTCCATAGACTCTGATGCTTTTCATTACTGTATTTTCCATCTATGCAAACTGTAGTATTCAGGAATCATTAAAAAAGCAAGGAGATTAAAAAGATGGAGAGTTTACATCTTGCAGTGGTAGGGCTTAGCAGCTGTATACGGAGGAAACTCATCTGTTTCATACTCTGAATTTTAAAAAGCCACTATACAATGACAGCTTGTACTTTTATGCAATGCAAGAAAACTAATAATTGAAAACCTCTGAAGATTCCATGCCATGTTTTTAATGTATTCCTGTTCAGTGTTCTGAGTAGAAGTTTTGTTGTTGCTATTGGTAGAGGGTAGATTGAACTGATTACATACTGTGTTATAAATAAGTGTGTTTTGTTCCCTGAGAAATTATTCTTCCTTGAGTAACAGGAAAAATAAACAAAGGGAAAAGGGCACATTTTAAGGTTGCTGTCCTAGGCTTTCAGATTTCAATTCTCAGCTACAATATCCTAAATATAAACTATTTTTTTTTTTTGTTTTAGGTCCAATTTCTAAATTGTTAAAGAAGAGACTTTTCCAAGTCAAATCAGTAGGTTTACAGTTGCTGGATAAGCCCTTTGTCTGCCTGAACTATAAGGAAACATGGGAAAAGCATGCCCTGAATCTATGTTTACACTCCTGTGATTTTGGGACTGGCAGAGGCCAGATTGAGTTTGGCATAAATTCGAACCATCTAAAACTGTTCTGTCATTGCTGGCTACCTGAGACTCTGAGTAATCACTCAGAACTAAAGGTCAGGTATTGTGGGCCATGCTTCTGGGAAGGTGCTTTAACAAACGAGGAATCCTCAGCAAGTCAGCTAGATTAGTGTTCCAGATGGTTGTACCACTCAACACACACACTGTGGTACTCTGTTTGTACCACAAACAGAGGCAAAAGATGTCACACTCCAGGTGTGACAGCAATATTGGAAGAAATGCACAGTGCTGCTATGAATAAACTTACTTGAATGACAGAGTTGCAGTGGCTCTCTGGAGTTCAGTGCAAGGTGCAAACCATGGGCAACTGAGTATGGTTCATGCCTTTAACAAGTTAAGTTTGCATTTCTACAGCTACACTGCCATTGAGATCAGAGTTAGTTAAAGTTTAGCTTAACTTCATTGATACGAATTGCAGCTGCTCCTTGTGCAGTGGTGTAAACTCAGTATGGGTCAGGCAATAACCTCTACCTTTTTTTTTTTCTTTTTTTTGTGTGTCTAGGCCACTCTTGTCTCTTCAGCTTAAATGAGTAATTGATCTTGTTATCTATTCTGCCACTAAGAGATACATCACAAGTTGAAGAATGTCTGGTAATGCCCATATCAATTTATGTGTCATCCTTACAGTTAAATTTTACCTGCAGTCATCAGTAAATATCAGCAGAATTTCTTGATGTCTTCAATTCAGAATTTTTAGCCTTGTTTTCTATTTAAACAGCATCTTTGTGTTGCTAGTACTGATAATGAGTAAGAGAATTTTTACAGCCCTGAAATCTCAGTGGACTTGTAAAGGTACAGAGCACTTCAGGAAAAAAAACACAAAAGACAAACCAACAAAAAAACCCAACACCCAAACCCAAACCAAATAAAATAAAACAACAAAACAAAACAAAACTAGAAAAACATGGATGAGTATAATTAATCTTTAGTTTCTCCACTGAGATGCAGCTACATACAGCACACGATAAAATGAGATAATTATTAAGCCATTCAGAGCTGCACTGCATGGACATCCTGTAGAGAAGAGGAAACAGAGAACAGCCTCAGACAAACCATATGTGAAAGTTTAGGTAGACCTTGATACCCAAGCTACAATTTAACTTTGATGCTGACATTCACAAGCATCTCCATAAAAAGTACCGTAGTGTCTTTAGTGACCACAAACAGATATGTATTTTTTCTAGGCTAAAAGGTAGTGCACCCACAGCAATTGTTAAGTTGAACAAAGGAACGGTTTACATGACCAGATCTACCATTTCTGTTTCTACTGAGAGCTCCTTAAGTGGTTCTATTAGCAAGATGAAAGATATTTACATAATTTCACAATAAGGAGGTAAATTTCTGTATATGAGCTCATATGAATGCAGAAGAAGAGAGATACCACTTCTTCTCTGTTACATAGTTGTTACACACTCTCACATATGCTGTGGTGATACACAACACATCCAGTTTGGGCATAAAGATGAAGAAAGATTGCAATATTCACAGACAGCATGAAACTAAATGCTCATTTATAAATCGTTTAGGCATTTCCTTCATATTCTTCTCCTCTGTTGCTCTTGGTTCATTAATATAATAAGGTCTCTGCCCGTGTCTTTTCCTCTCTTTTGCATGTGGTGTATTTTCTCATGTGCAGTGCCAAAATTGCCTGGTTCTAATGTTCTAATGCAGGATTGCACTTTGCTTCCTGACTTGCCCAGTTGTCCACTTTGGGTTAATGTTAGTAAACATCCCTTAGAAACAATCGCTTTTAATCTTGTCAGAGATGGCTGTGTTGTGAGGGTGAAAATTAGTTATTAGCTTAGCTTTTCATCCATGTATAATAGGATGTTAAAATCAGAGATGTTTGCTTGGGGCCATGAGAGGCATCCCACTCTGAGCTTAAAAGTTTTGAATTTATAAAATGCAACATATTTAAAATAAACAAGCAGAAATCAAAAGCCAGTTTTAAATGAGAAAAGTCTGTTTTGTGTATTTATGTCTTTGTACAAGAAGTTTAAGGCATCTTCTTGACTGCAGCAAAATAAGAAAAATATGCCATATATTTGCTGGGTTTTTATCTCCCTCCCACTTTTGTAATAGATAATCAACAGAAAAAACTATGCCACACGCTTCTTGTAATGAGGACTTCAGGACTTTCCCCCTGAATGGGATTCTCAGCAGCTTGGTTCCTTCAGAATTAATCATCTTCATTCTTCATGTTGTACTTTATCAAATTAAGCTCTACAAACTAAAAATATCACGACAAAGTCAGGCTGAGGACAAAAAAAAAAAGAAAAAAAAAGGAAACCCAAAACAAATTAATGACAAAATCTGTTTGCACCTGTATTGCAAGGTAAAGCTGATGTGATTTAGAGATCTCCCCTTCATTCTGCACTGAAGCATCTGTGGCAGGATAGGAGTCCAGGATGCCTCTCTGCAAATACCCACAGAGCAGTAACAACTTCCCATTTGCTTTGTCTCTTATTCCACTTGAGTTAAATCAGCCAGAGCAAAGGATGTAGAGCAGGTGATAGTTCCCTTAGGACTATCTATGTTAGAGTCATGGTAATTGGCAATGAAAGCAATCAGTGAGTTCAGGCACTTTCAGAGAGATCTCTAAATGTCTCAGTGCTCTCCTTTGTCATCCCCAGTACCTGCATAGTAAGAATGGCTACCACAGAACACGGGTAGGCACCATGGTTCTGAATGCATGTGTAATGCAAAATGCAGAGTTGTATACCAGTCTGCTGGATGACAGGCTTGAGTCTTTGGATTGCCTACCAAGTGTTGATGAAAAGCCACACAGATTCTTAATTCAGAAACTCCAATTTTTCCTCTGTTCCTGTGTTCATTTTCTTTATCAGCAGGGGATAACTTACACTTTCATAACTGATTAACATTTTAAAACTGTGGGAGCACTTTGTGTGGCATTTCAAATGATTTAACTCTTTAGCTCTTTGCTGGAGCTCCACTTTGTTTGTTTGGGTTTTTTTCTTTTTCTGCTATTTTTTTTCCTTTTGGAATACAGGATGTGCCAGCATGTCAGCACTTCCAGAAAGTATTTTGCATTGTGCAGAAGACACTGGGGACATCAGTTACATTAACTAAATTTGGGCAGTACAAACAAGTGGAGGTTTACCAGCTTTCACATCATTGTCTAACCTACCCACATGGGTGGAGGAAACAGCCTTGCCATAAGGCTTTGAGATTTCTTAATCCTTTGCATGTCCTGTTTGTCCTCAAAATAATGTCTTCAAATGGCTGTCTAAAATCAACTGGACCTATCCATTTCCCCTTAATCTCTTTTTTCTTGTTTTGCCCTCTCTCACACATGATATATGGGCAAAGGGGGGACTCACTGGTACACAAAGAGCCATCTTCCAACTGTGCTTTTTCTCTCAGCCAGTTGAAGTTCATCCTAAAGCATGGCTGAGGAATACTATTCACTTAAAAATAAATACAGTACTTGAAGGCATTTTTCCATATCCACAGACAAATGTCTAGCTACAATGTACATAGAATCATCTGCGGCTGAGGAAAATTATTAAGTAATGCCTACAGACTTGTCTTTAGCCCACTTACGAGGGCTGCCACCTGGGAATTAAAAAGGCCAACATCTGTTGAAGTCCACTAATTGAACTGATAACATGGCTAAAGATACAGTAAAAGGTCATCCAAGGTCATTTGAGTAAGGACGATTCCTACTGACCTTGGTGGGACTTGCATTTGAGTCTCATGACTCCAAACATGAACATTACTCCCCACCTCTGTTCTGCAGTGTTCAGCTGGACACTCAACACTGTAAATATTAATTTATTTTTCTTCTTACTATGTTTCAGCAAACAGAAGTCTAGAAACAGGAGAGTTTTCCAACTCCCTTATAGTTAAGAGTGAAGAAACAAAACTACATTTCTGGTTTTCTACAGTATATTGTGATGAAAAGCTGAGCATAGGTATCCTATTTTCTAGGTTGTCAGTTTTAGAAACTCAGAGAAGATGTGAATGGTCCACTTGTGAAGGACAAGAAAGAAGAAAAGACAAGAAAGACACATTTTGTCCACATTTGAAGATGAAGTATCCATTTCTAAACCTACATTTCTTCTAACTTGTACGTCTTTCCTTTTCTAATTCTGCTTCAGCTGAGATTCATTCCCCAGCGCCCAGATTTTCCCACAGGATTCCTTGGGTTGGAGATTTCTGTTAGTCTTGTCCCTGCATTCAGTCACAGGGGTGTTGATTTTATAGTGTATTCTTGTAAGTGATTTGGTAATGACCTGCTACCACTCTTAGGCACAGGTTAACCGACAGACACGGCAGAGAGAAATTCTTTACAGTCATGCCAATAGAACAGATTAAAACGGAGAATGCAAAACACTATGGAGAACCAATCAGGAGTGTGTTTAGTGTTCTCAAAACTCACATATATTCCTGAAAATATAACTGTTTTGCAATTAGTGTTAGAAAGAAATCTCCTTTTCCCTGTAGGAATATACAGCATGGGACATTTAAATAATTTATCCTTGTTACATTAAATAGGGTCAAGCAAAAGTAAGAGGAAACAGAAAAATTGTGCTAGTAGCATTCGAAAAAAATGTGCCTTAAAAAATCTTGCAATATCTGAAAATCATGGTTATTTCTGAAAAGACTAGCTGTTTATTATTTAATCTTATAATTAGTATTCTGAAATATCAGTAGCTTTGCGAAAATTAGTAGCTTTTTTTGACATTTGATTAACAGGTGCAAACAGCAATTTTTAAGGTCTGGAGGCAGGTAATTTACATCTTATTGTCAGGGAAATGGAACCAGAGGAAAGAAAAGCTGGAATGCTTCATCTACATTTCTTCACCCTTTCTTTGAAGTTTCCTGCTAATATTCAGGAACAATTTCCCTTTTCTAATGTTCTTCCCCTAGTCGAATTTTATTTAATTATCTTGGTTGCCCACTGTAAATAAAAAGTAAGAAACCTGCCAGTTCCCTTTGATCATGGTTCTGTTCTTTTCCCCAACAAAACTTACACACAGAGGGTTTTTGTTTTTTTCTTTCTTTCAGAGGTGAAAAGCATTCCTCATTAGGAAGAGCAGATGCATCCTATCATAAAGGGTTGAGGGCTGTAGATTCTTTCAAGTAGTTTCCTTTCTCTCCAGGTACAAATTGTTTAATCTCTGAGCTTTTTCAGTGTTCCAGAGTGTTCACGTATTTGGAAGATATTGTCACTGGAAGCTCCAGGCAAACCATGTGTAAAAATAGAAAAATGTATTAAAGCATAAGAACTAATGAGGACAAAGTGCAAATACTTCTCATAACCATTGCCTAGATGACTTCCTCAGGGGAGTCAGACTACAGTAGTTACATCAGGAAAACAGGCAGGCTACAGGTGAGTTCCAGTATTCTCCCTTCATCCCTGTATCAAACAGAAACACAAAACCCAACAAAAACTCTTCCTTTAGCTATTTGATAATTCTAATTTGTTTGAAAAAAGATATTAATTAATATCCCTTTTCATGCTGATTCATATTTTGAAAGCTTTTTCTAAACTCCTTTTTCTTTTCAATTTAAACATATTTCCTGGGGAGATATATATCAATTATTTTGGAAGTTTACAAGAACCAACAGTGCAAATATTGCAGTCATTTAATAAACATAGGACTGAAACAATACACTGAAGTTACTTGTCATACAAGATCTTGAAACAAGGGAAGTGTTGTACTCTAGTCAGAAAACATTTTCTCGAAGTTTGCATATATCTCCTTCCCTTTCCTTGTGAAGTTTTAAAGTTACACACACACATACACTTGCTTGAAGCCTTATGAAACTGAAATGTCAAGTGAGAGTTGCTTTATATCATGTTCTGTCAATCAAAGTAAGCGAGGCTTTATGCATCTGTTGCTAGTATATTGGCACTTTTTGAAGAGTGTTTCGGAGGGAGCGAGAATAAATAAAGATCCTTCAGGCACTTTCTCATTTATGGATGAGGAATCAAAGCAGTCTGAAACTTCATTTTCAGCCTGATACCCTGAAGATTGTTGGCTGATAATTCTGGATGGAACAGCTTATCTGGGAGGATTAGGGAGAACATGGACTTCCTATTACTGCTGGCTTCAGCCTTATTCAGCTGGGCAGACTCTGTCACACATTATCTGTGCCTTTACATATGTCACTAATCTTATCTATATCTTTTCAGCTCCTTCTGTTGGAGCTGTAGTTTCCTGTGCCTAAACCTCCCATTTCTTCATTACACTGGCTGTATAGGCATTAGCCTTCTCTAACAGCCTTTCTGCACCATGTCATTTGGTAATGGTTAGTAATGCAAAGGTATGAGAAGGTAATGGTCGTACTTTATCTCTGATCTTACAGGCCTCACATCAATATATTAAATGCACACCTCCCTTCCCACCAGCACCCTCCATTCTCCCCCCAACATTTTTGACCAAATCCACTTAATGAAATAAAATCACCCCAACAATAGAGTATCTCTGCAATCGTTGAAAGTAATGGAAGCAGGCAATTTTGAGGAAGGTATATGTGCTGGCTGGGTCAAAGTAGTTTGCAAACAGGAGAACCAAAACATCAGCACCAGAACTAATCTGAAGATTCTGCCATTGTTAATTGGTGTTACAAATGCAGTGGTGTTCATCTCTAGGACAATATAGCTCAGAAGAAGGAAGTCTTTGAGTCTTCTGAGAGTCCCTGCCCCTTTTAAATTTCATAGGGAAGACCCTTTCCCACAGCCACTCTAAAGTACTTACCTGGCTTCTTCTGGCTCCCTGCCTGCCAGCTAAGTTCCATACTTTCTCTCCTATTCTGCTTTTGACTTTCAGACCTCCTGCCACACATCCATTCTGGTGTCCTCTTTCCTTTCTAATTAATTTTCTGCTGTTTCTCCATCTCCCTCAGCCATTTTTAACTTCCTCATTCCCCGTTACCGTAATAAAAATGACAATAAATGAATTTTTTAAAGTGAAGGAAATTAAACCTCTGAGATACTACTTTACCCTCTTATTATCCCACTAACTGTTTTTGACTGTAAGGTCTTTTGGGCAGGGACTGCTCTTACTGTGTGTTTTCATTGTGCCTAGTATAATACACATCAGAAAAAAATGAAAAATGATAAGTCAGTCCTTCATGACTTTTTTAGATACAATCAGAATGCAAACTAGAAAAACACATCACTGACCTCTGACTACCAACTCCTGCAATAGTACCTTCTGACACTTTATTTCCAGTTAGTAACTCAGCCAGTTCCTTATACAATTAATTTTAATTATGTTTAAGTAAAATTTAAATTATTTTAAAGCAGTGAAATTTCCCTTCCTGTTTTTGCTGCCCTTGCATTTTGTTTTACTTTAAATTGCCAAGTTATTAGGGATCTGTACTTTGTCTGTTCTCTCGAGGTTGAAACAATAAGCTTTATCTGAACCTGACAAACATAATTTCTCCTCTTCATAAATGAATGCCCCTAATGTCATGGTTTCTCCACCCCACCATCACAAGTTCAGTCAGGGCCATATCATTTGAAACAGACACATTTTTTATTCAGGAACAAGCAGAAGCAAGAAGAAGTGTGACACCTATCCCAAAGCTATACAATTACTGCTGAATTGTATAGATGAGACAGACAGAGAGAGTTGTGTTAGCTTCAGCATTGATGGCAACTGTAGGAAATGACGTGTTGCAGCTGTGGAAGATTTTCTTGACTATTGGCATTCTTTCAGATATTTGGAAAATCTGCTCACTGTGGACTCTGCAAGAACTTCTGTTTTTCAGACTACACAAGGCATTCATGGTCTCTTAAGGATGGAAGGAAGAATTTCACTTCAGATGCTCCCATGGAAATTGTTTTCACTCTTCTAATCTAGTTGACTTGTTCTTCCCTATGGTTCTGTACATAGACTTTTTCAACAAGCACTAGGATCAACCGAGCAGTTGATATACAGTTCATTTTGCCCATACAAGTTATGCATTTCACCAATTGAAAAGTATAGACCTAAAGAGGACAGGGCTGTTTCTCAACTCAGATAATCCAATGTTTCATCAGGTGTACCTGAACCCCTTTATGATACATACAATATGAAGAGCTATATAAAGAATCTCTTAAATACTTAATTTATAGTCAGTCCTCATCTGAGTATGTGTCATTTATGAAAGGATAACACGTGGCAGGTGGACTTGCCATTAGCCCAAGGTAACACAGGTTATGACTTCTAATTCTGTTCTCAGCCCTGCTACAGAGTTACTACATGACCTTGCACAAATCACTTAACCTTTTATATGACTAATTTTATCCGTCTATAAAATGGGGATAGTAAAACTTTTAGCTATACACAGCAGGATGATGAGAATTAATTAATGCTGTTGAAATCCCTGAGAAAGAAGACTTTATATACAGGACCTAATTCTACAAATTTGACTCTATGTCTTGAGCAGCTACTTCTAGTTAAGCAAAATTAGTGTAAAGACCTACCATCTGGATTTGTTAACATTGTTCAGATTCACTATGCTTAGATATGAAGCTCACCCAAAACACTCTAGAGATTCAACACAAAAGAAAGCTCAAGTGATTCATTAGTAATATGTAATATCAGTTGAATATCCACATACAGAGAGTACAGCCAACAAAGTTTGTGCATTCAGAATTTCATAGCAGGGGCTCCAAGTAGCATATGCAAAAATTGACATCTGATTAAAAGTGCCTGTCTGTTTCACTGGAGCTGCAAGCAATAGGCAGGTGAGCAAATTCCCATGTGCACGTGAGAGAGAGAGTGTGCATTGCTCATGTAGTTCTTCAGCTTCTATTTTTTTTTAAATTTGACCCTAAAACTTCACTTCTGGATTGTGGACCAATTTTCCAAACATAAAACCAATAGGATTTTCATTAGAAAACTCAAGTTGGAAATGTGGTATCATGTCGTCTACCAATAATTGGAACTTTATGGGATATGACTATTATAAAATACACAGCACGAAGAGCTGGCTAGTATCTATGTCTAGCAGTTGGGATGAGGGGGGAGCGGTGGAGTGAAGGTGACCAACCTCACTTCACTCTGGTAGTAGCATGCTGTTTTACAGTATGCAGCCCAAATCAGTTCTAACTCAATTTCAATTCCCACATATTGAGACATAACAAAATCCTTATACGATGTAGAACAACCAGTCTTCAATATTCTGATCTGTTGTTTTACTTAAATTATGCATGGATTTATGCTCAAAACAATCACTTTATTTCTTTCTACCATTAAGGCAAACTTTTCAAATTACTATAATTGTTGCAAACTTCATCAAATGAAAAATATATTCATATTCAAACCTGAAGATCAATCCAAAGTTACAGAACTGTCAAGAAGGCAGAAAGGACTGATCTTGTGTGTAGGTATCAGATACAATTGTTTTATCCTAGACTAGCAACAAACCAAGAGATTTAAGGTTCAAGATCACGTGTGGTGTAACCTGAAGTACTCCATGGCAGGCCCTAACTCAAGTGCATTTCAAATTAACCTCCGAAGATTCTTCATCATAAGGAAAAATGAATTCTTCATGCAATGGAAGTGATTAACCTTGAACCTTCAAAGTCAAGATGATCAGAAGGGGTGTGTGTGTGTGTGTGTGTGTGAGGGATTCTGCAATCTCCAAAGTGTTTGAAAACTGATACATCATTGAGAAAATAAACAAAATAAATACAACTCTCTCTTCAGTCTGCTGCTGCAAAACATTCCAGCATATTTTGCTGTAAAAAGCTTTTGTCTTTTAAATGATCAAAGCAGCACGTGATCCAATCAGTTAAACAACTGCAACAAGCCAGAACAACACAGATGCACTTAAATGTCCTGTTAACTGAAGATGTTCACTGAAGATAATGATGCACAGGGCCCAAGAGACTTGGACAAAAATAAGTAAATAGAAATTAAACCCAGCTTAATGATGCCTAGGATAAAGTCTGTAGGGTGGAGGAGAGGGGTGAGTTTTGAGGAATATGCTCAGTGTAGATAGCTCTGGATGCAGCTGCAGTTGGAGCTGCAGGTTGAGCTCTGGGGGGTGAGGGGCCTCGGGAAGAGGCTGGGAGCTGCCAATCCCTTTTGTAACACAGGTTCGGGGACCTGTGGCCTTGCCAGGTGGATGGACACTGAGACACAGCAGGAGCAGATGAGTCACAGATTTTTCTTTCCTTAGACTGTGAGGTTATAAAATCCCAGGGGATCCTTTGTTCAGGGTCCATTCAGAGGCACCCGTCTCAAGCAGTTATTTTTTTTGTATAGTGATTGCATCATGATTAAATTATTTTAAGGATCAAGATGTCTGGGACTCTTCTGTGGAAGTGTGGGATCATGCCGGTCAGGAAACCTGTTTTGCTGTGTGACTGTGAGGGTGTAGCTGCGAAGGGGCCTCAGTTCCAGTTCAGGTGGCACAAGAGTGACTTCCAGAGTGACTCCTGGATGGTTGGACAGGGAATTTTCCCTAACAGTGGTGACACTTTTGTCTTTTTCTTGTATTAGGACTAAGAAATCTTTACACTGCTAAAATAATTTTGCAGCTTACACATATAAACTAATACAAGCGCAGCAGAAGAATATGACAGAAACAGCTAAACACTGCCCAAATAGCTTGTCTTTAAGCGTACTTTCCCCATGTCAGAGAGAATAAATGTGCTTTTCTGGAAAAATGAAATAATAATAAACTCATTGTGATAATAGTGCAGCGCGGACTATTTCTATAAGAAACAAGTAAAGCTAAGCCATAAATAAATAAATGCAAGGCATTCTTGGGATGTTTTGGCTTTGCATGTTTGTTTGGTTGGTTGGTTTTTTGATAAAATAACCAAAGCATATAATTGCATTGATTAATTCCTTCTCTGCCTTCTCTCTTTTTTCTCTGTCTGGCATCCTATATTTCCTGTATCCCTAAACCCATTTCAAAAAAGGACTTAAGGATGTGCTGATTATTAAATTAGATAAATTTTTCAATTGATTCATATAAAACATATACAGAAGGTTTTAAGATGTGGGGTCATCTGTGAGGACCTCCCAAGGAGGCACCCACCTGCTGGCCTTGCATTAAATTCTACTGGTCCCACTTTATCATGCCTTACCCTGAGCCAGTCTTCACAGCCATTCACACTGAGCCACTCAATTTCAAAGTGGTCTTTTTCTGGTAATATCCAGGAACAGTACTGTCTCCAAAGATAATACTGCAGTTCTAGAAATTCCCCTTTTACCTAAACAGAGAGAGAGCTGCTCATCTCTTCTTATCCTTTGCTTGCTCAGGCTGGTTTGCAGTCTTACCTCCTGTATTAACCTGACTTTTAAAATGTGGCCTTTAAAATGGCAGGAAACTCAACAGCTTTGTGCATGCAGGTAGTGCTCAGGAGGTTTTTCACATCATGAAGCTTACAACATGGACATGGCTTGTCTCTCCTCAGGTTAGGCTCATTTTTAAAACTTCATTATTAAAACCTCTAATCATTTTAAAGGGATTTTCCTGTTCGCTTCAGTCCTGATGTAGTCTTAGCTGCAAGTCTTTTGTAGTATGCTGACATGCAATTGATGGAAGGATATGTTGTTTGTAATACCCTGAGGTGTATTCTGATGTGCTTCCCATTTCATGCAGTGAACCAGAGGATACAGGTGGTGCTTAGTGTATTTTTATCTTAAAACAGTATTTTCTTAAGTTACAGCCAGTCTTAGTGAAAATTAGTTTATCTGAAACGACGATTCATATATGTACATGTACCTTGAATCCAAAATTAGTATGACACATTTCTGTACCATTAGACACCTATTTTCAAATGTCTCCTTTTGATAAGTGGGGCTTGTTTCTCTTTTCATGGGTCAAATAGCAGGATTACTGTGGGTGGAACAAGATAAAGGTGATTCATCCCACCCGAGGTCTCCTCATGCACTTTGTAAGCATTTGATTTTTATAGATGACATTAATTAAATAAATACATCTGAATGAATGAGTGAGTAAGAGATCAAGACACTCTGTGCTCAAGTGCCTGGAAGTACTGTACTGGGAACTAGCACTTAACTATGTTGTCTAGGAAAGATGCTTTTTCATGCTTTGTGCTTCTGGATGTGTCTAGAAATGTGGCCTGCATCTATCCTAGTAAATGCTAACAATGCTGGAGTGATCCCAAGTCCAGGATCCTGTTGTCATTGACAGTAAAATGTTAGAACATCTTTAACAAACACAAATGACCAATAACAAAGCACTCAACACAATAGGTCAAGCCTTATAAGCTGCCTTCTAGTATCTCCATCTGGTAAATTACTAACTGTTGCTCTAGGGTTTGTGTACATACCTTAAGCATCTCCCCAAATGTTTAGATAGACTGTTTTTTCCACACTATCAATGTATTTAAAAAATAAATTGTTATGGATTTTTTTCTGCCTCTTCTTAATTTGTAGGTTTCAGAAGTCACATTCCTGAAGAACTGGGGGGAGGGAGTGTTTGCCTAAAAAATTCTGTGTATTCAGAACTAAATGCTCTAAAAATATGTATTTTCATATTCAGTGGCATATTTTATTTACTACTCACTAACGTTGGAGGTAAAGCAGTATAATTCTTAGTGTGTTTTACAAAAGAGGGTGATGCTATTCTGTTAAATCCATGCTATATTTCCTATCAGAGTGTCACTATGTGCAGGATTTCTTATTAAAAAAGCAATCTTTAAAGTGATCTGCTGGACTTCTTCTCTCAAGAAACCCATCTAAGAAGGCTATCTATTCCCCAATAAACCATTTTCTACCCTATCATAAAATACAATCATTTCCTATAAAGAGATCAGGAAATTATGTAGTCACACTTTTTGTGGTGAAACTTCTATTGCGGAAAACAATCTAACTGAATGATGCTTTAGGTCTGAAAAGTCAGCAATTGTATATTCCACTGTTTAGATATTGGAAAAAAAATTACTAAAATTGCATATTCCACTCATCACAATGCAGTCAAGGTGCTTGCTATAGGGATTATCTATGCAGGTATATCTTTACTGTATTAGGATCCATAGGAAAGCTCCCATCTATCTTTACATACATAAGTCCTAGTACCTTGGGTGAAGTTTCACCAGAAGCAAATAACCCAATGTCCTGTATAAGGACAATGCATGCTCTCAAGTCAGGGCTCAGTAGAGAAAACAAAATTTCTACCAGCAAGTAAATTAATCCTATAAAATTATAAGGATGATTAAGATAAATTAATATTTATATTCTATTTCCTCCTACTTGTGTTCTTTTTACTTAGTATCAGGAAGGCTGGATAGTCTTCTTTGGTTTTGGAATCATATACACTGAGAAGAAATTAAGCTATGTGTTCTAAGAAGTATTAATCTATGTGCAACACTAATATGTCTTTGAAGTAAAGCAATAAAACAGAACAGCACAGTTCTGTTGGAAATACAGATTTGCTCTAACTGCTGAATAATTGTTAATTCAGGAAATAAACATAAAATATGTAGAATCTTGCAAATTCATGAATATATTTTCATGGGCAGAAATGCCATGACCAAAATTAAAAAAAAAGATGCAGCAGGCTTCAAGAATTTTGTTGAATGTTTGATGAGTTTAGAGATCTTTTATCTTAACACTTACTACAGTTTGAGACTGGTGAATAATTCACAATGAATATTTCATCAGACACATGTTGCCTTCTTTTTGCAAACAGCTCATAGTTTCCCAGATTAATTTGTTACTTGAAATTTTATTTTTTAAATGCAACCATGTAGATTAATCCAAAACCATTATATGCATATATTTGACAACTTGTTTGGACTGGTTAGTTGTGATGAGCCAGATAAGCCACAAGGTATTCTTTCTATTCACGCAGTAGAACAACAAGCATATACTTCTGGAAGAAATACTTACACATGCGTCCACGACATTTAGTTTTCAGTGAATACCCCTGCATGTGATAGGGGAGCATGTGTTCTATGACCATTTGTGCCAGTAAAAGGCAATCATTCAAATGTCTGTAGAAAGCAAACACAAAAGCGGATTGTCATTATCACATAGCCAACACAATATACAATCTCATTTTTAGACAGGCGAATGAATTAACAATATGCTGTTGGTAGGGCAGATAAGTGACACTGAGGACACAAAGACAATCCCAGGGGCAGAGATTTGCATATTATTTCTGTGTCCCCTTTTTGTAATTGTTTGATGCTGTTAGGTACCTTTTGTTAAGACAAAAAATAGTTCCTAGGCAGTAGCAAACGAGGTTGATGACAGTACAACAGCCATCCAACAGTCATCCTCAAAATTGATTTTGTTCCATGCTGTGCTGTCTAACCATTGTCCTCAGGGTTGCTTGAGGAGGTGAAAATCACTTCTCACTTTGTAATATACTTTTTCTATGACAAAGGCTAAAAGGAGCTGTGTCAGAGGAGCTGTTGGGGGAGGCCTTTAAATAAGTGGAGGATCCTTCTAACAAAGGAAATCGTATATAACAGTATCCAATTAATTTATACCCATTTAACCTACTGGATGATAAATTACAGTAACCAAGCTTAGAAGCTGGCATCAGTTTTCATAGAATAGTAACATACTGAAATCTCTACAAGATTAATAATTTTTTCCTTCCTGCCACATTTACTTTTCCTAAGCATCTGATGTAAAGTGGACAATCCCCATTGTTCTCTTTAAATGGACTGGCTTCTCACTCAGTCACACCTAACACCAGCGTGTTTTGTCCATAATGGAAATGGTGAACACCACAGAGTATGCTGTAATGAGCCAGCTGTGCATAAACAGAGATTAGGAATACAGAGATACCACAGTCAGCTGTGCCTGAATTTTATCTAGACGCTTGTCAAAACTGGTTTTACTAGTACTACTTTCCTCCACATTATACTAAAACCATGTGACTGTCAGATGTGTTCAGTCCAGACAGAGAATAAAAGTATGACAATAGCAGGTATTAACACATTTCAAAAATCCATTGTTGGCAGATGTACAAGCATCTTGATTTACAAAGGTATTTGAAGTACTGTCATTTGATTTCAGCAGGAATTAAGTACCTGACCTGTTTAGGCATTTAGATAAATCTTACTAAACACCCATCTTCACCTCTAGGCAGCTAAATAGCTCTGTGTATTTGATTTATAGCATTTAAAAGAGGTTGCTGAGGCTTTAACTCAACTCTGCCAGCACATTAAATACAGATGCTAGGCAGCATAAGACTCTGCAAAACAGTTAGAAAGTATTAGCTAACACAGGCTATTACCTCAAATCTTTACTTTCAGGGAGTAAAAGAATTTTACCTCTCAATGGAAGTGGCAAAACCAAGATTAGATTGTCCAAGAGAAAGAAACAGAAATCACAAAATCTTTTCTCAGTCATACCAAACCCAGTGGTTCTCCTGTCTGTAACTGAACTCCACTATTAAGCATGTGGTTGAATAAACATCAGCCAAACTTGAGCATGTTATGATTATTTGGGGATTTCTCATTAATGACTATTGTGCAGACCACCCAGCTGCATAGACAAAGTGTGTAGATCTGAAAATATCCCTGTGTATAGTGAAATAGCAGTCATTAGGACCACAACAGAATACCATTTCCCTAGCACTGACTACACACCCAGTGAGCCCCTCATTCCCCTGGTAAGGAGAATGGCTTTCAATTAAATCCTCAAAAAGGGAAAAAAAAAGAAAATAAAAAAGCAGCTACAGTGTGCACATGGCATAAGCAGTTTACTAAGCCACTACAGTGCAGTGTCGTGCAGGTTGTTAAAGGAAATCTGGTACTCTGGTGATAATGTGTATATTATTTATTCAGTATAAATGACTAAGTTCAAAAAACTGTACAATGAATCATAGTTGCAAGGCAGGACTTGCTTTGATTAACTACACCAGTATAATGAAATCCAACAGAGCAATCACTGAAACATTTAGCTCCAAATGTAAATCTTTTTGAACTCTGAAAAAAACATGTTAGGCAATGAGAAGGGGTATATAACACAGCTATATTTCATATAATGAAAGTGGAAGCAGTTGGAAAGAAAAGGGAATGTTAAAAAGTTGTTATGTTGTGTTTAGCAAGAATGAGTAATTCTGAATATGTCAGTCATGATAATCCAACAAATTTGTGTTTTAAAGGTCAAAAGAAGCATTTTCTATAGTGGCACAATAGTTTTGTCAAATACAAAATAAGCATTTATAAGACATTTTCAAGTATTAATATGGTACCATAAAGCATCTTGGGGAATTAATCTCAGTTTTAAATTAAGGGCATAGATTGATCAATGTAACAGAATTTTATTTAAAATGTACTGATATAACCCATGGCACTTTCATTTCAGCAAGACTATAACGTTGAATTCCCGTATCTCAGGCTTGTCTTAACTGTAGAGATGAGAGGTGTTTTTTCTACCAAGAGGTAGAATGTGCTCTGTCTTTGGAAAACCTACTGTTCCATCATGAGCATGACGATTTCCTCATATGGTTACTGGTCATGCACCTGGACACTATGGTATGTAATTTTTCCAAGGAAACCATCTGCCAAGTGCCATTAATGCCAAAAAAAGATAACCTGCACCAGTGGGAAACCTAGACCTGAGGAATTCTTCTGAATACACAACTCAAAACACAGGTTTTCCATATGTCATAATTTCCCTGCTCTTCTGTCCCTTTTGCCTGCGTGGTTGATTACAGTCTGAGATGACAGTTTTTTCAGCAGTCAGTAGAATTTCTATGAGCATAAAGTGCAGAACATGGGCAAATGGAACAACACAAGCAGCAGGAAAATCTTTTCCTTCTACTGTTGTTTGTCCAGAGTATTTAATGGGGAGAGGCCAGAGAGCAAAAACTGTGGTGAAGAACTCTGCTGTCACTGAGAGAGAGACTGAGGGCAGCAGTGCTGGTGTTGGGATACCATCCTCCAGGATGCATGTGGCCAGGGGTAGGGAGTCCCTGGAGGACATACCAGAGAAGCACAGCACTGGGGAAGCATCTTAGTGATTTTCTGGTACTTCTTCCTATGTTAAGTGAGGGAGAGAGTTCCTCCACCCCTCTGTCCCAGCCTTTCCACCACCAAGTTAAAATGTTGGGCTTGCCATGGAATAAATGTACTCTATTACGTACATGTAAATCTATCGACTATAGATTATCTCATATAAAGAGATTTGATGTTACTGCTATGAGCATGGTCAGATTTGGTGAGAGTGGATTCAGTTTCCTCCAAGTCAGTGAAGCTCTACCCACCTACACTGGATCTAAATAGGATCTACAGCATTCACCCCTCCAGTATTTACACCAATGTTGAGCTTGGTAGACTGAAAATGCTTACATATAGCAGTCACACAGAACATTACAATAGTCACTGTAAAATCCATACGGTAAACCTTGGTGTTCCAGACTGCTTCTGTATGATAGTACAGCACATGCTGTAAAACAGGACTCATAATCTACAGAAGATTTCTTCAAAATTATTCCATTCAATGCAGTGGAAGTCTGAAAAAAATGTTCTTTCATCAATAGAATGTGGCATTTCATGCAACAAGCCATAGCTCTCACAGCTGTTGTGAAGACTACACATTATTAATTTGAAGGTGTATGCGCATATTAACTTGTAAGATTCAATAGCCTTTATCTTGGCCCAAAGGCCTTAATATAATATCAATAGGAGGCCTCACACAGTGAATAGAGTGAGAGTTTAGACAGAGTGAAAATTGCTTAATCACCCTTCAGTGAGTGGATGAGACTCCACTGAAGTGGAAGGAAAATTTTTTAGGATTACTGTTTTCTTAACACTAAATCATCTTTTTACAATGAAATATTGTAATGAACTCAAGGGACAAAAAAAAATGTTTAAACTTGTTTGGAAATCACAGTCAACCTCCAAGCCCCAGTGTCCATAGACAGACACTGAAATCCATGTTCCAACACCAACATAAGTATACTGATTAAAGTTGTTCATTCACTGTTGCCATCAATTTCTTTCAAAACACACTGACTAGTAAATGAAAAACATACTGCTTACTGCTTCTAAAATGTTTTCTACCATGACTGTAAATTTGTCATTTGGTTTTTCTTCTTATCAGTTGTCCTAGTCAATAGAGAGCTTGAGAGTGAAAAGAACTAAACAACTCTTCTCCCAGACCTCTGCAGACAGAGTTGTACAACTTCACAGCTTATAGAGAGAAAAATGAGTTTACTTTGAAAGTACCTTTTCCTTAGAAAATTTTGTAAAATGGCACTGGCTACAAAATTATCTGCATCTATCATGCATCTTCAATACCATCACTGATTGCAAAATATTAGAAAAATTAAACACAATTTTGTTTGTTTCACACTTTGAAGGACAGATATTCTATATCACATGGAATTTTAAAGAGGTTATACAAAGATTCCTTGACCACCAAATGTCCTCTGGCTTTTGGGAGTGTGCATGTGTTGCCTTCCCACGAGTAGGAAAACAGTGGGAGCAGACTCCCCAGGACTGGGAAAATAAGACAATCAATGAATTATTCTTAAACAGACTGAGTGATAGCCAGCTCTGCTCAATGAAATGTTTAAGTATGTGTATAAGTAAGAGAAAAAAGCATGGGTGTAAGTGTTCTGCAAGATTTGTACATTCCACAAGGAAGGTAGGAAGACAGGGTTCTTTTTGTTTTACTCAACTGGTTCTTGGGGCATATGATTGTTATTTAGTAGAAATGAAGCAAACGAACTCGGCCAGGCTGTTTTAACAACTTGATTAGTCTGTTTCTAAACACTAAAGGATTTCCAAGCCTGCCTCTAATTTGTATAAATGGTAGCATGTGACGAAACTGAACTGCCTACAACCTAACCATAGTTGAGTTGGAATATACATCAAGTGCTTTTTTGCCAGAGGGGAAGGCTCGGACCACACGAAGGGCGCCTGCCCAGCCCCTCCTGCAGAGTACTGTGTCCTGCAGAGACCTCTCCTGGCAGAGCTCAGGAAGTTACGCTTGGCTCCTCTTCTTGGCCGCGGTGAGCCTCTACTGACTCAATCTTCCGATTGCTGAAAGACAGACAAGCCTTGGAAATATTTCCACTTTCTTCGGGTTTTTTTCGGGGTTTTTTTGGTGAATTATGAGCTATTTCTAAAAAATCACAATGGTTGCTTTATTTCTGATGGTAGTTGGTGATAATGGACAACTCTAGGTTGCAATTTTCCATAAATCATATGCTGCCGTGTCGGGTAGGTAGATTACGCCTATGATACGTCCTTTGGCATGTACTCCAACCAGGGAAGACTGAAAACGTATCAATATTTGAAAATTTTAAAAAATACATTGGGAAGTTTAGATCAGCGTATTGCAGCATTATTGAAGTAGAGCACAGTTGAATTAGTACTTTCCAATTTTATTCTGACAGCAGATTAAAGCAGTGGGAAAAAATGTCCCAGCAGAATAAAATATCTGTGATAAAACTTCAAGAACCCCAATGGTGGTATAATCTCACATCAGGCACCAGTTTATGGGGTAAATTTTAGAATACATATTAGGGGGGAAAAAATTCAGCATGAGAGATTTAAGTAAGTAACACTGTCTTCTGCCAGTAATACTGCTGTATATCCTGCAGTTCCCTTGAGTGATTATGCCAATATCTACATCATTGGGATTGGTCACCTATTAATCAGGAGGAGAAAACCTTCACATTTCTTCTGTGAAGAATTATGAACTTGGGAACTAAATTCAGGCAAACAGATCCAATAACTTTATTCTTACAGCAGAGTGACATAAGCAAATATAAATCTCAATAGTGTTATTATAATGCCTGCTAAGCTAATTGAGAACATATTCGTTTGCTTCAACTAAATAAATTACTGTTACAATTATATGACCCCAAGGTCATCTCCTTTAGGAGATGTCTAGCACTTGAATTAACTATTTGACTCTTCACAGTAAGTGGCCTCAGCCAATCAATGCCAAATAAATACTGCTGAAATATGCATTTAATTATCCTAACACTTTAGCTTCCAAATGCTTTTCTTTGCCAGCAGTATTTTTGTTTGCTAATTTATTCTGGAAGGGTGAGAGTTTTCAGAGTCTAGTCCGAGCATCATCTTTGTAAACTCTGATCCCAAAAGAGATCACAGCCAACCATCACAGATAGAACTGGTTACAGAGAGGCATTCCTTTGTTATTGTGGAGCAAATTTTTTTTTATTCCATATTCTTTATATTGTTGGTTGCAAGAAACAAACGCAGCCAGATAATTTTTACGAAGTTTCAAAAGCATAAGCCTCCAACGTTCTTTGTCAGGTTAGCCAAGGATGAAATGCCTCTTCTAATGAAGAATCCGTGTTTTGCCAAACTCAGAGTTACTACAGCTGAATTAAAACTGAAATGTAAAATGTCAGTGAACTCACTACAAACTGCTTTGGTTTTGAAATTATATGGTACAATTTACACATCAACTAAAGCCTGCTACAAAAACCATTAAAAAATAAGTTCTTCTGAAAGCTAAAAGCTGCTTTCCATCCTCCTGAGTTGCTAAAACTAATCCTAATGAATTTTGGGTTTGTAAAGCCTAGGGCCATTCCTATAAACCCAGTTTAAGCCCTATACATAAGTACTTCATTGGACTCCTCTACTGGGATACATCGTCCCTCGAGGAACACACAGTAAGTTGTTGTTTATGCTTCTCATATTATGTATTAGTCCCTAGAAATAAGAAAGCTCCTGACCATTCTTCTGTAAATCGGAGTAGAATTAAATTTGCCATTTATTTGCACCAGTGTAAATAAGAGCTCAACTTGGTTCTGGATACAGAGTAATCCCTGCATAACTAAAAATTACTTGTCTTTTATTCTTCTACCCTTTTCTGGATTTTGCATTGTTTATCATGTAAATAAACAAACATATCTGACTGCAGTATAAAAAATACTCTAATTTTGCAATTATTTGTAATATAATTTTCATTAATATTAATTATTTTAAAGAGAAGAATAAAAGTGATGACATCCTGCAGACTAGTAGACTTTATACCTTCAGAAAAAGATGTTTTGTTAATTTTTAAACAAGAGGCATTCATTATTATGCTTTCTGTGGCAAGACTGACTTTTTTTGTGAATGATGACCATAATTAAGCCTCTCATAATGAACACTGCTATTACTAAACAGTACAATTTATATAATGTCTCCACTCTAGGAGACTTTGCTTTTTTATTGAGGAGAGAAGGCAGATAATGACTGAGATTATTGTTTAATACTATTATTTTTAAGGATATTGCAAAAAACATATATAGACTATATTAATCTTTCAGCAAAATTTAATCAGACTGTGTCTGTTTAGCCAGAAAAAGAACTGAATTATTTGTCCTGACTCTAATGCAATGTTTATGTTTCTCCTAGTTCTAGAGAAATATACAACTTAAGTTACACCCAGGTGATATTTTCACACGGTGTAAAACATTTCTATGTCATTCATGTACTTAATTTAGGCATGACAGAACTATGTATAGACAAAAATTACTGGAAACTGCTACTAGCCAAATAAGGAATGTCTTCACAATTACTTCTAGCTCTAGGAAGACTTTCATTCAACTGCAAATACAAACTATTTGCAACTTTGTGGAGGTCTTTGGAGATGGCCTGGTCTTGAAGCCAACACAAAATTGTTGTCAAAGAAAGGGATTTTGCTACATATATTCTTGTTTTTCCAAGAAGAGGAAAAAGACTATCATGACATAGGTGACCACTTCCAGAACTAGCATTCTAAACATCAACACCTGAGACTTCATGCAAAAACGTTCCTAGAGAATGCTGATGATTTGCTTATAATATTTTCTGAATATTTTCAGCTGGGTTCAGAAGTGCTTCATGAAACAAAAAGAGGCAAATTCTGCTGAGTTTAAATACAGTTCAGCTAACGGCAGCTCCTAGGAAAATGCTGATTTAGCCACAGTTCACACGTGGCACATTCTCTTGCTATTTCCCTGATTAAATTGTGACTGCATATTCCCATTTATGTTGTAAGATGGTTTGCAAAATTATACAAATTTAGTTCAGTTTTTTGGTAGTGCCTAAATGACTTTGGAACAAAATTGTTTCTCGGATTGCAAGGAATCTATCTTTCTAAGTTATCTTAAGGGTAATGATTTTGGAAATCCTGCTGAAAACATTTGTACTGCAGCTTTATGATTTTTTTCCTACCACAATTTTAGTGGAAAGCAACATTATTAGAAGAACAAAGCAGTGTGATTTGGGGAGAACCTTCTCGTACATGGATTTGATTCAAAGTGGCATTTTAAAGTTATACCCCGGGCCTACTGAGTTTTGGTCAAGCTGTGCAGGTCAGATTATGTTTTGTAGCATCAGGAAGTCAGAAAGGGCAGAGGAGAGGGCTTTCCATCCTCTCCAGAGGGCTTCCCATCATCTGCAGTCTAAACATATGCCTTATGATGACATTAGACAGAGATTTCAATCCTTAAAAAACTGGAGGTGGACAGATATTTTTTCTCTAACTGGATCTTTGCAGGTATTAGTAAACAGGCTCAATAAATGTCTGTAGGGAAAAAAAGCCACAGAAATTGCCACAGAAGGAAGAGACATTGCTTGGTTTTGAATGAGAAAAATTAAACCAGAATGTTTTGTTTCAGGCCAGCTCAGCCCAAATCAAAAAGTCATGATCTGACAAACTGAAAAGAAGCTTTTCATTTCACATCAGTTTGACATTAATCAACATCTGTCTGAAGTGCTGTTACGTGCCATGAGATTTGTGGTTCTTTGTGCTGGGACCTAAAAGCATGTTTCTGCTGTCAAATCCAAGTACATGTCCTAGCCTTGTCCTAATAAAGCTTGTCTGTATATCACCCACCTCCCACTTTTTTCCCTTCTTCTTTGCTGCACTTTCTCTAGGAAAGAAACTGAACTCACAAAGACAAAACCATGACATGAAAGCATCAGTCCTCTTGTCTTACCAGCTGTGGGAACAGGACTGCAGACCTTGGCATGGAGAAAATATGCTCTTCAGACAGAGCCATAACTTTGCCAGGTGAACCCTGCTTTACTTTGCCCTCTCTTCATTAAAGGAAAAGAATCTCTCTGGGAAACAGGATTATTTTCAATATACCAGAATATGGCCTATTGTCTATAAAGGATTTTATTCTGATGTTCATTTTAACTAAAACATTTTTGAAGCCAAATCCCTAATTAAAAAGGGTCGTTTCCTTCACCTAAAGAATAGTTACTGCTACAAGATATTTGGGTACGTGAACAAAAATCTTCAAAGACTAACTCTAAGAAGAGATGAACTAACATTGCTGGCCACACATTTTTGCATTACCTGTGTTTCCATAAAAATGCATAGACAGCTGGAATGAAAGATTTTTCTTGAAAAACATTTTCTCAAGTGTTTCACATTTTGTACAGCAGGCACAGTTCTACAGTGAGTTGAGGGAGACTGTAGATCTGCCACTGTTAGCCCTAGTTATGGAGCACGCACGCCAACTTACTTGAAAGAAAATGAACATGCAGCCTTGTAGCTCCAGCCTGCTTGTGGCTGCATTTTTGTACATGTTTCTTGATCAACGTGGGTTCAACTCAATATATCTTGCTTGCCTCTTGCAAGCATTTTTGACAAAATAAGTTAAACAACTTTTAATATCACCTAGACCCATCCAAAATATACTTTTCTGTGTATTATAAAATTGTGAGAGTTCATGACAGTATTTTAGGTAAAAAATGATCAGCATGCATTATATATCATATTGAAAACTGAGTGCCTCATACCAATGAAATATGAGCACACTTTGCAGTAGCTGTCCTTTGCTAGGATTTAAAACTAGGCAGAGAGTTACGGCCCAGACAGGCTGTAGACTATCTCCTTCCAGATAGGAAACAAACCTGGGCCACAACAGGGTAGAGCCCTTGTTGAGGGTGGTAGTGTTCGTGCAGGCAGGTTAGCTGTAAGTACAGGTCAAAACCACAGCAGATGCAGATAGAAAAGCTGTGTCTTGGTGCTATGTATCTTTGAGTCAAGTCGTGTATCTATGTGCTGAAGCATGGTTTTCACAGGAAAGTAGTGTACCTTAAGAAGTCCTCTCATTCCTCTGTCAACTAGGAAGCAGTGAGTGAAGAAGAGCACCGCTGGAGCTACCTTTTACCAGGGGATAGATCGGGAGAGTAGACAGAGCTTCCTACATCATCAGGTCTAGCTGGACCAGGGCTGCATGAGAGATATGTTTAGTGCCTAGTGCTTACTCCAAACTGAGGACAAACAATAAAACATAGAGTAATTCCTATTTTCACTGCCTCTTTTCAGGGCTGATGGCAAATCATGGTTTTTCCCCTTTGGGCTCTGCAGCACTGTGAATGCTGCTTCTGCATAATCATTCTGCCAAGGAAACTGAAGGTGGTTCACTTGGAAAGGCAGAGGGCATAATAGAAGTAAGAATGAGCTGCTGTAATCAGGAAAATACCCCCAGAATTTTGGCAATGTTTTTTGCAATGGGAGCCTTTGTAATTTGCAGAACATGGTGTTCTGGAGGCAGTTCAGATGAGAAAAAAAAATATTTAAAAATTCTTCTCCATTGATTAAAAGCTAAATAAAAAGTTAACACAGACATGGGGACACCAAAAGAATGCATTCCTTGTATTCAACCAGAAGTTCTCAGCAACTTTTTTTACATTGTTGAGCGTGATTGTCACATTAGCACAGCTCAACTGAACCAGTTTGAATAAAATTTTCTCCACTATAAGGGTGGTAAGAGACTGGAAGGGGTTGTCCAGAGAACTGTCGACTCCTTATCCCTGGAATTGTTCCAGGCCAAGTTGGATGGCACTCTGAACAAGCTGATGTAGTGGAAGATGTTCATGTCAGGAGGGTTGAAACTAGAAGGTCTTCATGGTCCCTTCCAACCCAAAGCATTCTGTGATGCTATGATTCTGTGAAATAAAAGACAAGCAAAACCATTCTTCTACAGTCACATACAGACAGTAGTCTCAAGAACAGTTTTGAAGACCACACTTGTTCATATCCTGTAAACCAGAACACGTATGCTTGCAGCACTCTTTCTCTATTATGGAGTAAAACTTCTAGTCTCAAACACCTTTTGCTGTATTTTTTCTGGTGAGATTGCCAACATTCACTCTACAGCATTAACTCTGGGGAAAGGTAGCCATTTCTGAAATTGTAGTATTTGGAGGATTATGGAAGATATTTCCTTGGTTGTGGCTTAGCAGTGGGTGTTTACTTGCATGATAAACACCCACTGCTAAACCCAGGCAGTTGATGGAAAACCAATAACACAAATATCAGTCACCACTGTTCTGCTATGCTGGTATGAATATATTGTACTAACATAAAAAACCTGGCTGAACCAATTCCAACTCGCATGCAGTTAAAGTTCAATATAGAAATATCACAGAATTATGTTCTACATACAGAATACAAAGATAAATGGAGGTATCCCAAAAGGAATGAAAACACTGGTGGCCAACAGACTGAAAACACTGTTTGTCATAGCATATGATCTGGCTTGAATGACATAATTTTGGAAAAACTTCACAGGCTCAATTGCATTTTACAGCTGAAAATATTGACATTGTTGTGACAGCCCATGCTGAACAGAACAACAAATTGGTATTAGAAAGCAGAGAGCTCTAGGAGAGAATGCCAAATTTAATGTTCAAACTACTTTTGTATGGAGGAAATATAACATTCTCGCTTCATACAAACTGATTAGCAGGGCTTTGGTTTATGGTACTAATGGTGAGGATGAAAACTGCAATTCCAAACTGTGTAAGTTTCTGTAAAAATATTCCCTTGAAATAACTCCAAGCAATTAATTCCAGGCTTAGAGCATACTGATTAAAGCTTATGGGCCCCTTTACCTCCTACTCTTTCTCATTGTTACCCTCAAATCCTTTCACTAAACTGTGTTTGAGGGCACCAACCCAGCCTCAAATATTATGAAGCACTTCTTTAGTAAAAATTTTTTCCTTGGAAAAATACCCAACACCCACAGGAAAATTTATCAAAAAGTGCAGTGGTTTCAGATGTATTTTCCACCAAAATTGTTGCTCAGGTTTGATACAGAATTTCTGATAAAAAACCAGGGATCTAGCCATGAATTAATATACATCTCCAAGTCAAACACAGAACCAATTTAGAGCTACACCAAGAGTCAGCCTGAGATTTCCAGATATCATCTTTGTCTTGTTGTATTAATATGGTAACACAGGATATATTTTGTGGCCCAATATTAAGGAAAACTGGGAGATGGGTATAAACACAAGTTTTGTGTGTTGAAAATTTCCTTTCTAACTTTGGGCTACTTCTTCTTGAAGTAAACAGATCACTGTCAAAAATGCTAGTTTTACTGATAAAGAACAGAAGATACTGCTACAGTGGTAGTAAGATCCACAGGAGGAAAATTTGTTTCCAGTCTTGTTTATTTGCAATGTTTTCTGTAGATTTCAGGCCTCCCATTTTCTTAGACACTGAGACTTATCCCTTAGCTACAACATATGGAGGGGATTTCTGAAGACCCCAGGGTGAATATCACTAAAGAGAAAGATGATAAATACTTTAAAACTAATAGCAAAAGAATAGCCAAAAAACTTCTAGTTTCTACTTCTAGCCATAAGCCACACCACTTGACAAAAGTAATTAGAAAACCTAACCTTTTACATCATTGAATAAAAATAAACTGATGTGGGTTTATTTTTTTCCCTTTGTTTCA
This sequence comes from Coloeus monedula, assembly GCF_965178545.1. Classification (NCBI taxonomy): domain Eukaryota; kingdom Metazoa; phylum Chordata; class Aves; order Passeriformes; family Corvidae; genus Coloeus; species Coloeus monedula. Next base: position 42,934,481 of record NC_138822.1, on the reverse strand, counting down.
ATGAAAAGGTGCAAAATGACAAATCATCAAAATTTACTTTGTATTCTTACAATACAGAGAGATGCATGGTAGATTTTAAAAGCAATGCATTCCAAACAATGCGCTTTCATTTCAAATAATCTGTGTTTCTATGCAAGCAACAAAGTGGACTTTGTTGAATAGCAGGATTGTTATCTTTTGCCAAGTTGGATAGTACTTCACATAGAGTTTACCTATTTAAGCTGTGGTATCAGAAGATCTGAAACAACAGCTAGTATACAAAGACAAGATGAAAACCTAGCAGATGACTTCCTGGGTGAGCAAAGGGATTGTTTTGAGAAATGAGAATTGCTGCTAGCCCCAGTGCCTCACTGATGCAGCACTTCCAGCAGCCTTCTCCCAGGGAGTATCCAGTTGTTCAAAGAGGAGCAAATGCCAGAAGAAATGGCCAGTGAGAAAGACAGAGGGAAATACAGTGCTGCAAGGCTTGCTGTGAAACAAGCTACCTTCTTCTCTATCTCTTAATCTCTAAATGTTCACCTCTGCCTTCTCAGTGATCTTTTTTTGGTCTGGCTCAAGGTCATTGTAGAGCCTTTCCATGTCAATTCCCTGTATTTTTTCCCTCCCCTATACTTCTCTTTCCTCCCTCAGATTTCTTTCCTCAAACTCATCCTTGTGCTAACTGGAAGGTAAGGAGGACTGACCATTCCCATACTGGTGGTCTTCATTTGCCTCAGGTGAAGATTGGTACCAATAGCTCCAGAAAAACTCTTTGCCCAGGAAGTGCAGACTATGCATAAAGGGTAAAGATGCTGTGAAAAGCACCAGAAAAATAACATCTTGTACTCTGACTTCTTCCTTTCACCATTTGGTGCTTTTTCTCTTATCTTTTTTTCAATGAGGGACACATGTTAAATGTGTTATACATTTTTAGCTATGGGAAATGAGGGGTAAGCAGTCACTGGCCCACCTGTGGCTTGAGCTGTGCTCTAGGTGTCAAAGAGCCCTGACTGCATGAGCCAAGATTACTTCCCCTCTCCTGCACAACAGCATCCAAGAGCTGAGCTAGGGTGGGAAATGGGGAAAAAAGGTAATAGATTACCAGAGGCCCTGCTCTTGGGGAGTAATGGCTGCACCAGGGTGTCAGTGAGAAAGACTAAGGCTGGGGCTTGGGAAGGTTCTAGGAGCACCAGGACCTGAAGTAGAGTATTATGCAAAGAGTTCTGACTGAAAGGTCTGAGAGGAAAGGGGGCAGTGAGGATTTCAGGTGTCTGTGCTGGAAGACAGGAACAGGATTTGGAAAGCAGGACTCTGAGGTCACCCTTGCTGCACACAGATTTATTACAAGTGGAAATACATAGGGAAGAAAGTGGAGGACTGGATTTTGAACTAGATCAGAAGTTGGAAAGAAATGAAAAATAATATTTTTGGAAAAAACCTGAAAGTTTGAGAGGTAGAATAACTGCTTCATTGCTGTGGGAAGGAGGGAAAGGAAGGAGAGATAAAATTGTAGCTCTCTCCTTGGCCCTTACAAACAAGCTTCCTGGAGGCCAAGAGGAATAGTAGAGAATATTTTGCACTGAATAGCCTCAGACACTTCCTTTGCTTTTATCCCTCCATGAATTAAAAGGTGAATAGCCAAAGAATCATATAATTTGTCAAGTTGGAAGTGACCCATAAGGATCAAGAATCAGAAAATGGGTAAGGTTGGCAGGAACCATCAGTGGAGTCATCTGGTCAAAATTCCCTGCTCAAGCAGGGTCATCCCTGAGCACATGGCACAGGATTGTGTCCAGACAGTTTTTGTGGAACTCCAGTGAGGGAGACACCAAAACCTCTCTGGGCAATCCATGCCAGTGCACAGTCACCTGCAAAGTAAAAAAGTTCTTCCTCACGTTCAAGCAGAATTTCCCTGTGCATCAGTTTGTGCCCCTTGTCTCTTGTACTATTGCTCGGCACCACCGAGCAGAGGCTCCATCCTCTTGACACCCTCCCTTCAGATACTTGAATACATTGACAAGATCCCCCTCCTAACTGTCTCAGCCTTTCCTTGTAACTGAGGCTGCAGTCCCCTAATCATCTTCATAACCCTCAACTAGGCCTGCTCTAGGAGCTCCATGTCTTTCTTGTCTTGGGAAGCCCAGAGCTAGACTCAGTTCTCCACATACGGCCTCATGAGGGCAGGACAGAGTAGAGTAGAAGGATAGGATCACCTCCCCTGACCTGCTGACAGTGCTCTTCCTAATGCACCCCAGGACACCACTGGCCTTCTTGGCCCCCAGGACACACTGCTGGCTCATGGACAGCTTGTTGTGCACCAGGACCCCCAGGTCCTTCTCCACAGAGCTGCTTTCCAGCAGATCAGACCCCAGCCTGTGCTGGTGCCTGGGGTTATTCCTCCCCAGTGCAGGACCCTGCATTTGCCTTTGTTGGATTTCAGACAGGACTGTGCCCATCTCTCCACCCTGTCAAGGCCTTTCTGAATGGCTACACTCTGGGGTGTTGGCCACTGCTCCCAGCTTTGTGCCATCAGCAACCTGCTGAGGAGGCACCTGTCCCTTTGTCCGAGTGGAACAAAGTACTTGTGACAGGCCTCCAGCTAGACCCCATGCCCCAAACATGACCCTCTGGGGTCTGCCATTCATCCAGCTCACCACATATTTACCCAGTTCACACTTCCTGACTTTGACTATGAGGATAACATGGGAGACAGTGTCAAAAAACAATCAAGTCCAATCCTTTGCTCCTTACAGGATTACCTGAAAATAAACTATGTATCTAAATCATTTAATGTTTGCCAATAGAGCTTGAGAAATTCCAGCAATTACCTAGGTGATCATCATAAAAAACCAAAACTCTCAGCTTTCCAAGATCTAAATGAGAAAAACAATATTCGTAAAAAATTCTGATGGATACAAGATTGAAACACACTTTGGGCTAAGTATTAAGGTATGGCTGAAGACATCAAAGACTGCCTTTCATTTTCGAGGCTAAAAGCTATGATATAATTTCAGCAGAAGTCTCTGATTACTTTTGTGCTATGAAGTGCTTCATAATTATATTACTTTAAAGTTAAATGCATGTATGTTTAAAAAACCCAACACAGTTTGTATCAAAGGACAAAAACATCCTTTGAGGAAAACTGCAATATTATTAGAATTATATCTTTAGTGGAAATTACTCTCCAAAATTAGTATCTTATTTAATTAGATGAAAAGTATTTAAAAAATAAAGAGACACTATGAAACATATGTGTCAGTCACCTATAAAATAGATTATATAGAAATACATTGTTATTATTATTATTATTATTATTATTATTCAGTCAGGCTTGCATTTTCCAGTTGGTGACAGTTTTAATGTTATTTTTCTCCACACTATGTTAGTATCACAGTCAAACCAATCAAACCAACATACACAAGATGCACATCCTTCAGGAGAAATCTTACACCCTCACAAGGGAAGTCAACTATGAAGAGAATCCAATGCTGATGTTAAATCAAGGCTTCATCCACTGTGTACAATTACTGCGTAAATATGCACTATGTGTATGCTTTGAATACCGAAACAATAAATTTCGTCCTACGGTGAGATACTTTCTGTGCTATTTCTCTTAGCATATTGTTGCTTGGTTTCATAAATTCTGCTACCTCAAGCTCTTTTCAAATTATGTTATAAAAAGCTCAAAAGATCTGGTTTGTATACACAATCTTTCAATGAAGAAATAACTTTAAGCTCTTCCAGCAGATATTTCAGGAACTACTTTTGGAAAAGTCTTCTTAGATAAAATATGCTGAAGACACTATCCAAAACTGGAGAAAGATCAGTGGATAAAGAAATAGATCAGTGTTGGCAATTTTCAATGTAACAGACAGAAAATTATAAGCAGCCCAATACAGTACCAAAGAAACTCCATGTGCCAAGTCATTATTCTGCACTCCAGCAAAACAAAGTGCCTCAGTAAAAATGGGGTTGTAGTCTTAGATCCATATCATGATTAGACGAACCTTGCTCAGAAAACCTTTATATTTCTTTTGTGTCATTTGTGAATTGCTTTGTGGAAATTTGTACTTAAACACGTTAATTTCTCAGGTCATATAACCATTCTCCTATGGAAAGAAATCAAGCATGTATGAATTAAAGCTAAAACTCTTGTTCTTACACTGTGAAATAATTGTAATTTACTAACTACAGGTTAGAGTGCTATGGTTTTCAAGCTGTGGTACTTGCATTGTTCGCAATTCACAAAGACTGCTTTGTTAATCCTCAGAATGGCACATGAAACAAAATTAAAGAGCAGAGAGTTTGAGGTTAAGAAGGGAACAATTATAATTCTGACAGACTAGAGGAAAAAGGGTCAATTAAGCAGAAAAACGAAACCTGATTTTAGAATGTGGTGCTGAAAATAAACAAGAAGGGACAGTAGTTTATGTAAAGTGTTTATTAAATTAGTATTAGATATAATTTATTAGTTGAATGCTTATTATGAAATATAGCTTTCTAATTGTTTGTTAAAACTAGTGTTTAGTGGGACATTGTAACATTCTTAACCAATTGCACCTTTCATGGCTGATATAAACAGACAGAAACCTTCACTGAAAACTTGGTCCTTGGTTCCTGGATTTTTGGGAGTCAAATACCATATTATCCCTTCAAACAGCAATTCAAGAGAGGAATGATGAAGGATGAAAAAGCTGTCAGAAGAATGTATTCCAAATATATGAGCTTTTAGTTCAAACAAATAAGAAGTATTATTTTCTTTTCTCCCTTCCTCATGGTTTCTTTTTCTTTTCTTTTTCTTTTTCTTTCTTTCTTTCTTTCTTTCTTTCTTTCTTTCTTTCTTTCTTTCTTTCTTTCTTTCTTTCTTTCTTTCTTTCTTTCTTTCTTTCTTTCTTCCGAATTCCGAATTCCTTCCTTCTGAATTCCTTCCTTCCGAATTCCTTCCTTCCTTCCGAATTCCTTCCGAATTCCTTCCTTCCTTCCGAATTCCTTCCTTCCTTCCTTCCTTTTTCTCTTTCTTTCTTTCTCTCTCTCTCTTTCTCTATTACTCTCTCTCTTTCTCTCTTTCTTTCTCTCTCTCTCTCTCTTTCAAGGACAGAATGAATAGGAAGGAAGGAAAAATCCCAGTATGTAAGTAAACAGGGAATGAAAAGACAAAGCATGAAAAATTATAGGCTGTCTCTGCAGTTGTCACTTACCATTTAAATAAAAAAAAAAATAGATGGCCTCAAGGTAGAAGCCAGATGGATTTAATTTGAAGACATTGAAATGTTCCAGGGTCTTCTGCAAAAATGTGACCTGATTCTCCTGACTTCTGTCTTCCTAAACACTATGTTGGTGTGAACCTATGCTGTTGGAGCAGCTGAATCAATATGAAACTTTTACAGAGAGAATAAGGCTTGCTTACCATTCTTATACAAGAACAAGATTAGCAATTTTATTATGGCAGATCTCTTTCCTGATACAACACACCAGATTCTGCTGCCTTGTCGCACACACAGATCTATACAGCTGTCAGCAAACTTATTTAGTGAATGAATTCAACACAGTGTTTTCAGTTCTGTTTTCAGTTACCTTACAGAAAAAAGTATCCTGAATTGCATGAGTAACTGTTAATTCATTTTCCTTATTCTTCTCTTGAGATAACTTGTTAAATTAATCCTGCCTTCATTTATTTTATGGTGTCTTCATGTTTAAGTGATGACTTTGTGAGCATCTGTTTCAGTCACTGTTGCAAAGCCATTACTTTTATGAGCCTTACGTATTTTAGATAGATTTACTGTTGACCTTTGTTAAGAAATTGAATGTTTTTGTTGTTACTAACATTTCTATAATTGATATTGTTGATATTGTTAGTGCCACCAGTGTACTTCCTTTGAATGAAATACTATGTCTTGGCTGATAATCTCACTTAACTATAATAAATCAGATAATTGTTATTTAATTTTTCTTGGCTTTGAAACAAAATGTATCTTTAACCTCTTCAGTACTAGGCAACTATAAATTGCCACTTATTTCAAATACACCACTGATGTAGTTTGTGAGTTTCTTTTCTTGTTTCCTGTTCCTCACTTTCACTTGCCATCAAATAATAAAAAACAGCTAATAATGCTGCTTAAGTTACTGCTATGTGACTGCTGAGAAATCCAACATAGACTAAGATGAATGAGGAAATACTTCTAATCTATTGAAAAAAAAAAAAAAGCATTCTGGTATAGAAAAGCAGCATGAATTAATTTGATTTCCAGCATGTACATAAATTACCTGAATCAGAGGAAATGTCTACTTAAGATGTTTGCTCCATGGCATGTACAACCTGGCATATGGACTATGGAAACTTTAGTTTTCTCTAAAGCACAAACTATTCTCAGTATCATGCATCAGTTCTTTTGCTGTAAATTGAGATTCAGTGTTGCAGTGGGGTCTCCTGCAACATCCATAGACAATGGGGCTCGTGGAAAGAAACAGGGAGTGATCCTTGACAGAAGTTTCAGAGATCTTTATTTTCCAGCCACATGGCCAGGGGACTTGGGAATCACCAGACAACCAGGGTTCTCTCCGGGCAGGGGAACACAAAATAACCAATGGGGAAAGGGATTAGGGTACATGTGACCAGGGAGCAGGGAAACCCCATGCCTAGGCCCTGCCTCTACCCCACGGTCCCCTCTCCCAGGACCCCATGGCGGGGGGAGGAACCCCAACAATTCAAGTTTCAAAGAAACTGTATGTCACTTATAATTTTCACATTGAAGCTGAGTTCAACTCAGTCATCCTTAAACAAAGCACAAACTAAATGTCCAGTGAAAGTGGTGAATATTTTAAAGCCCTCAATTTTTTGAGCCTATGGGATGAATTGTCTTTGCCTCCCACAGCAGGCAATCTTAGTTTTAACATATGGGCTAATGTATCCATTTGGTGGCCAGTGGAGGCTGCTTGATTTAAATCATACCAGACAGTATGGACCAAATCCCAGCCTGGTGAGTGATAGGATGCCATTTATCCAACTGCCTCTTCCTTCCTGTTTCTATCAGTAAATCCATGGACACAATCACATCATAGTAATGAGATAAAAGAGTGAGAGAGCTCATATCACACTTTCCTATTGTTAGAGTTGTTTAATACTTCTTAGAATAAAATCATGTTGATAATATCATCCAATTTGGCACTGAAGTTCTACTTTGCTATTAGCCACCTCAATATGATTTTTTTTGCAAGTTTAGATAAAATGCTTTGGCTGGTTCTGAAAAAATATTTTGCTTGCTTTAAAAATTATTATTTCAGGTAACTCTAAAAAACCAATACTTTGAGTGAACTCCTTGAAATGCAGCAGTTGGAATTGTTTGCACTAAAAGCACACTTTCTAACTTCTGCAGAGAAATTTCTGCAATATTTCTAGTCACCATATAAGCCTTTGAAGCCTTTGAAAAATTGATAAATGTGCACTGAGAAGACTTTTTTCCATGTCAGAAGTCGATTCCCAAAACCCACTGATCCTTGAGGCATTTACCAGATATTCAAGACTCTCAAGGCTCTTGTAGCTCAGTCTCCTAGTACTAAGAAATGGAGTCAAGGAAAATAGAGATGGAGACTTCACTGAGAGCTTTGGAAACACAGTCAGTGCTGCTAGCTGGCCAGGACAGAGCAGAAGGGACCGCAACAATACAGATAAGAGATTTTTGGGGAAAAAATGCAGAACAGTAGAGACTGTTTTGAAGAAAACACTGTAAGGAACAGTGGGTATCATGCCCTGCAATGAGGAGGAACATCCACAGGATTTGAAAGTAACTAGGCCAAGAATAAGAATGTAACAATGACAGTTAAGTGGTAGAACTGAAAAAAACAAGCTGGAGTGGTTGTGACAGGACTCAGAAAGCCAGAAGGAACTGTGCCTGCTCAAATTCCCTGAGGTCCACATCAGATCCAAGATACCCTCACTGCCTGCAAGTACAGCAGATGTAATGGCTATTGCTGCCCCCTGGATCCCATGATATAGGTCCAGGAAGGCAATGCTTCTCATATCTCTCTTTGATACCATGTGATTTTTAGGGACAGAAAGGACAGAGGAGTAAATGCTTTAGAATGCTTTTTAAAACTTCAGAAAATTTCATATAAAGTACTCACTGAAAGAATGATTGGTGGGATTATGAGCACACAAAAGTAAAGAAATATCAACATTAAAAGTACTTTCAATTTAGGTCATTCAAACATAGTTATTAAATAACCCTACATTTATTTTCACCTCATTCTCCCTCAGTATAAAGCAAAAGCTTGATTTGGGCATATTACTCCAGTTGTCAAGTAACAGAGAGGATGCTGATGGGACCTCTCTCTCATCTGTTGCGGGAGTTTGGGGGTGCCACTGAAAAGAGCTAGTGGAAGGGCTAGAGGATAGGGCTAATGGAAGACTAAAGACAGCATAGCTTTGAAAGCAGTGCTGTGTCAGTATTTATATTTCCAAGACATCCTGTCACTGCTGCAGCATCTCTGCTGTTTCAGACAAGTTATAAACCCAAGTTTTCATAGGCAGACATTAATTGTGCATTGCTCTTTTATGGGTGGCATTTTAAGACTATATTGAATGATTTTCAAAGTGCTGAGCATTCACAGCTTAAGTGAGGTCAGTGATACAATCCTCTGAATCTATTAAATGGTAGAAAATGATAATTATGCCAAAAAAGCTAGACATATAGTTTTAAATTAGATACCTAAAATGAGTGTACATTTAATAAAAAGATTCCCATTCCTCAGCTGGACATCTTAGAGTAGGGTTGATAATATTTTCAAATGAGGAAGTCAGAAATGAAGCCTGGACAGCCACACCCTTTAAGCGATTTTGAAATAATCAGCATATAGGTTGTTTACCTCATGGCATAGAAATTTTTGCTCTGAGTACTTCAAAAGTTAAGTTTGCAATAACAACAAGAAAAAGAGAATCATGGGAAGTGACACCCAAAATGAAGTATGAAGGGCTTTTGTCTCTAAAGCCAAAAGTCTAATTATATGGGATAGGTTTCTCAACTGCCTTAAGTAACACTAAAGGGGTAAAGCCACAGTTATTACCTTGCTGATTATCAGTACTATAAATAAGCAATTGCTGCATTTGCCACAATAAATGTGAATGTGCAGCTATAAGTAGAGAAATGTCAGCCCTGTATCTCCAGTAAACCAAGGTTCCTTTTTTTTTTACAAAATTATTTGAAAATTTTAGATTCTCTGGGCTGAAGTCAGAGAAATGCCAAACAGCTTCTACTATAGAGTAGCATGTAATTCCAGACTACAATTCACTTTGTATCCTTAAAATGAAATACATGCCCTGGAATAATTTTCTCTCACTTCTAGAAATTGCATGATAATTTATTGTTTAAAAATATAGACTAAATGAAAACCATTATGGCATCAAGTGGGGTTTTTTTGCAGACAGGGAAAGCACTGGAAATGTGGCAGAGCTTTACCAGAATGGAGCACTTTGCTGCATCTAAATGTACTGGCACATCATGAAGTATTCTGCCAATTAATTCTGCCTGCAAGCAGGATTTCTTTGTAGGCTATACCCAAATGTCTTGTTTTCTTCAATTAGTTTTTCTGTTTCTTTGTTAGAAAAAGACAACAAAGTTTTTATATCATATACATCAATCTGAAATATCTAGTCAACTTATAAGCCTTTGAAAAATTGAGAAATAGAGAGATTTTTTTCCATATCAGAAGTTAAGACTCCTGCAACCTACAGATGCTTTAGTTTTATGAAGTCAAAACACATTACTGTCAGAATGAGTTCTTTATGTTTTTGACTAATGGCTGAGCTGCATACCTGCAATAATGATAAGACCAGAGAAAACACTAGCAGGCATTCTCTTGTGCAGTGCTTGCAGTGCTGAAAATGCCCGTCTGACCAATACATCAATATAACACTAAGAGATGAAACTGGACTTAGTACAATATCACCCTTATAAGATAACCACCAAAAAAAAAAAAGTAAAAAAAAAAAAAGAAGAAAAAAGAAAAAAAAGATAACAGCCATCTGTCTTCAATAGTTTCAGTAGATTGGGTGTTCAATACCTGAATCAAATGCCTGCATAAAGCTCTACACAGGCCAGTCCTACCTGATCACACTAGAAATAATCATCAGCATGGCTGAACAACCACGGTTTTTCAGTGATAACTTCATTATGGATTTCAGTGGGGCACAGTAATTTTCATATAGTGATTTGTCTGTAAATACTCATGGTAGGGCTTTTCAACAAATTGGCTGATTTACAGAAAGCTCTTTCAAGCTTTAAGGATTAAACTTGCTGCAGCTCTTCAAAAATCAAAGGTACAATTCTTAGTTATTTTTCTTCCCCTTGAACTTTAGAAATAGTAGACCATAGCCCAGCAGAGACATTTTCTATGTGAAGTACCTAAGTGTCTTTCTGAAATTCAATAGTCATTTTCTTGGACTCATTATGCTATTGCCTGTAGTTAAATATCCAGGCATAGCTGCAGGAAAAAGAAAGTCTCCCACAGTGGAGAAAAAAACCTATGAAGCCTTAATACAGTTGCTTCCAGAGATGATAGAAACATAAACACAAGGTCGAAGAAAGTATGGTTATATTCTGATATATTTACAACCCCACCTACAAGAGGAGAGGAAATTATACCCTAGGGACCAGGATACATTACTATGTATTTGCTCAGATATTTATTTTGAACCAAGTTCCAGTTTCTTCTCTTGGTGCTTCTGACTCCAAATACATGAACCTTCCAAGATATATTTAAAGTTTCTTCCATTTCAGTCAGATCCATTTTAAAGGATTTCAATGGCCTACTGTGGAGCAAATGGGCACAAATATGTTGGCCATCTGAGCCAAAACTGAAAGAAAGTTTGGCATACGCTTATAATTACACTAAATAAAATAGTATTAAAAAAAAATTAAATAATTATATTAGGTTTGCATGGCCAGGTTTTTGTGGCAGGGTGACTGCAGGGATAGCTTCTGTAAGAAGTTGCCAGAGGCTTCCTCTGTGTCCAGAAAAGCCAACGCCAGCTGGCTCCATGATGAATGTTCTACTGGCCAGGGCTGTGCCAATTAGAAATGGTGGTAATGCTTCTGTGATAACAGATTTAACATGAAGAAAAAGTTATTGGGCAGTTGCAATTGTGGCCAGAGAAGAGCAGGGTGAGAATATGTGAGAGGAACAACTCTGCAGACACCAAGGTCAGTGCAGAAGGAGGAACAGGAGGTGCTCCAGAGCTGAGCCAGCGCTGAGATTCCCCTGCAACCTGTGGTGCAGACCATGGTGAAGCAGCTGTGCCCTGGAGGCAGATGCATGCAGAGGCAGCCCATGGATGGAGGATCATGGGCATGCAGAGATCCATCTACAGCCCACGGAGGAGCCCCACACCAGAGCAGGTGGATGCCTGAGAGGAGGCTGTGACCCCATGGGAGGTCTGTGCTGCAGCAGGCTCCTGGCAGGGACCTGCAGACCTGTGGAGAGAGGAGCCCATGCTGGAGCAGGTTTCCTGGAAGGACTGTATCCTGTGGAAGAGTGACACACGATGAAGCATTTTGTGGATAACTGTTTCCCATGGAATGGACTCACGCAGGAAATTTCATGAAGAACTCTCTCTTGTAGGAGAAGACACTGGAGATGGGGAAAGACTCCCCTTCCTGAGCAGTGGGAGAAACTTGTGATGAACTGACCATAACCCCCATTCCCTGTCTCCCTGCACCACTGGGGGTAGGAGGAAGAGGTGGGAAGGAGGTAGGGGTGGGGGAAGGTGTTTTTAGCATCCATTTTTACTTCTCATTATCCTGCTCTGATTTTGTTAGTAATAAATTCAATTAATATCTCTAATTCCAGCATGTTTTGCCCGTGACAGTATTTGGTGAGTGCTGTCCTCATCTCAACTCATGAACCCTTCATTATACTTTCTCTCCCCATCCAGTGGAAGAGGGGAGGAATAGAGCAGTTTGGTGGATGCCTGGCATCCAGCCAGGGTCAGCTCATTACAATTACTCTTTTCATTTATTTTTATTATCAGAGAAATAAGTTACAGTGTTTGAAAAAGCACTCAGGCATTAGGTGAATGAAGTTTTGGCTACCACAAAAAGTAAATATATCACTCTTTACTCCTTCCTTACTGCGGGAAGGATCCCAGCAGTATATTTTCTAGTATTTTATCCTAACTAGTTTTAAAAATCTTGTGATAAATGGCTGAAGCTCCAATGGAGAGGGTAATAAAATTTTATGGCTGAACTATATCTCATTGTCTGAATAAAAAATAATAAAAATCTCTTTTTCTCTGTTTTGAATGTCATCATCTTATTCCTCATTATGGATTTAGTCCATCTTGGTGTTTTTGTCTAGTATATATCATCATATGTGAAAATATAGGCTATTCTTATATCTTATTCTGGTCATTGTTTATCCAACTTCAGAAAATTAGATTAAGATTTTCAAATACTGCAGGAAGTTTATCCACAGAAGTGCTACTAAAAATCCTCTCAAATCCTTTTTTAAAATCCATTGTACTGCTTTGAGAATTTCAGCCTTGATTATGAATTTCTGTGGCTTCACCAGCTTTCCTACACTTCTCTGGGTTCTTCATAAGGTCCTAATACATACAATGTTCATACAAGGATTTTCAGTTCTAGTTACATAATTTCTACTATTTTAACTTACTTCCCACTCCGAGCTTCATGATACTTTATATCTTATTTTCATAAACCTGAAGTTAGCTGCTGAATGGTTCACTCAACTGATCAAGCCAACCCAGTCATAACTACCTCCTTCCCCCATGATGGTTTTCAAACCTTTTAAAATGGGAACCAGACCTTCACATAGTGTCTAAATTACTGTTAAGGTGGGCTGAGTTGCACCTTATGATAATCTGATGCTAGAAAGACAAGATGAATCTTTCATCTTTGCTTTTGTTTTTATTACCTTCTAAATAGGATGCAAGAATAAAATCACAGCCCAAATTGTATGTATTAGTGTAAAATGCATATATTTTTCTGAAGTCATCAATCATCTCTTTAATGATTAAAGGCACATTGAACAAAACCACAAGGAAAAAGCATATTAGACTACATTCCTGACTTCCTGATTAAGTATGTTAGAAATGCTGTGCCACTTGCTCGGTTGAGCCTTGTGAAAAGTCAACAGGCTGCCATACAACATCCAGAATGATAAAAATGTATAAACTGCGCAGTTTTAGGAAGTTCTATTACATAATCCTGCTTTATCCTTTGAAAGTAAAAGGATGAAAGCAGCGTTAACAGAAAAAATTATTATGTCTATATAATGAAGAATTTACATTTAACACCAGGTATTTCCAAGCAGTTCCAGCACAGTAGAATGTAATCAGCGATAACATATATCAAGATGCAAAAGCCTTTTCAAAACTAGTGGAAAAATAGTTTCTAATTGCTTTTATATGATGTACTAGATGCCATGAATGGGGCTCATAGGAACAGAGCACTGTCCTAACATTTTCCAAAATAGTCCACGCTGAGTTTTTAAAACCAGATGAGGTAGAAGTAGGTAGGAGGAAGAATCTTGACTTCATTACCTGCTGATGAGATACAACTCTAGAAGATGGAGAACCTGCTAAGTTTTAACAAACTGAGTCACTTCATCCCCTGCCACAGTAAGTAGAGAAGGGAAAGTGTCATCAGCAATGATACTATCTCAGAATTACAGAAAAAGAGGAACATTTGTAATTTTCATGATAGCTCAAGGAAAAACTCAGTACTGAAAGACATTAAGGAGACTATGATAAGTGCTAAAAGAACTTTCTTCTACATTGTGCCTGTAACAAAACCTATCTACATTTTTCAGGTTTGTCTCATTCTAAGAGAAGTACAGTGGACTGTACGAAATGGAAATAATATATATTTTCCTGACAAAAATAACATAGAAATCACACTTTGAATGTAATTTCTCAATATTAAGTGCCCTAGGTTTAATCTTGTTTTGTTGAAAAGTGTAATAAGCTCCACCCAACATATCCAATAAATATATTCCCAAATTTCACCCCAGTTTCTACTGCATCAGGAGTATTGTGAGAAGCTGGTTTTGATAACCATGCTGATAAAGCAAGAGTTGGTCATAAAAAACCCATACAAGTAGGTTAGATTAACACTGAAATACTGGAAATATATCTGTAGTTCAGAAATCTCCATTTCTCACTTAAAAACCTACAAATATTTCAAACCTGCAGGGGTAGAGAGGGCACTAAAGACACAGATTTCTCTTTTGTTTTTACACAAAGTAAGTTAGAATATTGTACAATCAATAATTCTCATCTACTTGAGCAGGATGCAGTGGATGTGCGTCAGAATTTAAACAGGGCAGAGAAGAAGCACACTTAGAAAGATCACCCCCATGGCATTAAACACTCTAACCAAAGAGCGTAAGGGTAAGTGAGGAAAATCTGCTAGAAAGTGTTCTGAATGAGTGATGATAGAGAGGTCATAAAGACTGTAAGAACATCAGCTGTTAAAATTGACCCGACATGACCAAAGTGTTGGTAGTTGATTAAAAGGTTTCCAGGAGTATATTTTTTTAAGTATTAGTGAATTATGAACAATTATAGCTAATAAATATCCAACTTAAGAAAACCAAAATGTGTTAGACACCGAAAGTATTTTCTAAAATACATTGTATCCCTGAAAGAAAACCAACTGCTCCTTTAGCACTACGGAATTTAGTTTACAAGTGCTTTAGGATATCTCAAGACTTCCTTGAAAGGAAAATGCTCCATACTAACTTAAAGGAGCTAGAGACAGACCAGTTACTAGCCATTCACCCCTCTTCACCTGGAAGAAGCCATCATCAGGAAGAGGTACAGAACAGTTCATTTTATCCTAAAAAGTCTGAAGAAAAATTAAAAGAAAGTCATCACTCCACTACCACCAAGCAGGTGTAGGAACATGGTAGCAGTGATACAAGATTGTCTGAAGAGGCAGGGCACTTACCAAATTTTGCAGACTAGTTCTGTGGTTAATATGTCCTGCAACTTGTCCTCTAGGGTGAGAGGGATGGAGGGAAAAATAGTGTTAATTACCCTTTCTCTCCATAAACAGCAAATTATCAGGAAGCAGAGAAGACCAGACTTCCAAGGAGGCTTTTCTTTCACATTAGGAGCATGCTGAACCCAGCTCCTCTGTAATCAGTAGGGACGTATGGACAACATAGCCACTTGACAACTCTGTAGATGCTTATTATTTCCCACCAACCAGCAAGGACCTCCACAGCATGCAGGTTTCTACTCGAAGCACTCAGCTTGAAGGGGGATGGGACTAAGACCAGGCTCACTGAAGATGGGCCTAGGGGTGGGATGCCAGGGTTAGGGGTAAAATCAGTAGCCCAGCTGAACTGCATCTACACCAATGCACAACAAACAGGAGGAGCTGGAGGCCACTGTGCAGCAGGAAAGCAATGACAGAAATGTGGTGGGATGACCAGAGTGCTGCACTGGATGGCTACAAGCCCTTCAGAAGGGACAGGCAAGGAAGGAGAGGTGGTGAGGTGGCTCTGTACATTAGGAAGTGTTTTGACTGTACAGAGCTCAAGGATAGTGATGAGAAGGTTGAGTGCCTATGGGTGACAATGAGGGGGAAAGCAAAAAAGGCAGGTATCCTGGTGGGAGTCTGATATAGACCACCCAACCAGGATGAGGAGGTGGATGAACTATTCTATGATCAGCTGGCTGATGTTTCATGTTAGTCAGCCCTCGTTTAATTGGCCAAATGTCTACTAGAAACTCACCACAGAAGAGAGGAAGAAGTCTAGGAGGTTCCTCAAGGGCAACACAATATCTACCCTGGACTTCCAGAGTACAGACTTTAGCCTACTCAGGACACTGGCTCAGAGGGAGTGTTGAAAAGCAGCCCTTAAAAGCGGGTCAAGAAGGCTGGACATACTTTAAAAAAAGAGATCTTGAAGTTTCAGGAGCAAGCTACTCCTATGGGTCAACAGATGGCAGGGAAGACAACTGGCCTGGCTGAGCACTGAGCTTTCATAGGAACTCAGGGAAAAAAAGAGGGCATATCACCTCTGGAGAAAGGGGCAGATAAGTCAGGAAGTGTATAAGGATGTTGTTAGGTCATCTAGAAATAAAACTAGAAAGGCAAAAATTTTGCTGAAACTTAATCTGGTCACTATTGATTGCACCAGCTTTTTAAAATACATTAAAAACAAAAGGAGGACCAACGTAAACCTCCATTCTTTATTGGACAAAGAGGGAAATATAGTCACCAAAGATGAGGAAAAGGCTGAGATACTTATTGCCTTCTTTGCCTCATTCTTCAAAAGTAAGACTAGTTATGCTCAGAGCAGCTGGCTCCTTGAGCTGGAAGGCAGGGATGGGGAGCAGAACAGACCCACTGTAATCTATGAGGAAGTAATTAGTGACTGCTGTGCCACTTAGATGCCCACTAGTCTATGGGGCCAGATGGGCTTCATCCTAGGGTGATGAAGGAGCTGGTGGAACAGGCCACTCAGCTGCTTTTCATGTCTTATCATCAGTCCTGGTTAACTGGAGAGGTCCCAGATGAGTGGAAGTTGTCCAGTGTGATGCCCATTCACAAAAAGGGCCAGAAGGAAGATCCAGGGAACTACAGGCAGAAAAGTCAGCCTGACCCTGATGCCCGACAAGGTTATGGAGCAGATCATCTTGAGGGCTATCACACAGCACATACAGGACACCCAGGGGTTCAGGACCATACAGCAGGGCTTTAGGAAAGGCAGGTCCTGCCTGGCCAACGTGATCTCCTTTTTTGACTGGGTGACTGGCTCAGTGGATGAGGGAAATGCTGTGGATATGCCTACCTGAATTTCAGTAAAGCCTTCAATACCATCTCTCATGGCATTCTCCTGGAAAAACTGGCAGGCCATGGCTTGGACAGGTGTACACTTTGCTGGGTTAAGAACTGGCTGGATGGCTGGGCCCACAGACCAGTGATGAATGGTGCTACATCCAGTTGTCATCAAGTCACTAGGGGTGTCCCCCAGGGATCAGCATTGGTCCCAGTCCTGTTCAATGTCTTTATTTATGGTCAGGATGAGTGGATCAACTGTGCCCTCAGTAAATTCACAGATGACACCAAATTGTGTGGGAGTACTGATCTCCTGGAGAATTGGAAGACCCTGCAGAGGGACGTGGAGAGGCTGGATTGAGGTGCCAAGAGCAATGGTATGAAGTACCAGTGCCACTGCACTTCAACCACAAAAAACCCAGACAGTGCTACAGGCTGGGCGTAGAGTGTCTAGAAAGCTGCCCAGTGGAAAAGGACCTGGGGGTGCTGGTGACAGCAGCTGAGCATGATCCAGCAGTGTGCCCAGGTGGCCAAGAAGGCCAATGGCATCCTGGCCTGTATCAGCAATAGTGTGGCCAGCAGAATCAGGGCAGGGATTGTCCCTCTATACTCTGCGCTGGTGAGGCCACACCTCAAGTGCTGTGTTCAATTCTGGGCCTGTCACTGTAAGGACACTGTGGGGCTGGAGTGCATCCAGAGAATCACAGCAAGGTTGGCAAAGGGTATGGAGCACAAGCC
Source organism: Coloeus monedula (assembly GCF_965178545.1). NCBI lineage: Eukaryota > Metazoa > Chordata > Aves > Passeriformes > Corvidae > Coloeus > Coloeus monedula. Next base: position 42,916,962 of record NC_138822.1, on the reverse strand, counting down.
CTGTGAGGAATGGCTGAGGGAGCTGTTGTTGTTTAGCCTGGAAAAAAAGAGAGACTGAGGGGGGACCTTACTGCTCTCTACAATCACTAAAAGGAGGTTTTTACCACGTGGGATTTTGGCCTCTTCTCCCAGACATCCAGCAACAGGGTAAGAGGACACAGTCTTAAACTGTGCCAGGAGAGGTTCAGGTTGGACACTGGGAGAAATTTCTTCACAGAAAGGGTGATTAGACATTGGAATGGGATGCTTAGGGACGTGGTGGAGTCACTTTCCCTGGAGCTGTTTAAGGAAAGACTGGATGTGGCACTTGGTGCCATGGTCTAGTTGACGAGGTGGTGTTTGGGCAAAGGTTGGACTTGATGATCTTAGAGGTCTTTTCCAACCTAATTGATTCTATGAACATCTAAAGTTAAGCAAGTACTCATCCAGACCCATGGCCCCTTTTCAGTCTTCACTAGTCTTTCACTGGATACAGTCTGTTGAGGATTAGTATGATTTTTACCCTAAACATTTCCCATCTTGGCTCATTCTCTATCTTGAGGTCTACATAACAGTCTCTCAACAAGTTTTCTTTAAGGATATTCACTTGAGTTTAAGGACTTCTTCAGCCTCATCTTTCTTTCTCATTGACTCTTTCTATTAAGATGTATGAAATGGAAGGAATCAAGAGAACAAACTAGGAGAGAAAACTCCATGTATGGTATTCCCTGTGGAATGTATTTGGTTTGAAAAAACCCTACCCTATTCTGAAAAAATAGTTTCAAAAACTGTTTGAGGTGTTCTCTTCACTAACCACATCAGTGCCAGTAATGCACAAACAAATGCTAACCCTTTTCCTGGCACACCTCTCCCTGAACAGTGACAAAGCATGCCAGCTGATGGACAACAGTAAAGGTTCCATCCTTTCACAACAGCAACTTATGACAAACATAATTGCATTGAACAGAAAAATATCAAACAAACCCTAGCCCAAAAACAAAATCAAAGAATTTCTAAAATACCTCGTAGTATTTAAAGGAACTTCTAAGGAGGCATCAAGAAAAGACATAGCAGGATTTTTTTCTCTGTGATACCAATCAATCTGTTTTTATTATTTTAGCTCATTCTTCTTCCTTGATGTCATGATAGTGTTGTGCAGCACCAAGTCCTGAGATAACAGTGTAGTCTCTGGGAATTGATTCCTTCCAGCTGAGCCACACAGAGCTAGTACTCAGACCCTTCCTCCATTTGCAGTATGCCTTCTCTGAGACCAGCTTCCAACAGCAGCAGAATTATGGATTTTTTTACTTCAACTTACACATTAAAAAAAAAAAAATTAAAGTACCTCTCTCATTTCTTATTTTTCTAGAGCTCAGTGAGCATTTAAAGACAAAGCACCTGTCCTTGGTCCAAAGATCTCTTTAACACAGACAAACATAATTCGTCTTTAAGATAAGTTAAACTCAGAGAAGCTGAAATCAGACTTATAAAAGGTCTGTAATCATCTAAAAGAAAATACAACATGATCATGGAGAAATTATCTGCAACTCCTGCAAATAAAAGGATTCACTGTATAGCTGCTCAGCTGCCAATGCTGTCAAAGGCTTCCAGTGCAACTTTATACAAGTAGTTTTCTCTAAGTATTGGCTGCCATTTTCCTTTTTGAAGAAGAAACAGTTTTTCTTCTCATCAGTCATCTTTCACATCTATTTAATTTGTAGAGAGCTGAGAACAGGGACTCTGTATATTGAGTAGGACAGTGATTTTTGGAGTCTTTTGTCAATACTGTGATAGATAAATATTTAGTCCATAGGTACTAGCTTAAACTGATTTGGTGATTTTTTTTTTTTGTCAGACATCTCATGGAGTTTGCAGTTTTACACTCCGACAGTGTCTACAGACTAGGCATGTGCATATACATGTGTACTTTCTGCATTAAGGTTGAAGATTCAGTCAAAAGAGGAGACATGACAGTATTAATGTGATCTCAACAGTTGCTCTTGTGTCCATTTGCTTTATAGTGTCAAAAAGATTTCTAGGGTCCAGCAATGCTATTTATTAGTAAAACATTGCTGCATTTAAATTCCATTTAGGAATAAAGAATAGACCTTTTGAAATAAAAGCAGTGAGAGAAAGAGTAAGAGAAGAAACATACTTCCAGCACTTGAATTACCTCAGATCTCCTCTGGGATGTGGAAGGCAAGATGGGAAGTGTCAAGAAAGTGCAGAAGTAGCATAATTTCTGCTTGTATTAAGCAGGACATAACAAGAAAGGTATGTAATGCAGAAGAAGGAGGGCTGTTGCCAGATGCATGACCGCCAGCCATCATCTACTCCTACAAGACAGCTGAATTTTTTTATGGTAGTACTGGATTTAGTGGTGCTTTACCATCAAGCTGGTAGCAGTTCTGGAGTTGGTCTACCTCTGTGGGTTTATCACTCTCCAGCTTACGTTTAGACAAGAAATTCTCCTCTGGGCCATCGAAGTCCTATTGACAAAATCATCATTCATATGAACTTTTTTCCATAAAAAGTTGCAGTTTTGAGAAACAGCTATTTTCTGCCAAAACAAAGAAACAAGCAAAAAGTTTTTGTCCAAAGAAATTCCCATGTAGCTCCATTATTTTGTCCCTATGCAGACCACAGCCTAACTCAATGTATAGATGGAGGAGAGCCTGCAGAGTAAGCTGTTATTCACTATTTTGCTTTATTTTCATGCTGCAGTGTGCAGTCCAAACCTTTGTTTATTTTCCGCTATTCAAACTTCCCTCTAAAGACAGGCTCATTAATTTCTGCATGTGCTTATATAGTTCATGAAAGTGCTTGAAAAACAGGACTTTATTTTTCCAGCATTGTGCTGACAGAGAGTTAAGACAGAGTGATTAAAGTCAGAAGTGCCATTCGTGCCGAGTGCTTGATCTGATACCTCGAAAACCAGATCTCCTAGGCTGTGTATTGTTACATAGGGCTTTTTGTATTTGCAGCTCCCTCCCTCCTGATTGCAGGTAGCACAGTCAGCAGTCAGGACTTCCCAGTCCTTCAGAATGCCACTTGGTCACTCAGCTAATAAGGAGCACAATTAGGGACCATCCATGGCAGGTACTTAGCCTGGACGGGGGATGAAGTGGTGGTCAACAGGAGAGAGCACTGGTTACCCTGGATGGCCCGAGGCTTCTGCAGCCTCCTTCCCAGTACAGTACTGATTTTTTCACAGGACACAGCCTACATGCAACAGTGTGTGAAATCTTGCATGATCCCCCACCCAGGGGACTTCTAAAGACCCCATCTACTGTATTTCCATCTAATTTCTCCTGGTCTTTGGTGATGTGAAGTTGTTTAATGATATTGCAATTTGACCAACCTTGCCTTTTTCTTTTCATTAAAATGGTGCAGAACACTGTGTCATGTAGACTGTGTATTTTTCTGAACTTAAACATTTTTGCCTGTAACTTCTAAAAATTCTCAGTGAAGCAGCCACAAGAATCACAATTTTTGTCATATACAAAGCCAATATGTTTTGTTAGTTGGCCTTTTTTCTCCCCTGAAGCAGAATACTCAATTTTCCTAGAAATTTCTGAAAACAAAATTATTTTACATAAGTCTAATTGATATATTGGAAAAAAATATACCAAAGTAAACGAAGTTCAGCAAAGTTTTAAACCAATGTAGATAAGGTGTTAAAATATGACATACCGTGGAATGATTTGTTCTGGCTATAAAAAATAGAGCTTGAGAGCAGAGGGACTTGGGACAGAAGGGAAAAGGACTGTCACCAAACTGTCATTGACTTCTTACTTCAAATCCTTTTGTTAACACTTACTTAGCAGCAGCACTCCCATGCATGCTACTGTTGTGTTGTGCTTAGAATGGCACTAGCTAATCATAATTACATGGTATCATATTCCCCACTTCTCTCACCTTGTCAAAGCTCTGAATGCAGACAGCATGCCCTTTGCCAGCCACAGAGTACCTAAGAATCTTATCCTCAACTGCTTTTTGTATTTGGCACCACTGCCAGCTTACAGCTCTTCTCCCTGCTCTTGCTACACCTTTCCATATCAAAGCCATCTTTCAGTTCCAGAAGGATGGATGAGTAGGTAGAAGACACATTGCTGTCTCTCTACCCAGTAATACTGTCTCCCTCAATTGTTTTTACAGTTTTTTTTTATCTATGGGCCACACAATAGTTGTATGTGTTGCAAGATATTAAACTTATCTCTCTTATAGATAAGAATAACACAGATGTTAAGACCCTCTCAACTGCATTTATAATGTTGAATAGTTTCTCCTTTTGAGACACTGGTAACCTTTTCTGCTTCCTGTTAGCAATTTCTTGTTTCCCCTCCTCCACCTCCCTTATCCTTTAAATGGAAACACAAGTCTGCCATTTAATAAAACCCCAATAATGATCCTGCTTTAAAGGACAAGGGCTAATCACTTACTGCTTAACATTCCAGACACATGACAGTGGAGGAGACTAAATCAGTTAAACAGCAAGATGCAGCACAACTAATTTTCATGTAAAAGGGGGTGATTGCCTTCTTTTTTTTAACCATTGTGGTTTTTTTAAGCTGTTAAAGCCCAAACATTCTCGTCTATCAGTTTATGAATTATTAATAAAAAAAGAGAGAAAAGAGGCTTTCTTTTTCTAAATATCATCTGCTAAGCCACCACAGACTGAAGTGCCTCACACTGATTCCTGATTTACATAGTCCCAGTTGGAAGTTAATGAAGACTGCTGAGCCACCTTTCAACATGCAGATAAACCTTCATGTATTTAAAAGCAGGGAATATGTGCTTGTTGCTGGCAAATTATTCATCTAAGATCTGAAGTTTCTGACACCGCCTGCGTCAGATAAACTGTCACCCAAATTGCAAACTAATTAGTGATTCAAACATTTTTGAGCTGATTGATGACAGAATAATTTACGCTTGTTTCTCAGTTTCCAGCTGGCATAGGCTGCTGACTGGAGCCCTAATTAACGCTAGTACATCAGTCATGTTCTGCCAAGGCAGCACATACAATTAAAAGGCAGTTTAAATGGAATATCACATTAAAAAGGCTGGTAGATGCAAATGTGAGGAAACAGCACTTTAGGATAAAATGACAACAGAACCCCAGAAACCAAAACAGAATGGAACAGGGTTGGGGTTTTTTTGTTGTTGTTCTTGGGGGTTTTTTGTTTGGGGTTTTTTTGGTGGTTTTGTTCTGTTTTTTAATGGATAAGTAAATTGTTTTCCACATAGGCTATTTAGCAAAATAAAGTAAGTGTGGAGGCAAAACATGCACATTAAATTCTTCATAACAAGTTTTAGCTAGATGCTGTCTCTTAATATTTGTTAGCAAAATTGATGTGTACTTGCATTTTGGATTTCAACTCTGTAAAAATGAACTAGAGGGCAGCAGTGATGGCTGTGTAGTTATTTACAGTGATAGTATAAGAAAAAACAAATATCAATATGCATTCCTGTGAGAAGCTATACTGAAGCAGCCTTAAAAATTGTTTCAAATAATAAAAGAACCAATCCAAAACTCAAAAGTTCTGGATTTTTAAAGTGGAGGGAAAACTGGACATGGGACATGTTGGAGTGTACTGAAAATATCTAGACATACCTATTCTTATTTTCAGGTGAAACTGATAGATTTTGATAACAGCAGTACTATATTATAAACACACAATATTTTCTAGGGTTGTTCTCCTGATTAGATCATAAAATATTTGGGGAAAAAGTAGTTATTGTATCAGTTTTAAATATTATCTTTATTGCCACGGGTACAAATACAACCTGTGACCTCATTATGTATCAGGCACATATTGCAGCCTGCAACACAGACAGACAGTCCTCTGCAATGTCGTTGTCAGGCAGCAGTTTAATTTTACTAGGTCTATTTTATTGTATACGTATTATAACCATGACACCTGTATATCAGCTCTTCACTGGGTATTAAGCAGTCAGGTAAGAGAAAATGCATTTCGTTATTTCAGTAAAGAGAAGTGAGGGTAGTTGTAACCTGTGCTCTCATTTACATTTGAACTACAAGAGTGCTGGCCGTTTGAAACTGTTCATCAAGCTAAGGACAAAAACAGCCCTCCTTGACACAACTCACAAAAAGCCTTAAGCCTGCAATGCCAGACCCCTGTTGCAATGTATGCTGCATATTTGATGACACAGTTTCTCTTACTCAATGTGACCTCAGCGGGGGGGAAAAGTTTTCATTAATATAAACAGCCCTGGGGTTCATACCTTGTCTGTTAAGGTGTTTTTGAGATTATCTATAGCACATGACAGATGAGCCCTTGACTCTTACAGCACTCAAGTACAGAACAAAGAGAAGTCACTGTAGTAACCACAGACAGACCTAGAGACTGGAGATGTGTGAAAGCAGTCCATTTGTTTCTAGGAGCACAGCAGACTGAAACCTCACATCAGTCAGTGCAGTCACATTTTGCTGTCAAATGCCATTTTGCAATGCCATATATTTTCACCTTTAAAAATTTTAGATAAGTAATAATTTACATTGGTATAGTGACGAGGGGTTCATACATTGGCTTTGACAGCTGAGCTATTTTAAGGTGCTTTACAAACCAGTGAATTGGAGATGAGGGGTGAAATTCACCTTACACACAAATAAGCCCAAGTTTTCTGACTTTGCTAGAGTTGGGTGAGATTTTTGCTTGAGGCATGGTGAAGGCCGTGTGCTGCTGACCCTGCTGTAGCCATGAGGGAAGAGTTACCAGAAAACCTTAGGTTTTAGATGCCTAATCACATAACGTCTGCTGATTTGACTGAGTGTCTAACACTAAGCTCACCGGTAAGCACTGAGAGTGCCCAGGGACAGCAAAATCCCAATGGCCATGGCAGATGGGATGCTCAGCAGCTGGTAGAAAGTATGAGATGGGAACCATCTGAAAAGGGTGCATTGGGATGGTTAGCCAACAGCAAAACAGCAGTTGTCAGGATTGCTATACAGGATTTAGGGATGTAAATTTTCACACTCCCACTCCAATGTCCTCTTTTTAGATCTGTTTTTTACAGCTTCATGTACAACAAAAATATTTTCTTGTCAGTTGTAGAACATAGTTTAGGACAACAGGATTATGCTCTCCTTTCTAAAAAATATGCCAAAAGCATCAGTCTATCAGCAAACTGATAAGAAAGAAAAATAGCAAAAAGTTTTATTATTAAAATCTTACATTGAAGAAATAAAACAATTCAAAAACCTTTTGCGTTTTCAGTAAGAAAGCATATTCTGCATAGTGGAGGGCAGATTTTGATTTTTATCACGAGACCTTTCTTAAAGATCTCATATAAAAGACTTGCAATCTATAGTAAACAATCATGTACACAGAGCATTGGAGAGTAGAGTCAGAGCTTGTGGGTTAAACAAGTGGAGCGAGGAGTGTTCCTACTACTGCAGAAACCTCCTGTCTCCATGCTGCTGCTGATCACAGTGGTGGCTTGTTACTTTTCCCTAGAGGAAAGCAGTTCCGTTAAGAGGAGGAATTCTGAATTCCCTCCGGAACCTCAACCTTTTAATGTGCAATGTAAATTCAGCAAGTGCTAGCCAGTTTGTGTTTATAATGTATTAACCAAGTGCAGTATCACCTCCCCAGTGGGGAACCCAGAAAAGCCTGAGTGCTCAGACTCTTACATGTTTTCTGTAAAGCTCTCTATCTAATGCTGAGCACATGCAAATCTTTCCAATATGAAATGCCTCCTTCCCTTTTAAACATTTTCCCCTCAGGTTTCCTAATGTCAAGGTTTACTTTCTTTGCTGAGAATAGAGCTTACACAATTAAACATGATCACAACATGATTTCCTATTGTAACCCAAGGGACAGAAAAGCATTCAGGAAAACAGGCTGGGAGGGCTATTTAAGGGTTTTGGCTTTCTAAAGAGATTTTTTAATATTCTCTAAGTTTAAAAGGAAATTTTAAATATCAGCAGAGATTAAATAAAGTAAATACAGTGGGAATAGAAATAAAGACAGTGTTGCACTGTGAGACTGTGCGCCTTGGAGAACTAATTTCAGTTCATTGTTTTTCCACAGACTTATGTGACCTTTGGGAAGTTACTTATCCAATGGCACCTCATTAACCAATTTGTAAAGACGGTAAAATGACATCTTTTCTCTATAACAATCTTAGCTGTTCATTTGAACTTGCAAAGTACGAACTTCTGTTCAAGATGTGACTATATACTCTTTGGTGCTTAGCTTGAAAACTCTTCAGCATTGTCTCTGAATATATGAATAACTAGAGCCAATCATATTTGTATTTTTCACCTGAAGTTACAGATAGGTGAAATGACTAAAAGTTTCCACAGGCAAAGCCTGGACCCTTGCAGTTGTTTTGTGAATACACATTTTTTGAACCTTGCTACAGCAGGCTCTCTCAAGATTAAGGAATATTTTTTAACATAGAGGACTTATTCACAGGAGGTGTATTTTAAAAATGCATTTTACTCAGGTTAATCTTAATTTTTCCACATATTACTCTCCCATAAATGACACCCTCCTCCAAAGTATTCATCCTATGGTAGGAATCAAACCACACATGGCTCTACTTCAATGTGCATTGTCTAATGAGAACTGTCACGACCAACAAAATCTGAATTCTTTCTGGGCCCATGCAATCATAAGGGAATACCTCATTGTCATCCTTCATCCTTTAAATTTCCTGTAGGCCTTATTTCTTATTCTTCTATACTTCCAGAGACAAAATATTAGAAAATATCCATCAAATTTGGCCTCTGCTCTGTGGGATTTCAGTCCCCAGTTATGTCAGCAGGAATCATGTCCCAGTGGTGCTTGATTTGAAACCAGGAGCATATCAACAAGAAGGTGGTGACCTGCTGGAAATAGTAAGGCATGAAAGAAAACTAACGCTAACGCACATCATGAGTAAAATGAGAGAAAGATGGGAGGAAAAGGAAAAGGAGATGAAGATCTATGGGAAGCAATGATTTTGAAAAATGTCTTATAAGTGTATCAAACGTCCACAAAGGACAGATTAAAGAAAGTGCTGAGCATTTCTGGAACATAGTACTGCACAGATGATCAAGCACTGGCACAGATTGCCCTGAGGTTGTGGAGTCTCCCTCACTGGAGATATTCAAGAACCATCTAGACACAATCCTGTGCCATGTGCTCTGGGATGCTCCTGCTTGAGCAAGGAGTTGGACCAGATGACCCCAGTGTGGTCCCTACCAATTTTATTCATTATGGTATTCTGTGATAGTACTGCAAAAACCAAGACACAGTGTGTAGTACTAGCAGTAGGCCAGTCAGGAGCACAAAGAAAGACCTGTTAATTCTGAATTGGAAACAAGCTTTGGTTCTAATCAGCACTGAGATCACTCTCTGACTGACTGGCTACCTTCTTTTTCTTTAGGTTTTGCAGTTTGTTCTTCAATGGTACATTTCAGGATTACGTTGTAATATGTGATTCACATAATACTCTGTGATACTGAAGAGGTCCATTAAAGCAGTTGTTGTTGATGAATCATCCCCTTCTGTGTCACTTATGGTAGTCTGAAGGTACAAAATTTGATTGCATCTCACCAGCACTTAACACCAAGACAGAACAAGCTATCCCTGGACCATGCAACAGATAATACCAGTGCTAAACAGGAACACGCATTAGCAATCACAATAGAAGTAACAAGTAGCCTAGAGGCTTAATATAGATAATAGGAAGCTCAAAGAAAAACAGATATCCTTCCTTTGCAGGAACAAGGCTCTTTTTAACACTCTGCAAAATAATGGTACTATTCTATCCATTAATTTTGACAGAATTATATTGGTTTTATGAAGGTGTAGCTCAGAAAAGAATTAGGTTTGTTATCCACTTGGGAATAATTCATGGTATATTTATAAAGCATAACAACAAACAAGCTACTAAAAAAAACCACAAAAAAATGAAAAAAGAGAAAGAAACAAGACTTTCAAGAATAGAAACAGCTATCTGGAAAAGGAGTAGTTTGTGTACATACACAGAGGAGAGAAGAAGCTTCTGCTTCCTGAGATGCTTCCTCTAATCATTTTTCTATCAATCTCTTCCATCTTTTAATCCATTGCACCTGAAATTTTATGGATAACTTTTTTCCCTTCAAAAGATTTTGCAATTGGTACCATCTTCTTTCCTTCTAAAGTTGCTTGAAAGTTTTCTCCCCATCAGTATCTTCTCTCTCTTGAAATGGCAGCCAGTGGAGGAAAAGGAGCCAGCTCCTGCCCTGACACCTTGCAGTTCTTACAAACTGAAGGTGTCTCTCCTTTATTCAACCACAGTTCTGCAGATTTTATATACCAGGTACTAAGTGTATACCAAGGCTTTATAAATAGTTTTTCAATAGCATACCACATTTTAAAAGTCATAATATTAACTGAATTATTCTCTATGGACAAATTCAGTGAAATTAAACTTCCATCCTTCCTCCTCTCCTCAAGTCTTTTATTTCTATCATTGATGACTTTCAGACAAATAACCTTGGTGCTGTTTCAGCAAGGGGCACCCTAAAAATCAGGAGGGATGTGAAACACCATGTGCCTCTCATAACCAGAAATAATTAATATCAAAAGTACATGAACACTTTCCACTTTTCCAGTCTAATGAAAAATTTTCTGGCAGAAGAAAGCAATTGTATGTAATTACACATTTACATGCATATATGAATTTCGGTCACACGTAAGTACACATGTGTGTGTTACAAGTACATACACATATATACCAGCATGTGGCCACAACCTCATCTGCTATAAATTACTGACTTCAATAGAATTGCATTGCTTCACTTTGTCTGCTGATTTGGTCTCATGTATGTGCCTCTATACACGCTTACATTCCAAAGTAAGACACATTCTACATTCTAAAACTATTTTAGGTCTGGCTGAAATCCAAGTCTGGTATAACAGGAATTTTGCAGTACATTTTATACAGCATTTTATTTTCTTTAGTTTTTCAGTAAATCACTTAATATGGGAAAGTATTTATACTACTGTAATGCATTATATACTTGGTGAAAAATATTATGGAAATGTAGGTGATATAATGGGTTAAAATTAGTATTCTGTGCTTAAAAGTGGTCATGTTGTCTAGTAAGTTTTTCAGGAATCAATAACTGCGTCATGTATCATGCATTGTTGACTAAGTGCCAAAAGAAGATGCAAAACTACTATTTTTTACATGGCTTTTAAACACAGCTAGATTACCAGTGTTTTACAAGAGCAGAGTATTCACTTTGATAGAAAGTGATAATTTCAATTTATTGCTAATAGCCAGTCTCTTTTCTTCCTCCTGAAACAAGAATGAATATTTTTTGACTGGTGAAGGATGATTATTCATTCCAGTGGAACTGTGAAAAAACCTACAAAGGAACTCTTTATTTTTTTTCCAAATTCCAATCACAAGCACTACTTGCCTATTCAACAAAATCTTATACTTAGGTAAATCAATCACCAATCATTCCATAGAACTAATTAGAGCTGAAAAAATCTAGGCAATAAAAAAAATCTACTAAAGTTAAGATATTAAAAAACCCCTGTATCTTTGTTGTTTCCTTTTCGTGCTTTCTGTTCAAATCCAGTGTAGGTGTGTTCACTGGCAGGAATGTTGTAGGAAAACAGTGCATTAAGTGAAAACTGAACAATGTCCATGGAAAAAGAATTCTAAAGGTGTTTAAACTAGACGCCTAATTTTAAACATATAATTCAATTTACCCTCCAGGAAAAGTCCATGTCTTTCCCCCCAACCCTGGCTCTCTTCCATTGCTCTTTTGTTGCTATTCTTACACTGATCCCTACATTGTGCTGGTAAAGGATTGGTAAAGTAACAAGTTTGGGAGCCTGAATCAACTGAAAACAACAGTAAACAGAGGGGAACAAGAGGAATTTTTAGCTGATTAGTTTATCAATATGGTTTTCTACAAGGCTGTGCAGTTAGTTGTATTGTGGTGGCAATTGAGGAGCCATCTAGCATGTTATAGAGGTAACACCACCCAAAATCAGGGCAAGCCTGTAGAAGCTTATGTTTCTCCTTTCCTAATTAAAATGCTACAGACAAGTGCTCAAAATAGCTTAAAAAGATGCAACAGAGTCTACTCAATTTGTTCTGTTACTTAAAGCCAACTCTGGAATAAAAATTTAGTAATTTTGGTTTAAAACATGTAGTCAAAAAATGTACTTTACTACTGAGATGTTCGTCTGAGCCAATGTGATAATTGCTGTGGCCTGTTTAAGTCCAATACTAAGTGACCAGTGCTTCAAAGATGCTTCAGAGGAATAATTTTTAAAATCTAGAGTTCTAGGATAATCTGTCCACTCTTTTTCCACTCTTCTGTATACCTTCCTACCTGCCCTTCTTATACCTGCCAGTTTTATCATAAACAGGTCTAACTGTTTCCAGTCCCTTTTCATATGAGCAGTTTTCTTCAGGCTGATCTTTCAGTTCTCTTTAGCTGTCTCTAAAGTTTTTTCTTTGAGAGACCATTCCTGAGGTAGAGTGACCCACATTAGTTACTATACCCCATAAATTTTCACCTTGTCATTGTCATGGTTTTTACATCACTTGCTACCCCATTCTTCCTTTAGTAGAAAAGATTAGTACCACCCACCTCAACAAGGAAGTGTGACAGAGCACTATTTTGTAAGGGAAAACACCATGGAGAACTCAAGGTATGACAGAAAACTGTATGAAACCCACAGCCTACAAGATATAAACACACTAACTCCTGAGCAGTGAGCAGTATAGAATCTTTTAGTTCTGCTGGCAGCATGGGCAGGACAAGAAAACAGACATGGGCAGTAAAATGTCATCTATAAATGAATACACTGATCAGAAGTCCTAACTGTGTGCACATGCTGAATGTAAGCCAAGCCATGGCATGAGAGCTTGTGTCTTCTCTATTTGCTGTGAGATTTTCATGACAAGACAGTTGATAGTAACCCAGTCAAGGAAAGAAGAATTCAATGAGCACAGATTCTCTTCTTATGAAAAAGGGAAAAAAACCCCAAAAACCCTTCAGCCTGAAAAGCATGAAAGCCTGAAATCACATTATACCTCAGGCTTTCCAAAGTGAGAGCCGCCAACATTATTGTCACTGACAGAGCCTGACTGAGGAGGAGAATTTTTGGCAGAGAACAAGATCTTGCCTCCCATTTCCACTGCTCAAAGCAGTGGTGTCAATATTTCAAGAGCCGGTGTCCATCCAAAAAAAAAGAAAATCCATTGCAAAATAAAAGCATTGATCCAGGAGCCTGTAAAGGTAGAAGTAAACAATGAAGCTATCAATAAAAGATTCTGACCTGAAAGGAGTATTTAACCTGGAGGTAAATGATATTGTTTTTACATTGTGCAAGGACAATATTTGAATGTCTCTTTTCCAGAAAGGGTCCACGCTTTGTTCCATATTTGTTCCATGTTGCACAACAGAACCCATTCAAAGTCTCAGAAGTAAGACAGTAACTTATGTACAGAGCAACTGTGGCAAGACCTCTTCAAGACCTACAGTTGTCTCAGTCTCTCTTGAACTACCATCTTAAAACCATTTCTCAATAGGCACTCCTGTCTTTCTGGTGCGGTTGTCAGTAGACCTTATTTAGCACTTCCACAATGCTGTGATTTCCAAAGCTGCATTCTCTGCAGATTCCTCTTCTTCATGGTGCTGAAGAGCATTGAAACCCATAAAGCAGGAGCCAGACCTATAAACAGCCAAAGCCAGTTCAGTCATGCTATGGTTGTTCAGGAGCAGCCAGGACCATTCCTGAAGGCAACCTGTCACCATGTCAGACAATGGAGGGAAGAGAGGAGTGAGGAATGATGTAATAGAAGTATCTGCCTAACTGGGAGAGGAGCACATGGAAATTTTATGTTGAGTACGAGGTATGATGAAACTCAGATGTCACTTAACTTGAATGAAAGTAATGGCAGAGGCATCATGGGGTCCTTGGGGAGCTCCAGTTATTGCCCTACAGGGCCTTCAGTGGGAAACAGCTTGTTCTGCTCACCATGAGGCACAGAGGTGAGAGCAGTGACTATCGGACCAGTAGTTGAGCCTCTTTGAGGGAGCAAGGCAAAGCCTCTGAAGCTGGAGGCTTGGCAGCATTTTCTGAGTCAGCATGCCCAGCTGATGACATTTACCCGGCTGCTAGTCCAGCTCTAAAGCACTGCTGAATTTATCCAAAATGTAAATCACCAAGCTGGACAAAAATATGTAAGCTCCAAACATCTCACAGAGTCACAAGGCCAGCACCAAGCTCTGGGAGTGTGAGAGAGGGCAGGGACATGGAGGACAGAAAAGGGTTTAGTTAAGAGGATTCAAAGAAACAGGGAGAGAAGGACAGAAAAACAGGTGAAAGTGGATCAGAATAGGAAAGATGTTGAGCAAATGGGGAAAATAATGAAAAGTATGAGCAAGGTAGAAATACTGGTAATAAGGCAGTCTCAGAGTCAGAAAAGAAAGAGATTTAAGTGATAGGTGTCAGGTTTTGGAGAATAATGTAAACTTTTCATGTTTACACTGTGAAATCACAGCATCTCACTCAGACGATAATAAAAATATATGATTGTTGCACCAAAGGTAAGAAAAAGGAAGGAAAAGTATAAAGCAAGGCCAGAATTATTTTCTTCTAAAATTCTGCATTGATCTAAATGTTACGCTTCCTAGCAAGACATCTTTGGAGCATTATTCTTAATTAAAATTGCAAATATTTTAACTATACTTCATAATATATAAAAACTTACTAATCTAATAGATATATATTAACTATTACTGTTATTATCATTAAGGATATATGTCACATTCATAGCTCACTTGCACAGTGCTGAAACACAGGTAAGTCAGCCTGAGCTGATGCCATTTAACCAATGAGACACCAGCATCAGGACTCTTCTGTCAGAAGTTAACTGCATTGTCTCTACTGTGGGAATGGCTGTGGCTTAACCAGAGAACCTCTGCTTTCCCACGGAGGAGGCAAGCACGGCGTGTGTGGTCTCAGCCTGAAGAATTACAAAGCAAGCCAATGTGAGACTGCATCACCCAAGACTATTCAGTGCCTTGTACAGGGACATGGTGCCTCCAGTTTGTCTCCTTGTAATACTATCTCAATAGCCAGGTAAATATAGCTCACAGCAGGCAGCTACTTACACCAGTCTGCTGTTCTTCAAAGTACAACTGAGATGGAATTTTAAACATAGCCAAAATGCATTATTCCCAATATGATATAATTACTAAAATTACTATACAACCCAACAGTTTTCCCAAAATATGCCTAGAGAATAACACAGCATGGTACTACCATGCACTAGGAATCCTACTGCAAGGGTGTGAGAGACTGGAATGTTAATGGTTAACGACTCAAAACAGTCGACCATTTGCAGAGGCAGCAGGGTGCGTTACTGCGGAGGGGTTTGCACCCACGAGGTTACACAATACTTTTTATCCTGCCAAAGTCCTCCTTTACACGACTGACTCAGTCCTACAACTTCGGGGAAGGTATTGGGACATTCCTTCTGATGGGGCATAATTGGCTCAAGTACACTGATGTGAGAGGCAGCTGTCACTTCTTGGAAGGTGTCATATACCGTTAAAGACCCTCAATGTTCCCCCAGACTAATTTCTGGGGGCTTCCATAGGAGGGCTGTCATGTTCCACAGTGTTGCATCAGACAGTGTAAAGCTCCCCCCCACCAGGGAAGATGATTGGGTGATCCCACCTGAACCTGGATGTATATAACCCGTTGAACTCTATGTTCTGTGAGCTTCCCCCAAGACTGACGGATCAAGACTGTGACCATCGCTTCAACCAAGGAACATCTAAACTGCAACAATCAAGTCTTGTCACTGGATCCATACGTGGTGATATCTTTCTACTCTTATCTTTTCTTTCCCTTTCTTTCTTTTCCTTGTATAATTTCTTAAGTGATATTTTCATGCTTTTATATTGCTATATTACTACAGATAATAATAACCAAAACGGCTACATACCTGCTTTCAACTGCAGCCAAGTAATTTTAAAATAAACCCTACATATATACATTTATAAACGCAGATCATTGAGTGTCATTTTACTCTAACCCACCCCAAGGGATATATTAACAAAAGCCTGGGTTACTCTCACCTTCTGGGGCAGGTTATAACAAACAGGCAACCTGGGAATGGTCCTATTATAGAAAGAAAAAAATATTAGCTCAGTTCTTCACTCAAATATCTGGTCTGTCCCTGGCTTACATTTATTTAAAGGTTACATCAGAGGTGAGAAGGGGGAGGCAGTAATCACAGATTGAGAAAAGCTGCCAAAACTGAACTACAGAAGCAAATGCCAGGCGAGGCAGCGTGCCAGTTCACTTATCCTTACTAGCCACCTGCAGGCTGTATTATCAAAGCCCCTGAAGTTTATTATTGCAGTTTATTATCCTTTCATTATGATATAGAAAAAAAGACATTAATGTAAAAACAATTTTGACAAAAAGTTTCTCTCTCATACTTGTCAGTGGAATCCGTTAATGTTTGCATAGGAACAGGATGTGGGACAAATTTTTTATCTATCACAGGCTACAGATTTTATCTCTAACCAGATGCTCATGCATATACGTAACTTCTCATTGTTACCACTGGGGAAAAAAAAATTCCGTGAGAAACAGGCAAAGTAAAAGAGGCATCTCATCAGGTAAATATTAAATAATTGCATCCTAGGAGGGGAAAGTACCACCATTGATTTCAGTGGAATTGCACCAAAACAGCTCACATGCATGCTGGTCTCAGCAGATAAGGAAAGGTCTCACAAGACAATGACATGTATATAATAGTATCAAAGCAAGTCATTCATATTAATATCCTTCAAATTTTGAAACAGAACTCAAGATAGTAGTCATCAACTACTGCCTTTCCCCAGACAGAATGGCATTTTTTGAATCACATCCTATGGCACTGAGTGGGCATTTCTAATAGTCAAATGATCTTCTGAAAAACCGTATCTTGAAGATTTTCTCAAATTACAATATTCAAATGCAAGAAAGCATGTGACTCCGTGTAGTTTGTTTGTTCTTCTTTTAAATACAGGTTTTTTGCATTAAAGCCAAGGGATCAGACATCCCATATTTTATGGGATTATTTATTCTTTCATCAGATGGGTTGATATCATCTCTAGCACTGATTTAGTACTGTTATAGCTGTAAGACTCTGAGAATATTATTAGCACAACAAGTTCTGTAAGGAAAAATCGTATCTGTTATGTAGACTAACTGACATGTTTGGGAAAAAAACCCACAAACAACAGACCAGCTGCAGATAGATCTGTCTTCCAAAAGGGCTCATCTGTTATTCTCACTACATCAGCCACTCTATTGAAAGACAGAAGTTCCCCTCCAAACTTTGCCTACTGTCACTTGTAATTTAAACTCTGGGAGTCTAAATTTCTTTCTTTTGGGAAAGAGAAGAAAGAGTCAGAGAGGAGGATATAAAGGCAAAACCAGTCAGATTGGTAAATATTGGTTTCCCTCAATTGGGGCATAAGCATTTTCCTTTTTCTCCTATTTTTAGGGCTACTTAGGATCCAATCCTTGGTTGTTTTTTCCACGCAAAATGAAGCTTTCCTCAATAGTAGTATGAGGGACAGAGCACTAGAGAATACTTAGAACAGGTGGCCCAAACTCTGAGCTCCTAGTGAAAAAAAGAAACAGTGGAGCCCAGAGGAAGCCCAACATCAGTGTCCTTTTTAAGCTTTTTTTATATTTCTGTGCTACTCTTCATTGTTTAAGGGTTTATATCATGGCTGTAGCTAGGTAAAACAAAATAATGAGTGCTAAGTGTTGTTGACCAGGAGTGTGACTAGCTCAGGAAGTCACTTGTATCAAATACTTCGTCCAGTGCTACAATCTCCTCCAGACAGAAGAATGTTGTTAACACCTGCCTTCTAATAAAAAGGACAAAGACATAAAGGGTTTTTCTCCAAGAAGTTAAAAGCAACAGTAACAGAAGGCAATGCAAAGAACCTCACTTGACTGCAATGAGATGGGATAATACACCCAGGATCTCCTGTTTAGAGGAAGCTGTCTTCACAAGGAAATTTTCATTGTAATGATGAAAGTTGGCTTAGCCTGAGGGTTACTACTCTTTGGATGCATAAAGTATTTACTGAAGCTGGACAATTCTAAGTACATTTTCTTGCTCTTTGTCATGTGTGTGTTTGTTTGTTTGTGGGGTTTTTGTCTGGTTGGTTTGGTTTTTTGTTTGTTTTTTCTTTAATTTGTTTTTTTGGTTGGGTTTTTTATTATTTTCTTTTTGATTTTTGTTTGGTTTTGTTTTTTGCTTGTAGCAAAAATACACAGTTATTACAGTAAACAAAAAAAAGGTCTTCAGAACATCATTTGATGGTACCTATTTGCAAGATTCATTGTGATTCTTTTTACGATAATAGAGATTTTCAAGGTATAAACAGCATGGTCCAAGTTAATCTCTGCTGTAAAAGGACACAGCTCCATCAGCCTCAGCTGCCATTTGACCATGAGTGAATTCTCCATCAGATCTCATTTAGCAAAAATGAAGTTATGCTTCAAGTTTTACTGATGTGCTTATAGAGAGAGACCTAAATAAATATTTTGAATATATACTTTTATATATTATCAACAAATGCCTCTTCTTGTTAATTTTGTCAGCCAGACAGTACTTAAAGCTCACTTTCACAGGGATGTGTGTATTTGCAGGTCAGCTTCATCAAACATTCATTGTTCAATACAGTGACAGCTGGTAGCAGGCGTACATACTCTTCCCTTGTTTGGTTTTCTGATAGAACCTGTCAAGTACTGGTTGTCTGTATCTGAATTTGTCACCCTCTCAGCAAGGTTATAGCTTTTCTTACCATCAAATCAAACAAAAAAGAAAAATTATACAAACTCTAATGTTAATTTTTAACCTCAACCAGAAATGCAAAACCATGGGGTTTTAATCAAAATAACCGTTAACAAAGAGGTGGAGTTCATTTTTGTTTCTTCACTCAAACGGACTTTAAAATCATGCCCCTAGGAGCAGCTGTTGATCCCTTCACTAGCAATAAAGCAAACACTCACCATAGAAGGTGTTATATACTCAGGGATGCCAAGGAAAGATCAAGTATTTCTGGCTTGTCAAGTGTATCTGTACAGCAGGACCGAACAGTCAGTGGGTTATTGAGCAGCAACCATTCAGTATAGGCAGGGTCAGTTTTGCACAGATTTGGAGACCCTGCCTGCATTTCAGCCCCCAGGACTGAGTACATTATGCACTTGCTAAGTGTGGAGAATCTCCACTGAGTTAAATACTGGTGTATTAGTGACTCAGGAGCAAGCACATCAAAACCTGGGGCAGGGTGACACACACTGTATATACTTAGAAAACTTCTCATACAGAGAGAGCAAGAGAAATGTGACCTGTTTGAGACAATCTTCTCTGTCTTGACAGAGACCACTGCTATCCAATGCAGCTCAGATGTGATGAGGAGGGTGACACCAACACAAGTAAACTTGCCAAATTAGATGTGCCTTTTCAAGTGCAATATAAATTCCCAATTTGATCCTACATGTAGTATAAAGATTGCAGTAGTTATAACAGCGGCCTAAAGTACTGAAAAAAACACCACCTATAATAAAAGCAAGAGATCCAATTTAAAAGACTTTTAAATGCCTAAAGCTCTCACAAGTGTCTCAGGAAATTTAACAAGTGCTGAAATTCCTCTGACATCACAAAGAAGTACGTACATAGGCAGTCTGTATGTTTTTGTACATTGTGTGTGGCAATTTCTTCCTTTCTCAAGACAACTTGATAATATTTCAGTACAGGACTTCTCTCTGTTTCTCTATAAACATTCATCCCACAATGACTAACAAAAGTAGAACCAAAGATAGAATAAGCAGAACACCAAGAAAAGAAGCATAGTATGCTACAGACAAGTTCAAATTGCACTTCTCTTGAGGATAACCTTAGAAAAATATTATTCAGTGTACCTCTTAATCCATGCTTAGGAAAAAAAGAAGACATTTATATAGTTTAATCAACATGACAAGAAGAAACAGAAAATATATAGTAGTACTACAAGACCAACAATCCATTTTACATAAAAAATGTGTGAGAAAAACATCTCTCACACTCCTGTTCTTTGAAAAAGATAAAAACCACACAGTCTTGCTAATAAATAAATAAATAAAAATAGATAGATAGAAATCTAGATAGATAGATGTGTATGTATAAATATATACATGCATACAATTGATGCAAAGTCTGGTTGCAGAGAAACTTAGCTTCACTATCCTAGTTCAAGTGAGTATTTAAAGCCCAGGAGTGAAGAATTTTTTTCCTAAGATTGAAACTAGACACAGGCTTAAGTACCTTATTAAATGGAGACATCTGTTCTCCTCAACGTAAGACTACAAAGAGAACTTTACCCTTTGTTTTGTGAAATGACCCAGACACAAGAGGAAAACCCATTGTCTCTTGAAGTCCCATAATTTCGCTCTGTATTCAGGCACTTTGACAGTTTCCTTGAAAAGTCATTCAGTTTTTATTCTTGATCTTGAACAGCTACAGGTCACATTCTGCTTTCAATTACTTCATTGCCATTGTCTTCTTGAACTACTTGAACAACTATTTTCCTAAGTGTTACCTAAAACTTCAGGATACACTAGTGAAAAGTATGAAAATAAAGGCACACTAAACTTTGAAATCTCCACAAAGTACTGTATCGTCAGACCTTTGTTCAAAATTATGTTTCAAAACCTAAATGTAATGCTCCCACTGAACGCCCGCAAAATCCCAATTACTGCCTCAGGTTTGAATAGCAGCTCTGTTGCAGCTATTGTTGAAAGGAGCTCAGTTGCATCCTGAGAGGCAAGGACGACTTTCGAGACACCGACGTGTATGCCATAAAACCACTCTCCCATGTACTCTGCTTTATGCATGGAAACAAATGTATTCATGTTTGATCTCTTCAAGAGCAAGTCTGGTCTCTGCAGAGAAAGAAAAAGATTTCACTTCCTGCAAGGAAGACTTAAAAGCAGAATAGGTGGGTTTCACAGGGTCTGAACCACATTTTATTTTTGAGCATTCCCTGCTCCAGCTAGAGTTAGATTGTGATAAGAACTGACTGTGCCACCAAAGCATTTTTGTGACCTACAAATTACCCCTGGTTTAAGAGCTGGTGTATCCTACACTGCAAGACATTCTGACGGGAAGTGTGCCTACAAGAGACATCCAGGCATTTTTACAAACTCTTTAGGCTTCTGGTGTCTTGTGGTATCATATGTGAACAATCAAATCAGTTCTGATTTGAACGCTGTCACTTGGATTAGGGTTTATCTATCGCATGGTAGCACTGAGTTAGCAGGCCGCAGAGATGAATAGAAGTACTGATTGCTGAACTGACAGCCTTGAAGATGAGTAGCATTATTTTATCACATCCTTCTTTGCAGCATGTGCCAGTGGGTTTTAGCTGTCACATTTTTTAAAATTATCAAGCCTCAGAATAAGAAATAGGGCTGGTTCCTTAGTGCATAAGAGTCCCCTTCTCTCCTTCTGATCCTACCAAGACTTCTGGCTTTTATTTTGTGAAATTGTGTACTTATAGGTTAATTTGAATAAACAAAA
The DNA here is from genome assembly GCF_965178545.1 of Coloeus monedula. Lineage (NCBI taxonomy): Eukaryota > Metazoa > Chordata > Aves > Passeriformes > Corvidae > Coloeus > Coloeus monedula. The sequence goes on along the minus strand of NC_138822.1, from coordinate 42,895,371 downwards.
GACTTTTTTCTGCAAACCACAACATATGTGGCTACTAATTCAGTGGCTGTTTAGTGCCCTGCTTTCCAGTGCATCTCTTGTTGCCAATATGTTATGAAAGAGATAAATCACAGCAGAAATATTTAAACTCATTTTTGAAGGTAAAAGCTCTGTGTGTTTTTAAGCCACCTTACTCATCACACCTATTAAGGACCATTAGTTAGACACATTTGGATGGCAATGCAGTTTCTCACATTCCCTCCAGCAGCTTGCTGGCCAAGCCTATGTCATGCGCAGTTGTCATTTTCTCATTCAGGTGTTTTCCCTGATACATCTACCTGCCTTCTGCCTCCACTTCTCAGTCTCTGAAGACTGCTTTTGATAGTGTTATGAGGGGCTACAAAAAGTTGCCAGAAAGCTCAGACTCCTAAGTGAATGACAAGTGCCCACTGTGTCCTCTGGAGGACATCATCAGGACAAGGAGAGGAGAAGGCCACGATCACTATCAGCAAGCAATTAGGTACAGTGATGACACACCCTGTCCCATCCTATAAGCCTACCCTCTTCCCATGGTGGAGTACTAACCATATTCCAGCTGAAAGAGCTCCTGGTGGATGTGGGACTGGGCTGGTGACAAAAAAGGGCTGCAGCAGTTTGGTGTCACAGCCCTGTGCTGCACCATGCCAAGGGGAACAGGCACATTCAGGTGCCCTCCAGCTGGGTGCATGACCCATTGCTCTGCTCCCCTGGAACAGTGCAATGAGGTGCAGAGACTGAGGCACGGAAAACCCCTTGTGGCCCTCAGCTCAGCCCTCTGCCCAGTCTAATTAGTCAGATCGATGGTGTGTTAAATCTGAAAACGTCAGGCTGCACAGAAAGGATCTATTAAATTAGTCAAGCAATTTTCATGGATGTATGATGCAGTTCCATTTGCTGTCACCTCATTCAGCATACAGTAACTCACACCAAACCCATTCCTGTCAAAGTACACACCAAGGCTGAAACATCTAAATCCCTCTTCCTGCTGAAGATATAAGTAACAAGACAGCATTCTTTTGCAAACACAAAATTCTAGGTTTTCTAAAAAGTTTGTGACATACTCTTCCTTCAGTTACTGCTCTGCAATAGTAAGAAGCACACCCTCCTGAAATAGCAAGAAGCATACCCTCCTGACATTGGAATTAAAGAGGCCTCAAGGAAAAACAAACAAAATGAAAACAAAACAAAAAATCAGTGGAACCCAGCCTCTGCAGGGGTAGACCTTGAGTACTTACTTTCATCACTTCTTAAGAGCAGCACCCAAACATTCAACACCCCAAAACATAAAAACTGAGTGGCTAATTACTTCATTTATCATGATTTCATTTTCTGTAGAAAGCAATTTAATTCTTATCCTTCCTAATAAAGGAAGTATTTTATCATCTCTCTCAGCCGTCCTGAGTTAGACTGCACAGATGCTGCCATGACAGTAGATCAAATGTCATGATATTTCTTACCTGAAAAGGCATTACAGCTGCAGATATCAGGAACTGCTCTCACATTAAAATAGATTCTTTTAGCATTTGTTCTCAAAAAGATAGCATTCTAAAAGATTCTGTCATTTTTGGAAGCTTCTTAGGATTAGATCTTACAATGTGGGTAATGATTAATAGAAAACACTCAAAAAGAAAATCTTTTCGATGGGGGAAGGGAAAAAAAACACCACAAAGCCATTTACCTTTTAAGGAGAGAAGAAATGCCTAGACAAGGGATTTAACATGCTTTTGCAAAGAAGAAGTCTCCTCACAAAGAGGAAATAATTTAGTCAATGTAGGAAAAGCAGTTTTTAGATTCATTGTCATAATTCTGCACTGCAGAGTCTTACAATTTACAGTGGGACAAAGGGAAGCACTGTTTCTTTTGGGCTCATGTTGAATGAAAGTTTAAAATAGGAAATGCTGATACACAGTGAGAAAGCTGAAAAATTCTACTAGAGTGCAACACAATCTTATTGCAAATCAATTTAGTGGATTGCTGTCATCTATTTTCTTTTGATTTAAAACTAGAAACAGTAGTATTTCAACCTATATCTTAAAGTCTTGGGCATATTTTAGTATGAGGAAAGACTCCGAGTTGCTGAGCAATATGTAAACATTTGATAAACTAGTGTTTTCATGAGACTGTGTTTGGATGAGAATTATACATTTTTCTCTTTGAAAATACTTTATGACATAATTTCACAAAATAAAATAAAAGAAATCTGAAAAAGTGCGAAAAGGAGTAATTCACAGAGGTGGGAGAAAAAAAGAACAAACATAAACTAGATCATGATTTCAGATGACAGGAAAAGGTTTAAGAGCTTTCTGAAGGTCTGTTCCCATCGATGCAGAGGTGTGTGAGGTTGGTTAGATCCTGTGTAATGGATGCTGGAGAATGGTGCTGTGCTGGGTAAGAGTTAACATCCAAATAAACAAAGTCAGCAAAGATCAAGATGGAAAAAGAATAGAAGATGACAATAATGGAGGAAAAGAGAGACAAGGAAAATGAGACCTTCACAGATCTAAGTCTCCAAGGTCTAAAAAAGACCTCCCCTGTACAAAGAAATAAGGATTCAGGGTGGGAAACAGAGGGATCTCCCTCCCAGGGATTCAAAGCATGAAGCCCCTCATACCAGTTCTCTTCAAAGCCACATGACCTGATAAGGACTGGGTTTACTACTTAAGAGTGAATTTCTTTTCTAAAAGAAGGAGAGACAAAAATTAAATTTGGGATAAGCCTAAAAACTATGTCTCATGTGTTCCTGGTCCTCAGGACCAGGACTCCAATGTGGGTGCAGCTCTTTTAGATGGGGTATATGACAAAAAAGATAAGCTTAAAACTGCAGGAAGTGGGAGGAAAAAATCTACTTAATCTGCTTGATTAATTTTTAATGAAGGCTTACATGTTCAAGAACAGTATCATAAGAAGCTGGTTTCAAAGAAGACTATTTTAAACCTGAAGCATTCAAACTGATTTTCAGTGAGACTCTGCTGAAAAGGTGCCAAGACAGCTGAGAGGGCTGCAATCGCACCTGGAATGAGCATGTGTCTGTGTGGAAAGGGGAAAGCTGGTCACTTGGGGGGGCCATGGAGTGGGAGCAAGGAGACTTTTTGGAAGTCATCACAAATGGTGGAAGTAAAGGTGAGCGGACACCACAGGCCTGGGAAGGAGGATTCCTTGCAGCATTCAGCAGTTTCCCTACTGAGCTTTCCAACAAACAGCAGAAGCCCTTGAAATGCAGGGCAGTGAATCACAGAGACCATCAGCCCCTGCCCCAGTTGCAGGGGGCTCCCTGGAAAAACACATGCTCAAATACCTTACTGCTCTGAGGCCCAGATGCTCAGCAACTCTCTTGGGAGGAAAATGGTACTTATCTTGCAGAACTGTTATGTTCTCCCTGTGATAATAGATCACTACTTCTTATAGTCCAGATAAAATTACTTTTCAGTGTTGAAAGAGGAATTACCTGTTTAAGACGTGCCATTTTCTGAATAATAAAATCTGTACATGACATATGTATGTGGACACAAAAATGTTTTGGCCCTTACAAAACCTGAAAATAATTTCAATATTATTACTTTTTGTTTTATTTTCAAACTCTGAAATCACTTTGATTCATTTTATTTGAGATCTCACTTTCTAAAGCAGAGTTCTAAAGTCTAAAATGTATATGTTTACAAGAGAGCATAAATTTAAAACAGCCTAGGACCTGATATTCATACCTATAGTGAAATATTTTCTTCCTTTTTTATCCTGAAAAAAAAATCATATCCAGATTAACACTCAATGTAGAAAATATTAACCTGGAGAAAATTTTTATGCAGGCAAGTTATAAATCCTTGGAAATATTACAGTAGCAAACCACACTGACCTTTAGCTCTAGGATTGCAAATGGTAATGCTATAATAATTGTTGTATGTCCTTTTATTGTGTGACTCCCCACTCCCCCAGCCTACTAAGAAATGGGAAATGATGGCCTTTAGCAGTCCTTTAAATTGAAGGTAGAGGGATGCCTTAAGATTATTCCCATTTATATATAACCATGTAGTACTATTATTATTTGTATCTTGCTACGGGCACTTGGAATGCAGCTGTTCCTGTGGGTAGCCTTGTAAAGGAAGGTGCTATGTGTTTTGAGCAAGAATTAAATCTGTGCAGGTGATGATGATGCCATATAAATGCCTTCTTTTCATACTTTTGGGAATTAAGACTGCAGTCTCTGAAGAGAGGAGGATTCCTTGCAGCATTCAGCATTATGAGAAACAAGCAAGATTTAATGATGGAGATGGACATTTATATATAAATACTATAAATACTCACCATTGCAATAATTAATGCAAGATGAGAAATGACTAATCAGGAAATAAGGCTGGATGTTTGGTGTTTAAAACATTCTCTAGCCAAAGTGTTTGGACAAGATCTTGATTGCCTCCTATTGGCACAGTGTTGGGATGGATCTCTTTCCCTTTTCTGCAGAGACTGGCGTAAGGACTTGGGATGAAGTGGGCATGAGAGCTGACTGGCACAACAAATTCTTCTGTCCTAATGATTTTCCAGATACTGACACTGCTAAAGATCAAAGATGCAGTGCAAGTTTACCAAAGTCAATGAACTAAAAGAAAATTACAAGACCCTGGGATATGTTTTGTTTGATTTTAAATATTTTAATATATATTTTTATACATGTTGCTACCAAATTTGAACCAGACAGATACTGAATTCAGTAAGCTTTTCTCCTTCTCTTGCGAAGACATATATCCAAGAGGCATAACCTGTTTCTTTATGCAGGGGTAAGATTAACGTATAAAATGTATAAATGTGTAAACTGTATAATGTGTAAAATAAAACTATTGAGCTATTTTAGTACTTTTCCTGTCATGCATCCAGGATCCTCTAAAGTTGTCACCAGCTACTGTTTCATTTAATTCCCTAGCCTTCAGGGTAATGTAAGAAAATTGAAGAGATTAGAAGCTCTCTCTTTCCTGTTCAATGCATTTGTGTTGCAGTAAATTGGTACCAACCTTCAATCTCATGGTCAGGGCTCTCCAGGGTCCTTCCACTGATATGACAGAGCAGTCAGCTTGATAAATGGTGCACAACCCCTTCAGTGCAATGGAGAAAGCTTTCCTCCCCATCTCTACAGTTGTCTCTCCCACACTGGAGTGAGAGGAAACAATTAGCCGTCTTATTGCACTAAGGAAAGCCACTATTCTGTTTATGTTGTCTGTGCTAATTAGAAGATACATTTTTTCCCCCTTGGCTAATTATTTCATGGGCAGTGGCAAACACAGACTACGAAGGAAAATGGAGGGAAGGCAGAATACTTAGCTTGGAAAATTATTAACTATAGATAACCTTAAATAAAACATATTCAGTAAAGAGGCAGCTCAGTAAAGTAGTTAACTATACACTTAACTTCAAGTTTAGGAGCCATTGGTGATGAAGTAGGGGGACTGTGCAGTGTTACATTATGCCCTTACTGGATCACCTTGTTTAATTGTAGCTAATAGATACTGAATTAACACAGCCACTAATGTAAGCACTGCATTAAAGTGCATTAGCAAAACATTTAAGCAAATACTTCACTCCTATTCTGGTTCATTCTGGTTCAGCAGTTCTCTAGCACTCACTTCCCTGAACTGGGCATACTTAAACACTGAAAAGGGGCCATCTTGGTCCTTTTCACTGTGTACAAAAATATAAGGGGAAGATGGAGGGTAATACAAGTCAGACTTTCAGATTCTTGTTTTACGAGAAACTTGGCCTTAAACAGACAGCCATGTATGTGTTTGTGTGCACACCACCATATTTCAATTTGCTTGTGCAGGCAGCTGATATGAAAGGACATAATGTAAAATTTATAATAGATGGTTGTCTAGAGGATTTAAATAAACAAGCCAACAAGCCTTAAAGCATTATTGACAGGACATAAACATGCAGAGGATCAATTTGCTGTAGGACAATAAATAAAGGATCATTTCCAGTACATGATATATTTATTAATTAATTAATTACAAACCATACCTGTTGAAGATCGAGCAGTATATGTATTAAGTTTGATGCAATTCCCTATTAAAAATCTGTAACAACTTTACCCAAAATAACACACAGCATTAAATAATGCTATTAAGCAGGCTAGATGTGCACTAAAATCAGTCATTTACTAAATAGTCCATGAAAAGTGACTGAAAATATTTGGGAAGTGTGCAGTTGAGGGGTTAATATTAGCTTGTTCTCAAACTGGGTACACTGCAGATTTCAAAACATATCAGGTGTTGCACACCACAGTCATATTTTATATTCCTGCCTATTCTAAACCCGAGGAAGAACTGACCTATCATTTCACTTCAAACTGAAAGCTGATCACCTTCTCCTATCTGTCCTTTGTGCTTCTGGCAAGGCATAGGACTGGGAGAACAGCGTGTGATACACGCCAAACAGCAAACAATAGTTGCTGGTAAATCCAGTGGGGTGAGGTAAGGACAAAAGGAACAGTCTCATCTCTGAAATTCCTTCCCTTAGTGCATTTGCCAGAGCATTAGGGCTAGATGTTCAAAGCAGTGTGTGCAGAGTCAGTTGCCTGTAGCCACTCTTAGGGAATACAGTTGATTTTCAAATTGCTGATAGTAGATTGTTGGTGCAAAACACATGCCATGCAAGACACAAAAGGAGCTGGAGAAATCTTAGAACTGTGGTTGGAGTTACTATCTACATTTCTAAAAATGCATGTTATCGGTCCCAAGCTTACAAGGAAAGCATGGTGGGTTGACTCTAGCGAACAACTGAGCACCCACACATCTGCAGGATCAAGACACAACAGAAAGAGGGTGAGTGAGCCCATGGATCAAGTTAAAAGACAGTTTAACAGGTGAAGCAAAAGTTGTACATGGAAGCAAAACAAAGGAATTTGTTTACTAATTGCCATGGGTAGACAGGTGGCCAGCCACTCCCTGGAAAGTAGAGACTGAGCACACAAAACAGCTAACTGGGAAGACAAACACCAGAACAGATGTCTTTCTTGTCTTCTCCCTCCCCTTGAACTTTTGTTGCTGAACATGACAAATTATGGTATAAAGTATCACTTTTGTCAGATTTGGTCAGCTCTCATGGCTGTGTCTTCTCTCAATTTCTTGACCTTCCCAAGCCTGCTCAATTTGGGAACAGAGGGCAAAAAATAGAGGACCTTGAAGCTGTTCAGGTATTTTTTTAGCAACAGACAAAACATTGGTGTATCAACACTGTTTTACCGAAAAAGGAAATAAAGAACCAGCACATTATGGGTTACCATACAGAATATTAGCTCTGTCTCAGCCGGACCCAGAACAGACAGCAAGAGAGCTGACACCCACCAACAGTGTCTTTCAATCAAGGAGTCACCAAAACTGCAGGAAAAACTCTCCAACAGCATCTTTTCAGTGTTAGAGAATCAAGGCATTACCTTTATTCTGGCCAGTATGTGCTATAGACATCATTTCATCAACACATGCCTGGCTTGTGCAGTGAAAATCATTCCATCACACATGGTTCTTTACCAGACTTTTCACATACTTATAGAGAAAAACCCCCCAAAATTCTTGTACATTGGTCTTAAATTACACAGTTCTTAGTATTCAATCACCTGTTGGTTATTGATCCCTTTGCCTCTGATGCTAATTTGGTCCTCATTCTTTGGTTCTCTTATCAATCTTTTCCTAGACCAGGTGTGTCAGACCTCTCCAGGGGCTGATACTGGGGGTAATATTCATTAATGTTGGCTTATCTCCCATGTATCTTCTGTCTACTCCCAATCTGTAGCCCATCGGGCCTTACCAAATGAACAGTCTTTTAAAGAGAAACTTCAATTCCCCTGCCCCTGGGCAAAGGAGAACAAACCCCTGCCTAAAGTTACATAATTTTTTTTTTAAAGTCGTATCATTTTCAACAAAGTCAGCCCTTGTCCCTGGGACAGAACCTTCCACAGATTATAGGAACCAACATTTGTGTGGACAAATCCAGTTCATCACCTGATATATCTGATTCCTTTTCATTTCTATTGAGGAAAATCAATCTCCTTGGCAACTTGCACTGATTATGACAACATTTATGACAACTTGCACTGATTATGACAACAACATCCTCTCTTCTGGGCTCTGCTAACAACTGGGGCCATGCTGCCTCAGAAGTATGGGTCAGGAAAAGGGCTTGTTGTGTGAGGTGGTGACTCTCACAGACTCTCACTCAGTCTGGTTAAGATCAAGGACTGAATCTTTGACATCTTTTATAAACAGCAAACATGAACTAAGATGCTACTGAAGGAAAAGCAGTAGAAGATCTGCGTCACTGATACTTAAATCTCACCTGTAATTCCCCTGTTAGCACAAAGAGATTTGGAGAAACCATTTGAGTATGTTTTTGACTGAAAATCATGACTGAATTTTATTTTTTCTGTATATGCGACTCCGTTTGAAAATTCATAAACCTTGTGACATTAGGGAATAAATAAGATATTTGCATTAGAAGAGAAAAATTGCATAATAATTTGAATCAGGATCACTCATGAATAAGGATCACTCATGTCTCTACTCAGATGTTTAAAGACCACTGTTCTTCATTACTTCTAAAACTGAGTTCTGCAAATGGTAGGTGATTTGGGATTCGCAGTTTAAGAGAATTCTAAAATTGGCATAAGGGACACATGCACTGTCTCAAAATCCTGAAAAGCATCCCTAAATATCTTCTAAAACAAGATGGTAGCATGCAAACGTATTACTGAACAAGCTTATAATTTTTTAAAGTATCACTGGTGAGCTCATATTCATTGTTTTCTTAGCAAAAAGCTAACAAAAATTTTTTTTGCCTACTGCTTTTTTTGTCACTGCCCTTACACATCATGGCATTTAGCCTGTTCAACATTCACACAGTAAACAAGCAACTCCTCTGAGTGCCATGAGGTCTTCTCAAGGCATTTCATCAAACATTTATTTCCAGTGGAGCCAATGGACGCTTATTCACTGTTGATCCTGAAATACAAGTTCCAGAAAAAATGTTGGTAGATTGAGTAAAATGTGCAGACTTGTAAACTAGCACGGCATATTTTCTTTCTCCAGTGTCAGGTCACCATGGGTGTCTTATTCAATGCCGAATAGCTGCTGCAGTTTTATCCTACCAGCGTAATAACTCATGACCTGAGTAATAAAGAACTCATTAAACCTATTTCCTGCTTTTCCTTTACACATAGACCTCCCAGCAGTTTAAGCCATACATAATGAGTCCAAGTATTTTAAGGGATAGTGTTAAAATTATCTACCACTCTTCTGTATCTGAAATCACCCTTTTATTTTCCTCCACTACATTGCTAGCATAACTAGGAAACAATATATTTACCTAATTACATGTTATTTATTAGGCAGCAAGCAAATAAGTCATTCAAAGACAAATCCCTGTAGTTATTCATGGAGCTGCTTTGGATGACAAAGATATAGTAAACCGAGCAATCTTTCATTGTATTTACTGCACACTCTTTGTACTAATGAACAATAACAGGCTTTACTTAAATAATGGCTTCTGTTCTGAGTTGTGGTAAATGTTATGCAGACCATAGTCATCAAAAGCACGTCAAAACCATGGATGACCTTTATTTCTTTGGCTTGCACTTGAGGAATTTGGGTGGCTGGTGAATAGCAATGATTTAAAGGGCTTAATAAACATAATGTAAAATAATTAGTGTCTTTAAAAAAACAACATGCATAATGTACTAGTGGCAGCTCAGCCCCTGAGAAACAAACAGTGAAGATGTTAGCAATTTATTTTTATAACCCTTACCTTTCAAGGAGCCTATGCATTCTCTTTGCTTTCAGTTTGAGACAGGCTTTCTCTGTGTTGTTAAGCATGCATTAAATCTGCACCAAAGTGGTAAGAAAACTTCCCATTAACTTCACTCATCACTTGGAATTAATGAAGGCTCTAAAGCAAAAGAAGTAGATTTGAATATGAATTCACAGAAAGAATGAAATAGGCAAAAATTAAGAGAAGAAGAGGGCTTTGGACTTGACTGTTTTAGGTTAGGTTTTATGTGATTTTTGGAGAGGAAACTGAAATCCCTATCTTCTTTCTCTCACATAGAAATCATACACATGATATGAAAACACCCTCTTTCTGCTGCTGCATGTTTATGCTTCAAAGAAGCTGACTCAGGACAAGACAGTATAAGAGTATCCTTGAGTGTGATGGCCTGAGTAGTCTCCCAAGAACAGTGCTCGAACAGCCTTTTATGAACTAGATATTAGAGAACATGGTCTCCAACAGACCTGGTAGAATACTCTTCTTGAGCATTGGCTCAGAGCTCTAGTTGTCATTAAGTTGCTCCAGGTATTACCTGGCAAAAATATACTAAGAATGTCTACTGGATAAGACCTTTCATGTGGGATAGATAAGACACTGCAGTGAAATATGCAGGTGCTTAATGTTACCAAGCTTTGAGAATCCTGCACGACCACAAGAGAAAAATAAAAGAAACTTGGCAGAAAATTGCTGGGGGGAATTAATGATTTCCATGGTTGTACAACATCTGTGCAAACACTGAGGACCTACATTTTGAAGTCAGCTACACCAATGGCAATTAATAAACCCTCAGTTCTTTTTTGAAATAAAGTACTTCTTCCATCCTAATTGTCCTTAAGCATTCTTAAATGAAGAATTCTCTAATGTCCATTAGCAAAAGAAAGATCCAACTAACTCATTCAATGAGCCTTCCTCTAACTTATTAAAACCAACATTATGTTTTTATTTTTAGAAGAGTCGAGTAAAAATAATAACAAGCTGTTTCTAACATTTCAAAAAGAGTGTCCTGTAAATGTAGTCCAGTAAATTCAGTCTAAGAAGTTTATTTCTTATCTGTCTCTTGTCTTTTGTGACTTAAATTGAGCAAATCAAATTAATTTATAGTAGTAAGTACAAATTTCTGTGTCTAATTCTTTTAGAAACACATACATGTATTTGCAGAAGAGAATGAACCATAAAATGATAAAATGGTTAGGGTTAGAAGTGACCTTAAAGATCACACAGTCCCTGCTGTGGACAGGTATACCACTCACTAGATCAGGTTGCTCAGGGCCCCAAACAACCTGGCCTTGAACACTTCCAGCAATGGGGCAGTACCTCTGCCTTCTCCCTATCCATAGTTAGTGTTTACCACTTGTGTTCATCAGTGTGGTTGGTCTTCCTGTTACAGCTGATATACCTGCAGAAGCCTTTATTATTAATCTTGTCAAGTTAATCCTCAGCCACACTTTGATCTTCCTCACCCCGTCCCTACACAACCCGATTGTGTCCCTATATTCTTCCCAGGTTACATGCCTCTACTTACACTGACTGTGCTTTTGCACCTTGCCCTTTAGTCTGACCAGAAGCTCTTGATTCATCCATGTCAATCTCTTGACATCATTTCCTGTCATCCGACATGTGAGAAATGAGAGCCGTAGTACTCTATGAAAAGTGTCATTAAAGATCTGCCAGTTCTGTTCTGCTTTCTTGTTCCAGAAGGCAGTTTCCCAGAAGGCCCTATAGATTAACTCCTCCTCCTAAAATTCAGAGTCCTGATCCATATTCCTCAGGTTTGCAAACTCTACCCATATGTGATCACTACAGCTCAGGCTGCCTCTTGATGTTCCCAGTTAGTTTGTTTACATTGGTGATAATCAGGTCCAGTAACACATCATTCCCTGTGGTAGAGCTACCTGTTACCTGCCTCAGGAAATTATCCTCCATGCATTCCAGGAGTCTCCTGGGTTGCCTGAAGTTTTCCTCTATATTGTATTGGGTTTACTGCTGTGACAATTATGCCAACATTTTAGCATGAAGATTGTAAATGGGTAAATTTTGTTTTAAGGCCCCAAAGATTCACTGGATGAGACTCTTAAAAGGACTGAGTTAGGTGCAAGGAGAAATATTAACAAAATATTCTCAAGACGTCAAAGAACAAAAAACTTTACTGACAACCTTCAGAAAAGCAGAGAACTTTGGCAAAAGTGTAGAGCAGCATTCAATCAACATAAAACATTTCGCAAAGGATTAACTTAGCCTATTCAATGTAGCAAACTCCAAGCCCACCTGATTTTAAGTTACTCAAAATTCCAGGAAGAGGGAATTAGAAGAAGAAGAAGAAAAGAGGAAGAGAGAAAGAGAGAAAATATATAAAAAAGAACAAATATAGCTACCACTCCTGGTTCCAGCAGTGTTCAGCTGGTAGAATTTCCAAGAGGAGGTAGGGTCAGGACATGTGCTTGCCACAGGCTTTGATTTACACACCCTTTGGCCTTCCTGGGCCCTTCCCCCAGGTGGGGCTTCAGGCCATTTGGCCACTGCAAGGCCAGACTGGGGCTCCAGGGGTGGGGTGTGGGCACTGCCTCCAGTGTGCCAGGGACTGGTGGCCGCTGCGGGGCTGGGATACAGGCCCGGGCTGGGCTGTGCGGGGCAGGGACTCACCTCACCAGGGCACGGCCCAGCCTGCCCCTTCCCCTCACACACACACCCCCCAAATGTTCCAGCCAGCAATCCTCACAGTCTCTCACACTGTAACCCAGACTGCACAACTATCCAATTCTATGATCAGAGAGAAAGAAGAGAAAAATAAAAGGTTGATTAATACAATGTCACGGATTTTACAGTTTAACACAGGAGTTTGGGTTGACATGCTTTCAGCCTTTTCGGTAGTGGGAAATATCTCACTGATGAAGACCATGTCACCAGAACTGTTGACATAAAGTGCAATTATTCCATACAGTGATCACATTAACATGATATGCTAGTCATCTCTAAGCAACCCGTAGTCATCTATATAATTTCTTGTGTCACCTTAGCAGAAGACCTCATCTTGAGTTTGTCTGAAACGCTGTCTCAGTCTGCTAATGTTGCAGAGGCTGTAAGCATCAGAGTGCCATGCTTGGATGAGAATTATTCTCTTCTGAGATGCCAAACATATAAACAAGATATTCAGTCCAAAACTGTCTTGCCCTACAAGCTAAAGTAATTTTGTTCACCCTTTAAATGTCAGGGTAGTCTTTCATCTAGGTCAATGGTAATGAATTATGCTATACAAATATATTTGCCTTCATTGCTTTGTACCAGTAATTAGGGCCAAAAAATCCCCACCCCTCTTCCTCCTGACCCAATAAATATAAAAAATGAGGTGAATTCATGCAGACAGAAAGTGTTAGCTGGACTAACAATGTGCCTGTTAGATGAACTATACTGTGTTCTATGTATTTACCACGTGTCCATTTGAACAGCATTATAGTAAAATGTTATCTAAAGTAACATAATTCCCCTGATCCGTTCTTCTGCAAGTCAGCTTGGAAGTTAGGTACCTGCCATATAAACTGCCATATTTGTTGCTTTATATACAAGGCAAATGGATCATCATTAGAAGAAAACCAAGTAGCAGTGCTAAGTCTCCTTCACCTTTCACCCTGTAGAAGGAGTGTGTTTTCAAGAGTAAGGGTGAGTGCACCCACAGGACAAAAAGGAAGCCTATACCATGATAAATGGCAGGGAAGATAGGCCATTGATATCCAGCATGATGGATGATTAATGCTTGTGAACACAAAGAGTTACCACTAGGTCCCAAGCATAATGATGAAAAAGCCTGCATTGCTTTAACATGTGAAAAAGCATATAGCCACATTCAATTATTGAAAATGCACAATGAGACATATATACCACCTAAACCTGTATGAAGCTTCTTAGAGGAGTAAATGCTCAGAAAAAGCATTGCTTATGAGCTAAAGAATTTAGTAAATATGTAATTACTAACTTATTCCTTCCTGCTAACATATAAGCCAACTGCATCATCATGTATCCAATAATTCTCCATTGAAATAGTGAATAAATAACTCTGACAAACGCTGCCATCATGTAATTGGTTTAATGAGTTTCAATGGGGCTGAGGTTCTGAGAGTGATTCCTAACTGGAGTAGATTAAGAATAAATCATGGAATCATTAAGTCTGAGATCACTGAGATGGGAGTCTGACATGAATTTTGTGGACAATTGTTAGAACAGAACTGCTGAAAATAAGAAATTCCCTCAAAGATTAACCAAGAGATAAATAAAATGTTATAGATCAGATGTGAAGCATCTTACAAGCTGCTTTAGAAATAATAAAAGTACAAACTGCCACCTGAAATTAAAACTACAAAAGGTCTTGTTAGTTATTGCTTTCATTTGTTCTGCCAGGTTTTAAAGGATGTTCAGAAATAAAGTGTTAGGATAAGCTTGTGCTCTCAGGGACAAGCAGGACAGCTTCTTCTTTCAAGGTTCAGCTCTATTGTTACACAGTTTGTGCTTAAGGAACTCTGAGCTGAAAAACTGCCATTCTTCTCTCTTTACAGTTCTGTTTCCGTGCTGACTGCATTTTTATCCATTTGGCTGGATTGGGAGGCAAGTACATTTCTGTAGAAGTAATCCAGCAAGTGCTTGATACAATAAGTTCAAGGCTCCTTTTGTCATAAAGTAAGACATAACAAAAACCCTACAAACATCCCAATTCTGTCCCAAATTCAGCACCACACAAATGGATAATACTTGTGAAATTTACGAAAGATTGTCACCGTTTGCATTATACTTTATTCTCAGCAAAGGATGGTGAAATTGCTTATTTGTTTCAAAAACTAAGCAGTAGATACTAGAGTTTACAGTGACTTTTTTTCCCAAAAGTAACACTAGATCAGAGTTCACGACATCTCTTCAGGTTTCTTGCCTTAGGCTTACTTTCTTTCCTAGAAGCCTATTTGCCCTCTCTCTACTAAGGTGCTTTTAATAACTTTTTTAACGTCCAATGCTGATGGCAGAAAGTTACAGGGGACAGAATAAAGGGATGCTAGGGCATTGTGCTTTTCCTTCTTTTTTTTTTTTTCCTAATTATTTTTTTTATTTTTATTTTATTTGTTTTCTTTTTGTCTCCCTTAAAAATATTGTAAAAATAGATCCTTGTGAATGAAAGAGGAGCATAATTGGATGGTAACTGTAGTATCTGTGATGGTTATATCCCAAGGGGACAGTTCAAAAAACACAGACTCATATTTAGTTAACTGCTGGGTGCATCTGACATGAATGTGAAAACCATTCTGTGGACAAGTTCTTAATCACCCAGGGACAAAGGAGCCCTGATTAGGTGAATGTGGAGAAACAATGCTCTTTAAAACACAAAAGTTTCATTACATCTATATTGTCAATTTTCTGTTATCCTGAATAAACAGTCAGACACCAAAGTTGAGAAAAAGTGTCTGAATAAAGAGAAATATGACATAGAACATATATATAAATCAGAGGGAAGACAAGGAGGATGTAAAGGATAAAAGAAAATAGTGACAGCTGATGGTGGAACACAGACTCCTGAGCTGGTGACCAAGAAAACAGATGAGTACACAGGACAGATTGGCTGAACATGGGTATATTCTCCTTCATATCAGACTGGCTTATATAGACCAGCCAAGCACCTTGAACCCACAGCTGAACTTCTCAGATATTTTATCTACAAATGTTGAAAAACTGACTGGAGCAACCAAATGACAAAAGACGTGGAAGAAAAAGATGTTAGCAGCATATGCATTAACCACTGTGAGTTACTGATGACCAGTCCATGCACTAAACCAGTGTAAGCAAGCATCTAAGTTGAAAAAGGTACGCTTACATATCTCATTTTAAATTTTGTTTTATTAAAGAAAAAGAATAAAAAAAACCCACAAAGCTGGAAGATGTATACACAGTATACACAAAGATTGTTTGCTTCTTCTAATTCGTTTAACAATGCTCCTATCTTTTAGTTTCTTCATTTTTCCAGTGTTCTCAAATTCATTTCCTCAGTATCTCCTGCATGATCTCAGACAACTATTCATAGATATAATCAATCTATAGCCTGACATTGTTAGGATGTTTGCAAAAGTACAGTGAAAAAAATGCTTGAGTGTAAATTACCGTTTATGTGCAGAAGGAAGAATAAGCATACACTGTATGGATACAAGCCACTACGACAGGGTGAGCAGTGTGAAAGGAAGATGAAATTGTACCATTCATTATGCCAAAGTGGCAATGACCAATATGTCACTCAGAAGAGCAGTTTCTGAAACTCTTTGAACATGCCTTTCTCTTCCCTTGGCTTACTCTATTACCTCTTCAATATCCAGATGAAAATTGTTCATTGTAAAATAATCACCTGGGCACACTGGCTGGTCTGGTGTGGTTGTGAGAAGGTCGTAAGCAAACACAGAGCTAAGGGATTGACTGGAATTTAGCAAGAACTTCTAACCAGGGAAGAGATAGTCAGGGAGCCTGTTGCTGAAAGCCGAAGTTCAACATCTACAGCACTTACTGTTGTTGCATTTTGCCCAAGAGGAGCCAGTACATCTCCTGGTTACTCCAGGACCCTTGTTCCTCAGTCTGGAGTTGTCACCCCTCAGCTTTGTTCCCATTCAGTCATGTCTCAACACTACTTCAACAATTACGCAAACCATACTCAAGGGTTGCGGTGACCCAGCCCACTGCTGGGCTGGGGCAGGCGAATGTCAATCAATTCAGGATTCTCCCTTGGTTGGATTTCCCCACCCAGGACAGTGACTATGAAGGTGGGTCGATGGGCGGCACAGAGACCTAAGCCACGTCCCCCTGGGCGGCAGCCGGGTTCAAACCGCCTCCCCCTGTTTGGGAAAGTTCTCTGTTACTCGGTTGTTCATGGGCTCCTTGTTGTAATTCCCGCCTCCTGGTTTCCCCCATTGGTTCTTGTTGAATTGTATCCTCCCCCTGGCTTGTATCTCATTGGTTGCCTTCCCTTTCCCCACGGTTTTCAAACCCCCTGTAAAACTGAGGGCGAGAGCCACTCGGCGCCATTATTATTATTATTCTGGTTGCTGAACTTCTGACAATAAACCTGTTGGAAGCCAGACCAGAAGCCCCTCTCTTTTCGTTTGCCTCCGGATTAACGTGAGCCAGACCATCGGGCCCCTGAAGTGCCTCCTCTGTGGAGGAACCAGCATGCGCACCCAGCCAGCACCTTTTCCTGCTACCGAAGCTGGTCCTGTAGGACATCACAGAAGTAACTCTGCATTTCTTCTGACTGAGGACGTGCCAGAGCTCGTGAGTATGAGCCAGGACAGCGTTAAGTTGGCGCCCAAACAAGGGGCTCATGCGCATGGTCCTTGCTGTCGGTGGACAGCAAGAGTAAATGACTTTGGAGCCACTAACGCCTCTCGCTGCAGCACACTGTTTTAAGAGGAGTGCACCGAGAGAAGCTGCCAACTCCCGATCTCGGAGAACAGCCTATCCCTGGAGGACCCACCCGTGCTTTTTGGTTCCAGGACTGGATGCCTGTAACTGTGAATTTGTACCTGTACTGAACTGAAATTTGTGTGAGTATCCCCAGTCCCTGAGAACTTTTGTTTCTTTTTTCCTTTTGCAGGTGGTGGGTGGAAAGAGTGTTGAGAGAGCCATGGGTTCAAAACTTTCTCAGCACCAAAGAGAGGTATTTGTCCAAATTGTGAAATCCCTTGAAGTTATTTGGTTTAAATTTTCAAAAGCGTTGTTAAAACAGTTCACTCACTGGCTTTTCTTTTATTTTCCTCAGACGTCTCCCACAAATTTAAAATTGCCTGCTTTCTGGCAGGCTGTAGGAGACAATATCGCTGATTTAAAGCAGAGAGGGGATTCCGCTGGATAAAAATTCTTCCCCCTAGTTTTAGTCCTTCAGGACTTGCACAAAATGAACCAGAAAGTAAAAGAAAAGCTCTAAGTTCTCCGCAGTTCTCCCTGTATTCCTCCCTCCTCTCCTCGTGTCCCTCTCCCCACTTCCCCTTTGTTGGAAAAACCGAAAGTGGTAAAATGCCCAGAGGCACCGGGCTGCTACCCTCTTCCTGACCCCTCTCGGTCTTCTCAACTACCTCATCAAGATAGCCCTGGTCAGGCTGCCTCGACCTCTACCCAAAACCAGTATCCTTTGCTCTCTTCCCCAGCTGTAAGTCCAGAAAATTGTTTTAAGTGTTGTCCACCATTATGCCCCCCCCCCCCATCCATGTGTCTACAAAATGGCAGAGACTGAATGGCACAGTCTGCCCTTCCCTCTTCTCCTTCCCACAATCCCTTTCTCTCTCCTCCTCCCACCCCTTTCCTGTTTCTGCCCCCAGACATGATGTCTTCGGGTTCCTCCCATGTGTCGGGTACCGCCCCCTGCGTTGGGAATCCCCACCCTTCCTGTGACCACTCCTCCTTGTCCTCAGTTCCTACCCACTGTGATGGACCTTCCAGTTCCCACGCCTCCTCTTCCGGTTCCCACAGGGTAGAAACCAGAACCAGTACCATCTTGAAATCAGGTCTGGAAGCCCATTCCTATCCCTTCGCGGTTCTGGTTACCTACAACCGAGCAGGCAATAATCCCGCATGGAAACCTTTTGATCCATCTGGGCTCAAAGAGCTTTGCAAAGCCCAGAAGGAGTTCAGGAGGGAGAGTCAGTATTTTAAGAACCTCCTGCGGATAACCCTCACCACTACAGTGATGGTACCTCACTACCTCAAAATCATCTTTTCCTGCTTGCTTTCCCCATCTGTATTCCAAATGTGGGAAGAAGGTTGGAGAAAGCAACTGAGAGAAGTCCTCCCGATTCTACTGCAGGATCCAAACAATGCAGGAGTTTCCATAGATCACCTTACCAGTGAGGGGTTATTGGCCAAGACACAGAACCAGGCTCAAAACACACCAGAGCTGGTCCTAAATGCTGTAAAGCAAGCAGCAGAGCAAGCATTTTTAATGATGCCCCCTAAATTGGCACCTCAATTTAATTATACAGAGATTTGGCAACTGCAAAATGAGCCATTTATTGATTTTGTAGATAAACTGAGGCTCGTGGTGGAGAGACAAGAAGACCCAAAACCAAAGGAATATATTATAACGCAAATTGCAAATGCTAATGCAAATGAAGTTTGTAAAAGAGTGATTTTGAATCTTCCATTTGACCCTCCACTGACCCTAAACCAAATGATTCGTGCTTGCACGACATTAGTTCCAATTAACCAGCCAAATTTAAAAATGAGGGGGAATATAGTGGGAACTGCAAGTGCCGCTGAAGCAACAGCATCTCAGGACAAAAGAAATGCTAATTGGGTCTGTCACAGGTGTGGTAAACCAGGGCATTTAGCCCAGAATTGCAGAGCCCTGGCTCCAATTAATCCGAATTTCCGAGCTGTCTCCCCAGGGCAAATGACATCACATGCCTGCATTGGGATGCAGCCAAAAAACTAAGGAAGCAGCATGGATTTGCAGCCCTATGTGCAGAAAAAAATGAAAAGGCCACAACCAGAAAGACTGTCACCGTGACCACCGCAACTCAAATGGACTCAGTAACACCCCAAAGAATCATCATGAGTTGCAAAAACCTGAAAGACTGTACGTTGTTCATGTTTGGAGATGCTGTACGTGCACCATCTGACATCTGTGTAACACCTGAAATTGTACAAGTGGGGAGACAAGGGTTTTTCGCGATTAACATCCAGTGTATTAACCCGCTCTTTTTACTTGCTGCTAACCAGGTTGTCGCCCAAGCCCAGCAGTCCACTACAGAACTCTAACCCCCTCTGTCTTCTGGGCTGAGGTGGTTGGGCAAGACAAACCTATGCTTGGCTGCAAACTGTCTTGCCAAGGCTCGGACATCAGCCTGGCAGGAATGATGGACACAAGAGCAGATGTGACAGTCACTTCCTCCAGTGACTGGCCGTCACACTGGGAGTTGCAGCTGGTATCATGACTGGTGTAGGGGGGGTCAATATCTGCCCAGAGAAGCAGGGATATTGTTCACATCGAGGGTCCAGAGGGACAGATAGCATTGGTCCGCCCGTTTGTTATTAACTCCAGGTTTACATTGTGGGGAAGAGATCTCATGTCCCAATGGGGGGCCCGGGTTGAAATTCCATCTTGATCCCGGGATTTTTAATAGGGGCCACTGCACAGCGCCCCACCCAGAAATTAAACTGGAAAACTGACAAATTTATCTGGGAGGATCAGTGGCCTCTAAATAAACACAAATTAAAGGTGCTCACCGCACTCGTGGAGGAGCAATTGAAAAAGGGAAACATTGAACCCTCCAATAGCCCTTGGAACTCCCCGGTATTTGTAATCAAAAAGCCAGGGAAAGATAAGTGGTGCCTCCTCCATGACCTGCAGAAAATAAATGCAGTCATTGAGGACATGGGACCCCTGCAGCCCAGAATGCCTTCACCCTCCATGCTCCCCAGGCAGTGGAAGTTAGTGGTCATTGATATCAAGGACTGCTTCTTCTATATCCCACTACACCCAGACGATGCACCTCGGTTTGCCTTCTTGGTACCTTCCATCAACCGAGAGGCTCCCATGCAGCGCTACCAGCGGTGAGTTCTGCCGCAAGGCATGAAAAACTCACCCACCATCCGCCAGTGGTATGTTGCTCGCATTCTGTCCCCCATCAGAAAGTTAGCAGCAAAGGCAATAGTGCTCCACTATATGGATGATGTTTTAGTGTCTGCTCTCAACCAGTCCTATCTAGACTGGACATTAGGGAAGGTAATCGAGGCCTTAGAGGAAAATGGATTTGAGATCCAGGCTGAAAAGGTCCAGAAAACCTCTCCATTTAAATACCTTGGACTGAAAATCCATGAACAAACTGTGGTTCCCCAACAAGTCAAAATTAATGCTAACCCTAAGACCTTGCAGGAACTCCACCAGCTCTGCGGGTCCATAAATTGGGTGAGGCCACTCTTAGGGCTGACGACAGAAGATCTCGCTCCTCTGTTCAACCTTCTGCGAGGGAAAGATGACCTCATGTCACCTAGGCATCTAAAGAGGAGGCGAGACAATCCATCTGTAAGGCACAGGAAGTGCTGTCATCCTAGCAGGCACACCGCTGTGCCCCAGGTCTGTCTTTTCAATTTATTGTATTAGGGGAAATGCCATACCTCCACGGGCTGATATTTCAATGGGATGAGGTGCAGAGTGATCCCCTGTTGATCATTGAGTGGGTTTTCCTCTCGCACCAGCCGTCCAAAAGTGTCACAACGCCACAGGAGCTCATGGCTCAGCTGGTGATGGAAGCTAGATCCTGCCTCCACACCCTTGCAGGGTGTGATTTCACATGCATCTACCTACCATCTGACAACCAAGTCACTTGACCACCTAATACAAAACAATGGGTACCTCCAGTTCGCCCTAGACAGCTACCCAGGCCAAATTTCTATACACAATCCAAAACACAACTGTTTAATTTGGTCTTCAAACTCATTCCAAAAGAAATTCAAAGCCAAAAACCCTTAGATGCCCTGACAACCTTTTCAGATGGCTTCGGACGTTCCCGCAAGTCTGTCATCACTTGGAGGGATCCTCACACTCAGAAGTGGGAGTCTGATGTGCAGGTAGTTGAAGGATCCCCACAAGTTGCAGAACTTGCAGTCGTGGTCAGAGCATTTGAGCGGTTCAGTGAACCATTTAATTTGATAACTGATTGAGCCTATGTAGCAGGCGTAGTTTCCAGGGCAGAGAGAGCCGTACTAAAGGAGGTTGCAAACCCAAAAATTTACAACTTGCTTTCGAAACTGATTCAGCTGATCTCCCACCAAAAGCAACCATTCTGTCATCCATGTGAGACCACACACTGACCTGCCAGGTTTTATTGCCGAAGGGAACAGGAGAGCAGATGCCCTAGCTATGCCCATCGAGTTAGCGAATCTGCCTAACAGATTCCAGCATGCCCAGCTGAGCCATGCAATGTTCCATCAAAATGCTCCAGCTCTCATTCGAATGTTCCACCTCACTAGAGACCAGGCGAAAGCCATTGTGGTGACATGCCCCAGCTGCCAAAAATATCAGCTTCCATCATTAGGTCAGGGGGTTAACCCCCGAGGCCTAGGCAGTTGTGAGGTATGGCAAACAGATGTCACCCACTTCCCCCAATTTGGTCGCCAAAAATATATTCATGTTTCTGTGGATACCTTTTCCAGCGTGACCTTTGCCTCAGCCCACTGTGGAGAGAAGGCCAAAGATTATGTTAACCACTTAATCCAGGCCTTTGCTATGTTGGGGACACCAAAGAAAATTAAAACTGACAATGGCCCAGCGTACACCTCCACAGAATTAAAAAGATTAATGAGTGAGTGGGGTGTGGATCACATCACTGGCATCCCTCACTCGCCCACAGGCCAATGCATTGTGGAAAGGAAACATCAGACGCTAAAAAAACTCTTAGAACAACAAAGAGGCGGCAGTGAAATCACCACCCCCATCCTAAGACTTTCTAAAGCGTTGTTCACTTTAAACCTTTTAAACTGTTCCTATGAAGAACCCAACCCTCCTGTCATGAGACACTTCACAAACTCTGCTAAAAATAAACTAACTGAGAGACCTGAGATCCTAATTAAAGATCCTGACACATTACAAACACATAGTCCATACCCCCTTGTCACCCAGGGTAGAGGCTATGGGTATGTTTCCACCCCAGAGGGTCCAAAATGGATCCCCTGGAAGTGGATCAAGCCTTTTCTGAAACCACCAACAGATACCAAACATAATAAAGAAGCTGTCACAGCCTGCAAGAGGAGAAAAACCAAACCACCTAGAAAAAAGACTCCTCTTCCAGGCCCGAAAGACAAACCCCTTCCCAGTCTCCCTAATGTGTTTCCCTTCCCAAAAATAACCCCTCATTTTTTTTTCTAAAAGAGGGGGAGTCTATGGGAGCCATCATTATTTAAGATAATTGTATTTGTGTTATACTTTTCCTAAAGTTACCACCCTTGACTGCATGATGACCTCCTACCTGCTGCTGTCCCACCTGGGTCGATGGGCGGCACAGAGACCTAAGCCACGTCCCCCTGGGCGGCAGCCGGGTTCAAACCGCCTCCCCCTGTTTGGGAAAGTTCTCTGTTACTCGGTTGTTCATGGGCTCCTTGTTGTAATTCCCGCCTCCTGGTTTCCCCCATTGGTTCTTGTTGAATTGTATCCTCCCCCTGGCTTGTATCTCATTGGTTGCCTTCCCTTTCCCCACGGTTTTCAAACCCCCTGTAAAACTGAGGGCGAGAGCCACTCGGCGCCATTATTATTATTATTCTGGTTGCTGAACTTCTGACAATAAACCTGTTGGAAGCCAGACCAGAAGCCCCTCTCTTTTCGTTTGCCTCCGGATTAACGTGAGCCAGACCATCGGGCCCCTGAAGTGCCTCCTCTGTGGAGGAACCAGCATGCGCGCCCAGCCAGCACCTTTTCCTGCTACCGAAGCTGGTCCTGTAGGACATCACAGAAGTAACTCTGCATTTCTTCTGACTGAGGACGTGCCAGAGCTCGTGAGTACGAGCCAGGACAGCGTTACTCAAGCAACATTATCGTACTGTCACAAGACCTTCAGTCTCTTCAACAAAAGTCTGCAAGAAGCTGTAAGGCTGGAAACAGTCATGAAGAGAAGCTCTGAAAATGGGATGAAGATAGTTTGTCACTCTGGATTTCCACTGGGAAGTTTAGACCACATCCAAGTTTTGAAATCACAGAGCTGCAATCATTTGGGATGCAACTGGTAGAGATGATTGAGTCAGAAACACAGTCAGGAAAATGTAAAGAAGGTGCCACAGAGAGAGAGAAACAAGACTATCTGGACAGCTTTGTTTTTAAAACATCTTTTG
Source organism: Coloeus monedula (assembly GCF_965178545.1). Classification (NCBI taxonomy): domain Eukaryota; kingdom Metazoa; phylum Chordata; class Aves; order Passeriformes; family Corvidae; genus Coloeus; species Coloeus monedula. The sequence continues at coordinate 42,871,722 of NC_138822.1, read as the reverse complement.
AGGGCCAGAAAGAAGGGAACTGTGGAAAGAAAGTGAATGGATCAAGTCCTTAAACATTGCTTTTGAAGGGCTTTAAGCCTCTTAAGTATCTATGAAACTAAGAGATGAGTGAGTACAAATCAACTCCCAAAGCCACTTTAGAGCAGAAGCATTTTTATTGTCATTCTTATTAATACTAATCATTGTGAAAAGAAAAACAACCAAAAACCAGTTACTGATTTAAAGCTGGTTCAGGCCAATCGTACCTGTCTGCCTCCACTCTCAGCACTGCAGAAGGGAAAGGATTTATTGGATAGACCCTTCAAACCTTCTTTCTGCTTTACATGCAGCTTAACCTTTCTTGGGGTAGAAACAGGTCAGGAAAGGATAAGCAGGGACAGGCATCAAGCTTGGCTTGTTGCTGCTCTCTCTGCCCAGGCTGGATGCCTCTCATTCTGATTCTGAGATACTTCAAATTCAAAGATCTTTTCTAAAGCAAACTCTTTTCTCTTCTTCCTCCCCTTTTCACCTCTACCTACACATTTCTCTGTGATCAGTCAATGAGAGAAAATAAAGACTTTGCATTTTGAGCACAAGGATTCAAGAAAAAGAAAGAAAAATGCTTCACTGCACCCCCATAAGTTTTTATTTTACTTTGCTCTAAATGAAAATCTAAGTTCTTGTGAGACTACACCTTATGAATTAGTACTGCTTTTTTTAGTTGAAGGTAAACTTTGTATTGCTGATGTGGGAAGACCTGTTACACAGAAAAGAGGAAAAAATTGACCCAGAACACAAGAGCAAAACAGCACAAGAACCTTAGAAAGCTCAATATGGAAGCTGGAAGAAAAGGAAGACCTTGCAATTTGAGAGGAAAAAACACATATACCTGTGTTATACAGAGCAAATGCAGCACCATTAGCATAAAAGTGAAAAGAATATTGCAGGAATTAAGTCTGCTACAGACCATTTTGGCATTTGGGAATCCTTGGGATTGACATGCAACATAAGAAAGTTCACTTTTGCACAAAACTGAGAGCTCAGCACTTTGTTTGTATGAGGTTGGGAGGGAAACATAATATTAGAACAGCCAGTTCTGTGTTTGTGGCTATAGATTTGTTTCTATATATTTTATAATCTTTGTACTTTATGTCTCCATCTCCTTGATGCCTTTGATTCTCTAAATCAATAATGCAGAATTTCCAAGAGAGTAAATCTAAAGTGATTTTATAATTCATGTTCATTAAAAGACTTATGACACAAAAACAGTCTTTATATGATACTCAGAGGAACAAGGTAGACAGGAATTATTGTAAAAGCAATGTTTAATTTCTCTTGTGCTGTATTAACATTACTCTAATGCTGCTCATGTTTTCAGAAGCTGAACTCCCTTTCTCCCTATGATTCTATTCGTGGATGACTATAATGCAGTAATTTTCAAATATAGCAAATTATATCACAGGTTTTGAAACATGAAATAGTGCAAATGAGACTAGGAATCTAAGGTAGATTCCCACTGAGGTCAATATAGACAGTCCTACTCAGTTGTGAATAAAACCCTTGGGAAAGATCACTATATTAATTTCTATTCATATTCTAGCCTAGGAAAAGGATCCAAATCTGCAGAGGAAAAATGCTAAAAGTGTCTTCATCTTTAGGGTTTTATTATTTCCAGGTATTTTCAACTACTGTTTTCACAAAATGTCTCTAGCTCTGTCTGTTCCGTCTTGGAGGCCACTGATTCTTGGTTTATCTGTCTTGCACAGTCCTTGAACTATGCTCAGGAAGCATTAGAGACAGTAGGTGATTAGGGAGATACTAAGTTTGTTCACCACTTCAGTTTTCTCAGATTCACATAGCTCTGCACAGACATGATTCTGAGATTCAAGGCAGACACTTTAGAAGAGTGTATCATTGCAGGCTCTTCATACACTCCCTTCCTGCCTGCCACAGGCAGTGGCAGTTCCTCCCTTCCTGCCACACTGAGTCCTTTCTGAAGAACTCACAGAGTATTTGTTCTACACAAGGCTTAATAGCATTCCCAGAGAGCCTTTACAGAGCTACAGCTACAGGCCACGCATCTTGTTTCAAGTGCTTTTCCTGAAGATATGGGGTTCAAAAGTTTTGAACCCCATTGATTAAAGATCTCTCTGTGTTTTTTTTTGCTAAAGCAGTGGATCAGAGAAGCAAATATCTTTTGTTCAAAGAAATGTGAATATTTTTGGATTTTTTTTTTATTTTTTATTTACCAGCAACTGTCAGAACAGTGCCATTGTATCTGACCCTTAAAAAACCAGGCTGAACACTGCCAAATAAGAATGCTCAGGAAAAACATTCAATATGACATTGGAGAGGGAAGAAGGGTGAACATTACTGCTTTATGGTATAAAGCTGCCAGCAAAGGACTGTCAGTAAAAAGATGTTCCTCTTTTACAGGCTTTTCAAATTTTGAAGATTAAGCAGAGAGAAGTGTGGGGTAATGGCTCCTGGCTAGTTTTGGAAAGTTCAGTCAAATGGATGAACAGATCACTGGGATGCCCCAGCTGTTATGCAGAGGTCTGGTACATACAATCAGGGAAGAAAGTGGCTGAATTCAACATAAAAATATGTCCAGTTCTTTGTACTGCACTAACTTAGACTACTTCCACCTTTGGAGTTTTCAAATAATAATGTTAAATCACTAAAATTGCACCTTGCTTTGCCTCTTATAAATTTATTTATTTTTTAAATTCTGAGTTAGGAAAAGCTTGTTTCCTGAGAGAAACTGTATCTTTTTCACTCTCTCTATATGACATAGCAGAAGTGCAAAAACGCAATGGTTTTAGCCTTTCGAAGAATAGTTGAGTATAAAATTTCAGCTTACTCAATGTCAATCACTTGGTAAAAACAAGGCACTAATTTCTAAGCTAGTTTTTTTTTTTCCCATAGATTACCAAGATACGGGCTACCTGAACCAGACAAAAACTAAAATAAAGATTACTCAAGTGCCTGACTTCAAGTGAAACCCAGGACATGAAATTGAGGCAGCTACCTTCCTTCTGAATTACATTGCCACAGATTCTCACAGAGCTAAAAAGGCCAGGATCTGGTAACAACTGTAAAAAGGTCATCTCGTCTAGCTTCCAAACTCTCTTTTCTAATCCATTCTTATCTAAACTGTAGTCTTTAGAAGACCAGATGTGCCAGCCAGAAAATTAACAAAACAGGAAATTAACAAAAAATATCCCCTTTTTGTCACCTGTCTTACATACAAATATAATTTCATATATAAAGTAAAATGACATATTCAAAGAAATATTAAAGGCCTGTGATTTATAGACTAGTTATCATGTAATGCAAGATGGAAGCTTTAAAAATATATCAGATATGGTAGGAATTCTAAAAGTTAAAAATCATAAAGATAATTCAATTTGAAGAGTATTATAACCTAATATACACACATCATGTTCAAAGGACATATCTATATATCTATAAGAAATGTCTATATATAGAACTTGAATAAATAATTCGCCCTGGCCTCAGGAGACTCAAGGATTAAAATCAATTACTACGAAGATTTGTTGTTGTTGTTGTTTTGCACAGAACAATAAATATGCTACCTTGCTGGATCTTTAGATTAGGTTTTCTTTACATCCTTAAACGTAGTTCAAAACTATCGCCTTGTGTATGTATCATCTTATCACCTTCAGCAAAGTTCTTCAGCATCAGCATTTTATGGACTACTAAAATACACCATGCAATATTTTGGAGTGTAAACCATTCCCAGACTTTCTGGCACTCAGGTTCCCAGTGATAAGTTCTTGACATGAACAGAAAGGATGAAGTAAAAAACCTCCAAGCCAACAGCAAATAAAGGTGGATATATTCAGATAACTATATTATCTTTTCTAGAGAAATCACTGATTAAACAGTAACTAAGCTTAAGAGCTGAGTCAAAAGTCGTAGCTGAAATTTTTCTGGATTGTTTTTAAGAAAGCAGCATTTCAGATTCTTATGGAAAGAACATGAGCAAAATGAGGGGAACACTTTCAAACTTGGGGATGAGACACATTAGAATTCCAAAGAAGACACTGATCAGTATTAGCAATGAGATTTCATTTGCAGATCTCATGTAAAATTAATTTTCATAATTCTCTTAGTTCCTGTCTACATATACAGATTTTTTTTTCTCATTATCTACTTTATTACCATATTTGAATTCTTCTGTTCAATGTCTGGGAAGAAAAGATGAGGGATAGGCATTTTACTATGACTCAAAGAAAAATGTGCTCTCAAATCTGAAACCATTGGTCCCAAACCCTGAAGAAGAGTTCCCTCTAAAAATGCTAGCATTTCACCAAAAAGGGGACAAAGTATTAACTGTTCCATTGAATAATCAATTTGAGTGAAATTACTGCTAAAGTTATGTAGTTACGTTGGGATACAATATTTAAAGTGCATCTTATGCAATGAGATTTTCCATTCAAAGCTCAAAATTCACTTTGACACATTCTCCTAACAGCATATTTAAAAGCCACAGATGGTGATAATGCCATCAGAAGTGACCCATTAGCTCCACATCAACAAGAAAATTCAGCACAGTCACTCCTACTAAATACACCTGAGTCCTTCCACTTAAGTATCAGGAAATGTCTGACTGCTTAGCTAGCAAGATTTAAGAAGATTTAACAGCTCTAGGAAGTGTGGCTACAGGCTGTTGTCACATTCACTCTAGCTCATATTCATAATGTCTTCTGATCTATCTCTAGACTCATGATAGGCAAAGGGAAAAACCCCAACACATGGATTTTATTTTTCTGCCAGCTTTATAGCTAAAGAAGAAGAAACAGAATCTTAGAAATACATGCCACTACTTCATCAGTTTGGGCAGGCAAGGGGGAGAAAGGAGCCATGTGTAATCCATATCATATATAGGTTATATGAGTGAGATGCTTACCTTAAGAGGAATTTGAACATCTTTGGCAAACCATCCCTGTCCCATTCTCTAGGGTAGCAATGTGTTATCAATGGGAAAACAGACTTCTAAGTAAGCTAAATACGAGCATGAGCATGGCTTCCTTCTGGCCGTCCTTTTATTTTTCACTTCACTGTGAAAGAGGTACATGAAATTGGAACAACTTGGCTGAAAGATGCTGTTTAAACACACATCTTCTCAGAGGGAAGTCACAAACAATTTTGTAGTATGGTCATATAATATTTGCTATTTCTGAAAGCATGTTAACTGCAGTTATTAAAAGAATAGGTAAGCCACAATCTGAACAATTGAAATCTCAGAAGTTTTGGAGACAAGGGTAAGGCAAAACAGCCGTAGTTTCCAAGAAGTTACATGGATTATCCACCTCTCTCTGAACCTCAATTATCACCAAAGTATACACAATTATATTCATATGTATATACTTGTGTGATATTCAAGATTCAAAATACAGGATGGAGGGAGGAAGGGAGAGAGTACCTGTTTGTTACGTTTAAATTTTTTCCTGATGGTCCTCAGCTAAATCACAGCAGAAGCAAATAAGTACAGGGAGGTAGACTGACAAGATGACAAATGTATTCATTGTCAGTATTTCAGAGTACTTAAATTTTATCCACATGAGTTTCTAACCTCATAAAAGAGTAAACCCAGAATGTTTTGTTATTGCTGCCTACAGTGGAGTTACACACAGGCATGAAGTTTCAAATCTTCAAAAATAAGTTGGACATGGAAATTCCAGGTGAAACACTTTCATTGATAAAACTTCAATTACTTACTACTCGATTTTGTGTTCACCTGGGCCCTATGTGATTACCCAGGAATCTAACAGGTTTTGAAAGCTCTAGCCCACCTGTATGATGTGACTGAAGAAGATGTTTCTTCTCGGGAAGGTAAAAAAAGCAGGCACACACTGTAGGATGTATAAATATCTCTTAAACCTACATCCACTCCAGGTAATAATTTCTGTGACCCTAGAGAGCCATACAAAACCTCTGCTGGGAAAGTGAAGAGTGGACATCACAACCATAGAAATTAGCCAAAGCAGTAGAAGCAGAAAGGAAACAGATTTAGGTATTATTCAGCAACTTTACTTGGCAGCATCTGACGGCAGGCATTCCTGTGAACCCCAAATGGATTTTGAAAGTATCCACAATTGAATGTAAATGTTTCCTCCAGTGTGGCAACACTTGTCAACACAAAATGGTGCCAACTCGACATTTTTTTGTAGAAAAAGAATAAATTGCATTTTGTATGCAAATCTCAATGATTCTGGTGAAAAAGGCAGCACTGAGGCCACACCTGGAAAAACTCTTCAAATGTCTGGTTTCAAGACCATCTAGCATTTCCCCTAATTTTTGAAATTTTGTCCTAGACACAGTTGAAATTCCCAGTCAAATGAATATGCCCTTTCAGTGAATTAGGGGGAAAAACTCCAGCTTAATTATTTTCCCAGCTACCTGAGGAAAATAAGCACATTGTTCTGTATTTGGCCAGCCTTCAAGCTAGTCTTTCCTTGAATAAGATTTTAAAAATACTAAGCAGTTCTTCCAAAGAGAAGTTTTCTATCTGAGACAAAATACCACATCTTGATATGCCCTGAGAGCCTCAGAAAGCCAATATCCTTTACATAAAGTACTGTATAGATGAAGAAAAATATTTTCCACAAACTTATTACGTGTATAAGTGGCTTAGTGTGGAAGTTTTGTGGCCAAGCCTTGAGTAAATTAGATTCTATTTTTTCATGCAATGAAATGCTGTTGATTCCCTTCAACATTTAGACTGCTACTGAGGGCAAAGCATGATACTGAGAGGGAAAGAGGGCTTTGCTGCTGCATGTGGGAGGAAGATTCCTGCCTTTGTCAAGCTGGCAGCCTTGCCTTTCAGCACACGCTCTGCACCGCTGACATTCAGCGGCTGCAGGAAGAGATAGATCATCTGAAGAAGCTGAGACAAATATTTGATTTGGATGATTATCCTGCAGGTGTCTCATCATCACCATGATGCTTGGAATTACTAATTATTTTCCTTCCATTTATGCATATCTTGCTGTGAATACATACATTATGTCAGAGGTAATTCAGTTTATTTTGATCAATGTGACCCCTTGACCACTCTTTCAAGGAGAGCCCACTAATGGGGAATATTCTTTGCTGGAAGACAGAAGGAATGCCAGGGGTGATACTAACAGAAGAATTAGTTAATCTTCTTTCCTATCAGTTCTTCCCCTCTAATGGAATACTACTTAAGTAATCATAATGGGGTATCTAACAGGTTTCCTCAGCCCATTTTAGTGAGCTTTACACCCACATGTGTCTAGCCTGATCAGCTCCTGAAGCTGTGAACAAACATAAATAAATCAGGTGCTAGCACAGGTATTATTATTTTTTAAAGCTGTTAAGAGGATGAAGGATTGTTTAATTGTCTGCATTCCTTGTCTGGACTGGATGGTATCAGATCTCAGCTGACCCTTCATAAAAGTCAAAGAGGATGCAATTTTGTGTATGGATAATGAAGGTAATTTTTCCTCACAATACTTCCCACCACAATCTGCTTTTCTTCTAGGTGACACTGGAGGTGGGATGGATACCTTAAAAAAATAACGCTTTAATGGTATTCAACTAGCTTACCATGTATGAGTTATTGGATTGGTTTCTGCAAAACTAAGAAGGGAGTTTTGTTTATTTATGGAATGTCTGAGTGCAAATGGAGATAGAAAAGCAAACTTTTAACTTCTCAGCTCATTACAAAATCAAGTTAAATTTCAAATGACAGAAACAAATTGTGCCAAATCAGTCTTTTTCCCATTAGAAAACATACACTATTCCACTGGAGTGATGAAAGAGAAAAGGTTTCACACTGATGGAAATTAAAATGTATTTTTACATTAATTCTTGATCTTTCCTAGGTAATATTCTGTTCTAGAAAGATACTTTTCTTCTGCTTCTCAGTTCACAACAAAACCAGTTTTGATACTTCCTTCTCACAGGAAGGAAGCTGTGTTTTTTCAGTCGCTTCTGAAAGTTACGTTTGCGAGAATGCAATACTGTTCATGTTTCTCTGGGTGTCTCTGTACAAGTTTCACAGGCAGAACTTCTTTACAGAGTAGTGAAACATTATATGATTATGCTTATGAGTATAATTAAGTGGTTACAGTATAGACATATTACTGGTTTTCTAATGTCAGCAGCAGAAGTCTCTTTGCCAGGTATTGAAAGTGTTTCACTTCAGCAATTTAAAAAGTGCCATACAACCCAATTGGAGCAGACTTTACGTGTGCTCCAGTTATTTGAGAGATATGAGGGTTACAAGATAAGCTGTGCCTTCCCAGCAGCCCATGTAATATCTGAAATTATATGCTTAGACAGCATACAAGAGTTTGTGTTCAATTTTTCATGAATATGGGCATGATATGGGCAAGAACATACATCTTTTGTAGGCCTCAGCAGAGTAAAAGCAGGCAACTTTTTTTTCCAAGCAGGCACCAAGTGTCAAGCAACATACAAGGGTGCTTGGGGCATGCCCTTCCCAATTTACAGGCTGCCATTGGTGTTCCCAGCTATTGCTCCCACTGCTGTGAACCTGCAGCACTTCACTTTTTGTCACTGTCACCCTGTCAGAATGACTCCTGAACTGCTGCCTCTTCTGCTACCCTTGTGTTACTGTTCTTGCCAAGACACCCAGAATGTGGCCAGTGAAGAAGGCAGAGCAGCAGCAAGTCTGAATTGAAGTGTTGGGACTGTGTGTGTGTAAAAAAGGGATATTTCTGCAACAGAGGACAAGGAAAAGGCTAGATAGCTACACAAAACTTCCTAAGGAAAAGGGACCAAGAACACAAGTTATCATGCCTCCCTGGGACTCAGCCTCCAGCCTCTATTTCTCAGGCTGAATCTCTGATCAAAGATCTTGGGCCCTGCAGGGCAGAGGCAACATCATAGCTGTGAAACACAGCCTTAATGAAATAACTTGAAGGCTCTCTGCTGTACAGAAAAAAAAAATTAAATCGAGCAATGGCTTACCTTTCCATCTAGAGTAGGATGTTTAGCTGCTTCTGAAGCCTGGCAAATTTAGCAGCAGCTGCTGGAAACAGTTCAATTCGATGCTAAACAGAAATATTAAAGCTAGCATAGTTAAAAGGCAATAAATTCCTCACTTAAGATTATATTTAGATGCAAATCGGACTTGAAAGGACACCCAGGACTAAAGCATATTTCTTGACTGAATCAAGAAAGGCAATCAATAATAGAAGTCAGTAGTAAGAAAAATGGCATATTGCCATTTGGAATAATGATTCAAGGTGGACATGGATCAGACTGAATTCCATCATTTTAAGCATGGAAATGTCCATTTGGCTAGGGAACTCCTCTTCAGAGACCGCAAGGCAGCTGACACAAGAAGGCAGATGTTTCCAGGATCAGTAGTGCAAAGTGACCACTACCAATTAATCAGTTTTATTGTATTGGATAGGTTTTAAACTGCTGAAATAGTTACATCCCAATACTCAGAAATATCTTCTTGCACACTGTTTAAGCAGCAGAGAGATTAGGAGCACAATAGGCGGTACAGACACAAGTCCTTACTCTTAGCAGGGACAGGCAGCTTGACCTCTTCCTATCCTGTGCCAGGCCCTGGAGCAGGCAGTGTTAAGTAACGCTGCAAACAGCAAAAATACTGGAGCCATGGTCGCTCCTGAGCAACCCTGATCGCCAAGAGAGACAAACCACTATTTCACCCTCTACTGAGGGGAATAAATAACCTACAGCTTCTTCTGTCCACCTCTGCCACGGCCACAGCTGCGTAATTTCCTTGGACACCTACCTGGGTGGCCCCAGCTGTACACAGCTCTCTGGGTATTGACAAGACCCAGAAAGTAGATCTTGTCCAAATAGGATCTTCATAAGGATCACCTCATGTATCAAGGGCATGAGGAGAAGGAATTCCAGACCATGGCTAGTGAGGGTTTAGAGTAGGTTTGGGTATTCTTCTATGCTCTCATTCTAGGAAGGCAGCTTTAATTTCTCCAGTACATTCTAAGCAATCTTCCTTCTGTTTAATTTCTTTCAGGCTAGCCAAAAAATCCTTTGGAACTGCTTTTCTCAAGTCTCCAACTATCAAGCTGGTAATATGTACATATACACCTCCCCCACTATATATTCTATATATGTATTACATGTACCCCCACATCAACAAGGAAACAAAAGTAGAAAGATACTGAAGTTACTGGTGCCCTACTGTGGCTGTTTAAAGACAGCAGTAGGATGCACACAGGTCTGGTTATAAGAGCTGTAATTCTTCACTCTCTAAGAAGTGCAAGAAAACCTGTATGTTAAGTATGAAATAATTAATTTTCTTTCTAAATCAGAACCTCCAGCTTGAAGTGTCATTTTACTTCATATCAAACCGAACATAAACTAGACTTAAGAGAAAAGGGTGAGATTTAATAAAATTAGACAATAGGTGTTAAAACAAACACATTGGCACCAACCCAAAATAAATAATTTAGAATTCAGAACCATTCAGAAGTCTAAAAACTATGCAGAAAAAGATAGAAGTATTTAAAAATTAGGGCTTATTGATAAGTGAAAATTGATTTGAGATAGAGAAAAAAATGAAATTTTGGGTGGTTTTAATTTTTATTTCTCAAAATCTGATGCTTTTTACTACATTCCATGTTAAGAATTTTATGGAAGTTTAGAAGTATAGAAGTTTTACTAACAAGAAGGTTTTATAAGTAATTTGTTGGTACAATTTTTATAAAGAAGGAAAACTCATAAATTATAATAATTTCAAAACTTCTTGCAGTAACAGAAACTAATTCCAAAGCATTTTCAGAGTCTGCAAATTTGGCCTAACATATTTTCTTGTGAGGGAAATTAATTTAAAATAGAAGAGGCCAAAGAACAAAATAAAACCAGGGAGAGACCTGATATATATATATATATATATATATATATATATATGTATGTATAAAGGCAGAATGAGATTTTTTAATTCATGGATGATGAAGTCAGAGGCACACAGAACAATTTAGAGAAAGTAAATCATCAGCTCACATTTATGTTTTCAAATACCATGAGAGTGGGAGAGAACAGAAAGCAACCAAATTTCAGAAAGACCTTTGGTGTATAATTAATTTGTGGAATACATCACTACAATATCTCATCAAGGTCTGGAGTATGGCTAGTTAAATGGCTAATAAGCAAAGCCAGAAGCTGCATGGAGTATAAACATATTCTTACAAAGACATAAATTTCATGTCAGCTACATCTTTTTTATTTTTTATTAGTTATTGCCAAAGAGTATACAGGGTGTTGGAAATAGGGAAATAACAATGTACTGTTCTTCAGTGAAAATGCCATTTTCTTTCCTTTTATATATTTTGTTTGTTGAGATCTAAATAAAATTATCTTCTGACCTGAAGAAAGACATTTCACATGCTTTTTTCATCTATTTTTAATAAAGCAATGCTATGTAAATGAGAAGAGAGAGACAGTCACTGTTCCAGTGAAACCGTGGAGAAGGAGAGAAAATGATGATAGTAGTGGGTTTTGATGAAGAAGTTATTCTGGCTGCCATCTGAGGACAAAGGAGGTGAGAAGGACCCACCAGTTAAACTCCACATGGTAATTCTGTCTGCCTGCATCCCACAACATACTGCCTTCATAGTGGGGGTGGACTTAAGAGCTACCAGTCCCTCCTACCTCCTGTAAATTTGGTATCTTTGGACCACCATGCATCTTTCATATCCAATCAATTAATTTTAGTGATACAGCCTAATCTCTTCTCATAGAGCCAAAGGCAGCTTTAGTCAAGGGTCATGCTGGGACTGAGAGGGCCAGCACACCCATGGATAATGGGGCAGGCAGAGTTCCTAGTTGCCCTTCCTTCCCTCTATTAGGGTCTAGGGTCAATGGTGTCTTCTTGGACCTTCACCATAGAGCTTTTGAATGGCCAAAGTTGGCAGGAGAGGGTGAACATCCTTCTCCAGAAGAAACAAAGAGAAGAAATAAGCCTTCAAGGTTTTGCAATTTCTTTGGTGTGAATTTGAGAACCCCAAACATTTAGGGTTTAATTTTTTAATTTCATCCAAGGGTGAGACTGGCATGTCTGTCCAGCTTTGTCTCTCTTTTCTGGGAACATTTGGAGAGACAGCAGACATATCCAGAGTGTCACCACCTGTCACAGCTAGCAATTGCTTTGCTAGCAGAAGGCAACTCATCATCATCAGCCCAGGTCTTTCCCCTCTGTGCCACACATGCTGGATGCAACAGTGCTGTGGTGGCAAGGAAGAGCTCCCAGTGAGGCTGCCCCAGGAGATTTCAGAGTCTGTGGTGGTCTCTTGTCCCCCAGCTGCTAGGCAGTGCTTTGCTTGACCTCCAGATGCCAAGAAAATGTTTGTGCTTGCAGAGCAGATGTAATCCTGGATGGAAGAATAGGGTGGCCCCAATGGGTATACCAATGGGAGAGAGTCCAGCACTGCACAAAATGAAGCCCAGGAGCATGCTGGAGGAGTAAAGTGCCCTGTCTGGGCATCCAGAACCCATGACAAAGCAGGCATTTGGGGTCCAGGTTTCCTTCTCTCAGAACCACAACTAAAGTGGGGGCAGAGAGAAGGGACAATTGAGGTCCCTGTGAAACAGCAGTGGGCAGACAGAGACACCCGGAAGTGTGTCCGCAAGCATGCCATTGGGGGAGCAGGCTGGCTGCCGGTGCAGCACTTACCAAAGACCTGAAATCAAAGGCAAAAAACCCACACGAACAAGCAGAAGACCAAATTATAGTTTTCTAATATAAAAGCAGCAGAAAGGGTCAGGTCACACAGAGCTTGGAGAACTATTGCTCTTGTGCTCAGTGGCAGGTACCCCTGTTTTTCTGTGCTCTCTCTATGCCTATTGTTTTAATAGTAGATGGGAAAGACAGTGCAGGAAAGTCAATCTTCTCTCCCTCTCAATCATCTCCATTACTCTTTGTCGGATATAAGGGGAACAGCAAGAGTTAACAAGGTGTGTGTGTGTGTGGTGTGTGGTGTGTGGTGTGTGGTGTGTGGTGTGTGGTGTGTGGTGTGTGGGGAGGATGGAATTTAAATGAAATGTGGAAATAGAGGGGTGCTAGCATAGCACATAATTCAAAAGCAACTTGTTTCACCGAAGGACTGTTTACAAGGTCCAGCCATGCTAACAACAGCCTTCCTTCAAGTCCACATTTTAGTGGGGAGAAAAGGGGCAGCCTGCTGCCCTCAGGGAGGGTGGGTGATGGAGGGGTGGGAGATGATGATGGGGGCTGAGTAAAGAGAGGCAGAGAGGCAGGCAAGGGAAGGAGGGAGAGAGGGAGGCAGGCGAGGGAAGGAAGGAGAGCAAAGGGGGAGGAAAAAAAGATAGTGCAAATCCAAATGTCGATTTGTAGACACAGTGAGGAGAGCCTGCTGGCTGACAGGCTGATTTATTGGATTCTTCCAGTTAATCACTGCCGGCCTGTGGCCAAACGGATCTCCAGCAAAGCTGAAAGGCAGCTGAGGGAAACAGGCTTATAAGCATAAAGCCGCATAATGGTGTTCAATGAAGTGTGAGACTTTTAGTTCAGTCTCAGTGAGCCGGCCGCATTGCCGGAATGTCAAAGAGGGATTGTGGGTGGAAAAATTATGGATTTAAACTGCTAGCTGTAAATGAGGTCAATATGTCTGGTTCATAAACAGTCCGAGGCTATTCCAAGAATGCAGTGAGGGGGAAAATTAGCGTGAAGCCAACACTGTAGACAAACCTCATTGAGATATAATTGCAGCTATAAATACAAGTGAAAAGCTTACTGAGTGCAATAAAATATAGACACGGTTTTTTATCTCACTCCCCCCCCATATTTCCTTCTTTCAATCTATGCATTTGTTAAGTGTTGTGCATCTATAATATTCCCCCCCTCCTCCCTCTCCTTTTCCCTCTGACACCCAGTGTTGAAATTAATTGAGTGTTCTTGATCTCCTATTCCATTTTATTCAGGCAAGATTGGAAAAAATCAAAAGAGCACATCTAAAGCATTTTCTTCCCTTTTGCTTTTCTATTTGAATCAGGTTGAAATGTGTTAAAAAAAAAAAAAAAAGACATTGCGACTTTTTTATATCTTAAAAAAAATGCAGTAAAATGTCTTTTTAAACTAATACATCTGTTAGATCATTTGAATCTCAATTTAATGAGGTGACATCAAAGGCAAGTATTGGATCCTATGGAGAGTCTCTTTCACAAGATACCTGGTCTTTCCTCATGAAACATTGACTTTAAATTAATGTGATGTTTCAGATTTTCTTCTTTTCTTTTTTTTTTTTTTTTTGCCCTGTAGGTCTTTTATTACTGTATGGTGGGGGGAGGAAGCAGCACCAAAGGACAGGAGGACAGACACTGAGCAATATGCCTTACCCAGTTTAAAACTGATACAGTAATAAATTGAAGGCTAATGGCTATGGTCAGGCTGTTTTTTCCCCTAAGCCAATTGATTTAAATGGCAGTAATTTGGCTAGCAAGGCTAGTCCTGTTTAAATTAAACCCATTAATATAATAGTACCAGTCTTGAATTAAATCCATCTGTAGCAGAGCCTCCACCAGTCACTGGTTTAATAACTGTCCAGGGATGTCCTGAAAACACCCACATTCATACAAACACGAATAAGAGATTAAAATCAGGATCTAGAAAACCTCCTGTTTCACTAGGATGTAAGAAGCAGACGTCTGTTACAGCCAGGGACAGGAAAACCACAAACCTTTATTCTTCTTCTAGAAGCACAATCTGCAACTTCTTTATGTATGTTTTCATGAACTCCTGCCCCTCCCACTCCTTTTCCTCAGCTTGGCAATTACATTTAAATTTGTTTGCCTGATGATCTATACACATGTTGACCAATGTAAAAAGTTTCAACAAACACTATGTGGAGCAACAGGCTCAAAAAGGACATTGAAATGTAGCTGAGGATTAGCATCCGATACAGAAAGCTTATTCTTGGCAGAGGCCTTCACAATATGGTTAGGATTGATCTTTTGACTTCCTCCCCTATTGTTCTTGATTCCCATTGTGGCAGGCTGCTATGTATTATGAGGCAATTTCTCTCCTTACTTGAAGGACTATGCAGGATTTTCCTCAGACGTATTTAATGTCAAGCCTTGCCTGTGGGAACTAAAGGATGCAAGTCTTCCATTTTAAAGTAAGCATCTTTGTGCTTCGGTCTCACCTTTGTGAGATCAATAGCACCTTCAAAGTAGTTCTTCTTTTGAAAACCTCCTTATAGTTTCCCTCCTTAACAGGCAACTCCACTGTATCAGAAAGACTGAGTTTATTCTATATTTTGCTTGGTTATGTCCCACTGACTTACTTATGCCTGTTTTAAATTATGAGTCATCATGTTGGACATCTGTCAGCTTCAGGTGAAGTTGTTTGCTTCACTGGATGGATATTAGTGTTGAGAGTCACATGTAATAAATATTACTTTTTTGTCTGAATTTAGGTTTGCACTTCGCAGTGGAGAGAATGAATGCTGTTTATGATTAAATCACATCAGATATAGTCTGTATCCTTTTGTGTATATAGCTGAATCCAGATCTTATAATGCACATTGAGTTTTTATAATTTTTCACAATTCCCTGCCTCAGCATCTCTGTACAGAGAGCAAAAAAAATAAGACTGTTTCATGATGGTCTGTGTCAAATGATCCTCCAGTAGTTCTGCCCCACATGCTACATGCATGTGGGGCATCTAGAACCACATGCTACTCTGAACTGAAAAGAATGAACAGCACATCCTCAGCTTTTTCCTAGACAGTACTCATAAAGTTGCCTCAATTTGAGGTTGCCTGACATTTTTCATTAAAGGTCCCTGCTTTCAGTCACTTACCACTTTATTTAAGTGAACAGAAAATTTCTGTGTCTGTGGACACTTATGGACAGTAAAAGATGGTGAGGTCTAGAGGTTTTGCCTTTTTTTTTGCTGTATTTTTTGGGAGCATAAAGCTCCCAAAATTTTACTTTGTCCAAGCTACAAAAAGCTGTGGGAATACCATTAGTCATATGCTTAGGTCACACAAGTTTTGCATATGTAAAGTGTTCAAAGATATAGCACGTGAAAAATACTGTGAGCAAGAGGGACAAATTTTTAAGTGTTTAGGAAGCTTGGTCTGTTCATGCTCTCCTTGACCATAACAGTGTGAATGCAAAGCTGTGATAATACTTCAGCATTCCAAAAATTCAAGTTTAATATGCACAAATCAGAGGCAGAATTTATTAACTTGGGTTCAGTCTTGAGATATTCCATATTTAAAATTTCCAGTCTATTCAGTTTGTGCAGAGCAAGCTGTATCTTTGAGAAACAGACCATGAGGACATGGCCTTAGACTGTTACCTTAAAGAAGAAAGGAAAATTTAATAAATTGAACAAAAAATAATTGAATTCAACATATAATCTTATCCCAGAATGATCACAGAAATAAATTCTTCCACAGAACTTTATGAGTCATCCATCAGTATACAATGCAGGACTCCTCAGTCAGCTCAGAAATCTTTCTATCCCACAGCAAAGCAGTTCTTAAAGAAATCACCTCAGTCAACATCAAGGCATACATTTCCAGACCCATTTCCATTGGAAAGTCAATGTGACTTTTCAGGTCCTTAGAAGAAGGAATTGTATATAAGTGAGAGTTTGGAATTAAGAGCAACCACAACTGGCTGTAGCTCTTTTGCTTTGGCTGATTCCTTTTATGTCATCTGCTCTTAAACTTCAGTAGCTAGATCTAGACTAAGAAACTGAGGGTTTAATAGACCCTTTGAACACTGTCAGCAAGTCATAGGTATGTATCCGAATAATAATTTAGGACAAAAAAGGCAGATGGCGTTTGGATGGAGCCAGGAAATACATGTGGTCCATGTCCACAAGTCACTGCTATACCCCACAGTTTTATTTAAGTTAACATAGAAATGCTGAAAACAACCAAATGATGGCATTTTGCAGAAACTGATGATCATTCCACAATCAATCACTACCAAAAACAGATATCAGAACACTCAAAATTCAGTGGAATTTGCGACTTGCTTCTATTAAGGATACGTGATCTTGTAATATAAAGAAAAATGTGTGATTTTATTACTTACTGAGTTATAAATTGTCTCTTTTTTTGAAGCCTTCTGTATGTTACACTTTCAGTGAATAAATAATATTATCTGTAGGAGATGTGAATTATCCTCAATGTAAGGCAAGACATTTTGTGATAGACCTTTTCTGTAAAATTTGATTTTTAGTTTTTGAATTTGTTTTGAGAGTGGGTGAAGAACAGTGATCTTCAGTATTGGTAACCCCTTGCATATAAAGAAAATGAAAATGACATCCAATGCATTTCCTTCTTACAGAAATTTTGAAAATTTTCCATTGTTTCCTAAAATTTAGTGGATTTTGGTTTGAAAGCCTAATTGTCGACAGAGACCACGGTGGTTTGAGAGAGTTTGTTTAAGAACACAAAAATATGTAATTCAAAAACATTTCAGTCAAACTAATGAAGAGAGGAAAATTATTAAGCAGCACACAGAAACATCCAGGGCAAAAAAACATGAATCAAACTCTTTTATTTGAACCCTTTCCTCTTCTTGACTTTCCCAAATCTGAGACCAAAGAGAATAATTATATTGCTAATAGAAATCTTTTTAAAATAAAGGTACAGTAATTTTTCTTTGATTGAAAAGGTCCTCTGTTTTTTGTCATTTTCCTGATATCTGAAGTCCCAGTGCCTGCATCCTGTGGTCATTCTAAGCAGAGCAGTCAACACAACATTCCCACCTTCCGTCCCATTTTACAAGACATCAATGCATTTGGAAGACTATCCTATCAAATATCTGTTATATTCCTGTGTCCTGAATAAGTTTAATATTTTATAGAGAAATTAAAAACAAGACAGCAACCCACCTCAAGAACGCAATTGTAATACCCATGGACTCTTCTCTTTAAAGTGAATTTAGTGCACATGAAACGGACTGGATTGACAGGAAACAAGAACAGAGAACAGCTTTATTTCTATGCAAAGAGTATGGGCCTGGTTTTAGAAAGTCCCCTGTCACACAGAGTTTTAACTCACAAGAAATTACCAAAAGAGGAAATGATGAATTCTTTCAAATGCTAGCCAGGGTTATATTTACCAAAAAAAATTAGGCACAGGGAAAAAAAAAAAAGAGAGATTCACGATGCTATTGTCATTTTACTTTCAATTTATCAGCGATTGTGTCATGAAATGAAGCAATATAAATGATAATAATGCATTGTTATGACTCTGTGTGTCATTTGCATTACGTGACATTCTGAATTTTTCAATTTGAGTGTTTAGAACAGAAATTGTTGCCTTTGTTCCTGTATTGGCAACTACCTGCTGGCTGAGTTCCCTGTAAAAACACATGTTCTGGCCTATCTTCTGTTAAAATTATTAATTCATTTACCATAAATGGCGACCTCAGGCCTATATAATTATGGCTAGATAGCCACACATTAAGACCTATACATGAACATACTGTGTAGTCCATGTATACCTGAAGGTCCACAGATGAACCAGTACTATACACATTAATATATTCTGCATTGTATGTGTTCATAAATATGGGGTTTCTGATGGCAGGAAGGACAGCATACTTCATTTTCATGAGTTAGGAATGACTGTATAACTCACAGGTGGCAGAGCAAAGCAAAGCCACTAATGGATTCTGTACAGTCATCCCCACTGGATGAAAATAAAATTCCATTACACTGTCCACCATCACATATTATATTTATACCATATCAGAGACTTATGTCTATAGAGTAACTAAACTTTTCATTACCCTTTGCTGAAGAAATTAATATCATTGAAGAAATATAAAGACATATTGCTGGGTTTTATTTCCCACTGACAGCATCTAAATATGTATTTCATACAAGTAAACACACACATACACCCCTATTAATAATGTGGTGTTTTTCCTAGTCTGTTTCTGAGAGCTACTGCAATGAGTTCTTCTGTCCCCTGGATATGATGGAATTTCTGCTCCTTAGATTTATACATCAGGGGTTTTACATCTTTTCAGTCTCTGAATGTGATCCTGGATTTGTTATGTGTAAGAATAACTCCCTAAAAAACAACACATGCAATCAGCTTACAGTGAAACAGAATTAGGCCTTTTTCCCTGATTTAGCTGTAGAGGCATAATTACCACCTTTACCAATAAAGGACAGCAATAGGTAACAGCAACAACTAAGATAAGTCTGAGACACCTACATCATCTAGGAATAGGTCTTTGTTATTGCTGGATAGAAATTGTCATGAATGCAATACAAAAAGCAATCAAAGCAAATAAATAAAACCATCTCTAGGTGATGTTTTTGAACAAGAGTATGCAATAAATTTTATATAGGAAAATATTTGCATATACAAGAAAAAATTAAACTTCATCACTATAAAGCTCTACTCTCAGTGCTCTTCTGCAGTTGTCCTTCTAAATTGACTGTACTACCACCCACATGAGAAACAAAGCAAAAACAGAAGCTCCATTTCCATTTCTAAACCTATTTCATCTCACTCTGACAACCTAAATTTCCTTCCTTTTAAAAAAAAATGCTTAGCTTCCTTTAGACACTAGTGAGCATTCTAAAAGTGTCATTAACCTGCCTAAGATTTTAGAGACTCTGGGTAGTATATCAAACAGGTTTTTTTCCAACTCTTACATTTGAAAAGGAAGTTAATGATAAATAAACAAGTGGGACAGAAGCTCCGGTCCTGTTCAAAGAAGTCAAAGAGCAGCTTTTACCAAGTCACTTTTTTTTTTTTTTTTGAAACCTGAGCAGAAAAGTAAAGAAGCCAGCTCTCTGAAACATCATTTTCCACACTGTCTTCAAAATTTTTTTCAATTTAAAGGCTTATATTAAATTTAGAGGTCTAAGTGTTTGTAGCCAAAAAGACAATACACAGTCCTGAAAGTCACAGAACTGGACAGCATAGCATAGTAGGATAAATAGCAAGCTTTTAAAGTCTTACCAGGAAAGGGTATCTCACAGTAACTAATTGCTTTCAAATCAGATAATTACTCTGACGAAACAACTATTGAATTGCTGCCTATTTTTATTGAAAGGATACTCTCCAGCTCTCTGAAACACTGGCTAGACAGCTTTTTCAGTTAGTCATTTTATTTATGTTCTGCTCATACAGTAAGGTGCCCACAATTATATTGACTTCTGGAGGTTGCTCAGTATTAATTTACATCAACATAAAAGAGAACAAAACATTTCTTTTCTCTACAGAAAAGTTTTGGACAACATGGAGAACATTTTAACTTGCATAGGGGAATAAGACAGCATTTAACCTGGATAATAATTGGCTCACCAGCATGGGAAGACACAGAATACTACTTTGAATTTTTCTTTTTATGCATAAATGTGTCTATATATATAATCCTATATTCCCCTCAGGAAACAATTGTTCTTTGCAATTTGTCACTTCTTATATACTAAAAAACCTCAAAAAAACTAACAAAAAAAGCATGCTGCACAGAAGTGTGTATGGAATATTATGTTCTGCTGAACAATACTCTAAGATCTGATGCCGCACTTTATGGCAAGATTTTCTGAGGCAAAATTGAAATAATATTGCAACTACAGAAGTTCTAGTGGCAGCATTTGCCTCGATTCTACAGAGGTTCAGTGACACAGACAGGTTGGTTCGCTGGCTTCTTGTCTAACAGAAACAAAAAGTAACTTTCAGCATTCCAAAATATTCATGTGGAGGAAAGAAGTTTGGCATAAAAAATTTATCCTTAATCCTTCTTCTTCTTGACCTTACTTCTTTTTTCTCTTTTGTTCTTTTTTGTCAAGAAGTGATTTAGTTTGCAGAAATAGACTGGTTTAATAAAACTGGTCTTCTTCCTTCTACTAAAAGTTTACCTGCGAGAGCCCCAAACATAATAAAATCAGATTATGAAGGCAATCTTATTTACTTGTAATAAATCAAATCTTGCAGACATCAGTTAAGTCTCCCTTTCTGCACTGGGACAATATCATGCATGCATACATCAGTACCAGCGGTGTCAGAAATATATTTCATAAGTTCAGAAAAATTGCATACACACTTGCAGCACCATTATAAGCAGTGAATTTGTAACGTGAACATTATGATGTATAAAGTGGCTTTGTTCCTACATTTAATAAACACCACATGTCAAGTCCACAAACATAATGGAATTTGCTGGTGATCTACCATTAGATGTAGTATATTGTTTTCAGGAAGAGAAGTTTTCCACACTTTATCAACAGTATCCAGTTTTAAGAAACCATCTTCTTTCTCTCCTCTGAATGCAGAAGATTCTTTAGACTAGAGAAATAAAATAAAATCCCAGCCAGTGGTATACACTATTAAGTTGAATGAAGTCAGTGCACGACATTTCCAGTTGCAGACAAAATATTTCCTTCAGACTATCCCTGCAGAATATATGCCTTTATTATCCTAATATTGGTATAGGTTAGGGTGCTGAAGAGGTCATACCTAAGGTATGTTCTCCCAGCCCAGCATAAGAGCTGTGGTATAACATTCATGCCAAGGTATTTTCAGGTGTTTTCTGACCTTGCAAAGTTCATTGACACATCACAGATATTTTCAGTCCAAGTAACAGAGCAGCAGAGCACCCTTTTTTCCCTTTTTTTTCTTTCAGAAATTGATAAACTAAGAAGACTTGGACTGTAAACCTCTGTTGACATACATTTAGAGAAAGAGTACCTTTATACTGTTCACATCAGTACTGCCTATTAGAAATATTTTACTAGTAGTCCCGGTTCTGGCCAGGACAGAGACAGGGTTAATTTTTGCAGTGGCCAGGAGCAGGCATGGCTAGAACCTGGAGATAATTCTATACTATCTCATGTCATTTTCCATGAATGTGACGGGGGGTCTCTTCCAGCCCAGTAAGCATGGCAGAGGATGCAGTCAGGTAGCACTGATTCCCTCCATTATTGATATTGTAACCATTACTGTTCATTTTCTTATTTCTTTGCTGTTTTCCAGTAATTTGTTTTTATCTCGGCTTGTGCCTTTGTGCCTCCCATTCTCCTCTCCATCCTGCCACAGGGGGATGTAGATGGGGGAGTGAGTGAGCAGATCATGATTTGGACTGTTTCATTGGGAACACTAAATTGGGGCATATCATTCCTAAACCATGACAGAAGGCAAATCGCAGTATTTGAATATCAAGCTGACAGACATCTTGAATATTGAACCATGGAAACAACTTTCCTTGAACTGTGAGGTAAAAGATTTTTCACATGCACACATAAAAAAAAAAAAATCTCTGTAGACCTTAATCCTACCAGATGACCTGAGCCCTAATATTTACTAAGACAAAAGGAGACTGTCAACAGCTGAAACCTAAAGTTTTGCTGGGTTTATAATGGGAATAAAGAAATAGTATGGTATTTTCCTCCTTGGAAGTGCTGATTTGCCTTTTCTTAATAAGACAATTCATAGTTTTGTAAAGTTTATTCAATGTTGTCTCTTAAGCAAGTTTACTCTGTAGTGTTTGTGTGTTTCCCAGCAGAGCTCATAAGATCAAATTTAATCAGTAGAGGTTTGCATTGGCAACAACTTCTCATTCTGTTTTTGTTTCCCTTCTCCATTTGAAACTGCCTAAGGGTATGTACAGCTCTATTCTCTAACTATATATATATATATATATATATGTGTATTTTTTTTCACTGAGCTACATTAAAGCAATCCATTATTTAAAAGAATTGGTAAACTTTATTCCTAGAAAGACACTATCTCTAAACCTCACTTTCTCTAGTTAAAGTCAGGTCTCGTTTCCACAGGTATTTGTTTAAGGCAACATTTGGCAATCTACATTCTTTGTCCACTGCTCAGCTGTCTTTGAAGCCACCATTCCTTCTCCAGTACCCCTTCAGTTTCCCTTCTCCAGTACCCCTTATCTGCCCCAACACAATATTTGCACAGTGTAGCGGGTTCAGTTTGTAACCGGGCAGAAACACCAATTTAGTGTAGTGGTTTGGTCCAAAATACTCATTACTATTTACCTTCTGTGAGATAAGAATTAGGGAAACGCAAAGCAGGCACCAAATTTGAAAGAATATAATGGAGTTTATTAACAGACCTAAAAGAAGAAAAAAAAAATCATACCACACCTTCAGAACACTTCTCTTCCCCCCCACGCCTTTCTCCCTTCTCCCACTGACAATGTAAAAAGACAACCTTCAGATGTTCAGTCTGTTTACCACTTCCATAATAACCTTGTTCAGTCCATTTAGGAAGAGGAGTCTCTCTTGTCCATGCTATGAAAACATTATCACAACGAGACAGCCGCCCGGGTTGGTTCTCTGCTCACATGTGAGTCCCTTCCCACGACTTGCAGCTTTTCCCACAACTGCTTTCAAGGGTCCACTCTTGAATTATTGGGGTACAATTTTAAGGTTGAGCCATTCAGAAATAAAAGTTCTCTTCACCCTTTTCTGAGAGCATTTCATCTCTAAGAACAGAGGCCTCCTCCTTCCCTGGGAGCAAAGGGTCTTCCTCATCTTCATCTCTAGGACTATCTCTGGAAGCATCTCTAGGAACTGAGGTTTTCTCCTTTTGCTCACAAGTACAAGTTGAATGCTCCACCCCCCATGCCTTCATGAAATTACAACAGGTACTCTGGTACATAATAGCTCTACAACAGAATTTCAGCTTTAAGCATCTCCTCTTTCTTCTCCCTCAGGTTTTCAGCTCTTCACAGCAACAAAAGGGTTAATCTCACCTAGGCCTTGCAGCTGGAATTTCGCTTATCACTGCTGGTCACATGATCTTTGCTGGACAGCAGGGCAGCTTCAGCTGAATCTTGGCCACACTGGCGAGGGGGAGCCTGGCTACTCCGGATGCACATAGAAGGGCTGTGGGGGGGGTTCCACAGGTGGAACAGGGCCCATCGGCTCCAGGATGGCCGTGGCCTGGCCCGGACTGACCCGAGCAGGGCCTGGCCTGGGCCAGGCCCGCCGGCCCCCACATGGGGCCCACAGCCACCTGTCCCAGCACCGGAAACAAGACAGAGCTGTAGGGGGGTTTCTCTATTCTTAAGTGTGGATCACAGAGGCGGTCACAATTTTAAGTGGCTTAAAGAATTGTCCATATTCAAACTGGCCAGCTGATAGGGTCTGTTAGGTCACAGAGGAAGCTGTAAGCACCCCTTTGCAAGAACATCACTTCCGGGACTATGCTTTGCTAACCCATGACACACAGTCGGGTAAAAGGGAAGAAAACATGAATTCAGGTGACCTTGAGAAATTTCTAGTATTTGGCTGATCATTTTCTCAGCTAGATACACTATTCTGGCATAAATGAGACAGGGAGGAGAAGGGGAGCTACCTGTATTGTACTTGTCACTGACAGGAGTGCCCAGGAAACCTCTCGCCACACATAAACTTCACTATCTGAATCAGGCAAACATGAAAGAACATGCCACTGTGGTAACTACAGTTCTCATTTATGTTGTGAGTTCGAGTACAATGCAAAAAGAGACAAAACACATGAAAGTGCCCCAGCTTCTGTTTTGAGGCACACAGCAGATCACATCCTTACCACTTTAAAAAGGCAAAAAAAAAGTAGGAACAATGAAAAGAAAATACAGGCTTAAATATTTTCTCAGATCTACTTTTCTTTGTTCATAAGCACTAATAAATTTCACAGCACTACTGTGAAGAATTATATTGCTAGAACTATGTACAATATTTTAGGCAAAATCTGGGGGGGGGCAGGGTTGGTAAAAGTTCAAATGCAAAAGACAAACATTCCACTGAGAGACATTGAAAAATTAACTCCATTATTTCTTAAAAGCCTAGTATTTTTGTCCTTACTAAGAGTGATATGAGCAATATTTTAAAAAGAACTTTCAAATTCTAACCTCCCCTCCCCTCCCCTCCCCTCCCCTCCCCTCCCCTCCTCTCCTCTCCTCTCCTCTCTCCTTTCCTATCTTCTAGATGAAGTCATCTCTCATACAAATTCTGGTTTATACTCAGAAGCACTAAGAAGTAATGCATATGTCCTTTCAGAGGAAAAATGTTTTAGAGCTGTTACAGGTATACAGGACATGAAGAAAATGAACTGACAACAAAGAAGAACTTAGTAGTTTCATTTTGGTAATCCAACAGGTGCCCAGAGAAAAGGAGTAAGCAAGAACAACTACAGCATGAAGAAAGTTTACATGAAAGTCCTCTGAATATTAAGACATTTAGTCTTGCAGTAAAATGGGTGCACTACGGATTTTTTTTTTCACTATGAAGAATTGCCTATATGCAGCACTTGCCTGGAAAAAGTTCTTTGTCATCTTACAAGATCCAATGACTCCCACTCCTTCTGAGTCATGATATTACTCTCTAGACTGGCTGAATTTAGTAAAGATTTTAGAGGAATACTCACATTACATGCTGTGAGACAGTTAAGAAGAGAGTTGCTTGTCTACCTCACTCTCCTTGAAGCTGCATTTCCACTTGAACTAGTTGTTGAAGCTTGATGGTGGATGCTGGTGGAATGGAGTTTCTCTAGCCTGCTTCTGGGATCCAAGCAGTTTGTGCAGTCATGTAACATTCAGGTCATATACAAAATTCTGTTCTCAAAGCCCCTGTTGTGGAAAGGTTCTATTTTACCCAGTCTCACATATGTACAATATTCATATTTTAAAGTCATCCAAATCCCCAAATGTACTTCAAAAATTTTCAAAAGAGCTCTACCAATTTTTCTGGCAGGCTAATGATTCAAAGGGGATGACAAAATAATAATGTTATATGTTTACAAAGCCTTGTCTCCATGGACAGATAGTTTATCATTTTTAGCAGCCGTTCATTGTTCATTCCAATTGAATGTCATGTATATCTAACCAGAAAAAGGCAAAAATGTTGCCCAAAAGTTCCCACTGTTCTTTCTGGAAGAAAAGCTCCTTTTCAAATTGCATTCATCATGAACTCCAAGAACGCAAATACTTGCTACCTAGCCAAAATCAACTCAAAAAATCAAAATTTGGCATATTATAAAATGAAAGGAAAGGCCTGGAGTAGTTTCCCATCAACATTGTTGTGGTTTAACTCCAGCCAGCAGCCAAACCCCACGCAGCTGCTCACTCACTCCTTCGTCAACAGGATGGGGGAGAGAATTGGAAGGGTAAAACTTGAAAACTCCTATGTTGGGATAAAAACAGTGTATTGGGGAAAGCAAAAGCCCCACATACAAGCGAAGTAAAACAAGGAATTCACTCACTGCTTCCCATGGGCAGGCAGGTGTTCAGCCATCTCCAGGAGAGGAGGGCCCCATCACACCTAACAGTGACTCAGGAAGACAAACGCTATCACTCCAAAAGTCTACCCCTTCCTCCTTCATTCCCCATCTTTCTCTACTGAGCACGATGTCTTATTATATGGAATATCCCTTTGGTCTGTTGAGGTGACGCATCTTGGCTATGTTTCCTGCCAACCTCTCGTACACCCCCCAGCTTCCTCATCAGAATGGAGTACAAAAAGCAGAAAAAGCTTTTTCTCTGTGCAAGACCTGCTCAGCAATAACAAAGACATCTCAACCCTGTGTACAGCACAAATCCAAAACATAGCCCCATACCAGCCATTGAAGAAAATTAGCTCTACCTCAGCCAAAACAAGCACACACAGTCTAAAAAGTCTTCAGAATTAATTGCTAAAATAGTTGGAAAAGCTGCCTGAGCAGAAGACTGCCTAGACATACCAAAATACTAGTAGGCACTTGAAAATAGACTGATGTGGGTGACCTGAGGTTGCAAAATATCACCTAATGGGTGCAAGGAAGCCCTGCTTGAAAATTGTAAAGCTGTTTAGTATGTCCACGTAGATGTAGTTTCAGTGATTAGCAGATACAAGTATTTTTCATGGGATTGTTTTACGCTGAGAGGCTTTACACTCAGGTTAGACATATCAGTAGCTTGACTAACTTTGAGATTATTTTGTTTCAGATGCAGTCTAGCATATATACCTCCACTGCTGTTTTACAAAGCAACCTGAATGTTCTCATGACCTAATTTGCTCTAGCTCTTTACCTCCATAATAGCAAAACCAATCCAATTTAGCTGAACAATTTAAGAACATATTTTGTACATTTCTCTCAACAGTGTGCTAATATTAGTCAAGCCATTGCCACAGACTACTTTTTCAAACCTGATGAATAATGAATTGAGTAGAATAAGTACTCACGTCAACCTAACAACATTTTTTCTTGCTTCACATCCAGCATGCTTCTTAGTTAGGTCTGCAGTGTTGGCTAATAAGACACCAAACTGTGCCATAATGCCTTCACAATCCTTGGCATTCTTCTAATTCATGGTGTACTAATGAGCCACGTGGATACTTTCTCCTCCCACATCCCCTTTTCCCAAAGAAAGGGCTTATAAGCGCAAAATGTTGTGTTCACCACAGCACATTAACTTCCTTGTTCCTCTGAAAGCAGAAAGCAGATAGTTGTGCTGGAAAGTGGGCATTGCCATCTAACTTCAAACACCTCCAAGATTCCCTCCAGTCAAAACTGTTTGCATTTTCATTAAATGGTAAGGCATTTTGTCCTGTTTCCAGTAAAGTGAGATGCAGAGAGAATAAGAAAGGAAAGCCAGGCAGCAAGGCAGAAAACAAAAGTAGGAAAAAATCTCATTGGAACATTATACTACACAAGAAGTCAAAAGCTCTGGATTGTTTTTCCAAAAAAAAGCCTAGTGCTCAACCAAATGTCATTTCTATATATTTGATTGCTCTAAAAATTAAGGACCAGGGAGAAACTTCCATGATCTAATGAACAGCATTGTTTGTCAAAAACACTTGATCCTAATCTAACCACAGCCAAAAGTGATTCAGCATGATTGTGTGGATCAAGTATATGACGAGGCTGTTTTCAGTGATTCCAGAAGTAGCAGATTAGAAAATACTTGCTGAGGAACAGGAGAAGATTTAGAAATTTGCCAACACACTCCTCTGCAAAAAAATGACATGTGACCCTAGCTGGATGTGCTACTGAATCTAGTAGTCACTAATGTATATGAGCCAATCTGGAATGCCAAAATTGGAAGCAGTCCAGGCTGCAGTGCCCATGAACTGTGGGAGTTCACAGTCCTGAGGGATATGGGTCAGGAGAAGAGTAAAGTCTGGACCCTAAACTTGAAGAAAGCACACTTCGAGCTTTTCAAGGAGTTAATCAGTAGGACTCCTGTGGGTAGTCTGTTAACCCCCTGATTCTGCAATGCCATGTTCCCCCTGTTCCCTGCCCTAGCCTTGGCCACTCCCTCAGTTTCTCCCTATTGGCTCCTGTACCCCAGTCCTGCCCAGGGACCGCCCCTGGGCCCCTGACAAAACCACCCCGCACCCAGACCACAGGGTCTCTCTCTTTCTGCCTCTGAGGGTGCTGGGACAGGATGTGAATAAGGCCATGTTAGCACCCTCATGGGAGACCCTTCTCTACCTCCTTAATCACCACTGCATTGTAACACTGCTGGCTGCTGGAGCCAGATCACGGGGCTGTCTGAAATGGACTCTGGGATGCAACTAGTCACACAGCCCTAGGTAACCCCTGTTGTGCTCACAGGGAGCTGCAGCCTGCTAGGCAGAGTCAAGCAGTTACAACAGACTCCCTGGGAAACAGGCCTCAGGAACAAGAGAGTGGAAAAGATCTTTGAGGATGCCTTCCATAGGGTGCAAGAGATTGTGATCCCCAGGTATAAGGAATTAGGCAAGGAAGACAAGAGACAAGAACCATCATGGCTAAGTAGGGAACTGCTGCAAGAAGCAAATGTACAGGCAGTGTAAGACAGGCAGATAATCTGGAAGAGTATAGGGACACAATCCAGTTTTTGAGGAAGGCCAAAGCACAAAGATGATCTTGGCAAGAGAAACAAAGAACAATAAGAAAGGCTTCTGAAGGTTTATCAGCTATAGCAAGAAGGTCAAACAAGTCATAACCACATTGATGAACATGAGTGAAAAACTGGTAACTATAGACAAGGAAAAGGCTGAAGTACTCAACAATGTTTTTACATCAGTTTGCACTGGAAACCTTTCTTCCCACACACCTCAAGTGGATGGTCAGCAGGATGGGAACAGGGAGAGCAAAGTCCCTCCCACTGTAAGTAAAGATCAGGTTCATGACCATCTGAGGAAGCTGAACGTACATAAGTGTAAGTGATCCAATGAGACGCATCCCAAAGTCATGAGGGAATTGGCTGAGGTAGCTGCGAAGCCATTCTTCACGACATTTGAAAAATCATGGCAGTCAGGTGAAGTTCCAAGGGACTAGGAAAAGGGAAACATGGTATCCAGCTCAAAAAATGTAGAAAGGAGGACCCTGGGAACTACTGACTTGTCATCCTTCTCTTTGTGTCGGGGAAAAACCTGGAACAGATTATCCTAGAAGCTGTGCTCAGGCACGTGGAGGACAGGGAGGTGATTCAGGACACACAGCATGACTTCACCAAGGGCAAGTCCCACCTGACCAACCCAGTGGCCTTCTATGATGGAGTGATTCCATCACTGGAAAAGGGAAGGGCTACAGATGTCATTTATCTTGATTTCTGTGAGGAGTTTGACATGGTCTCCCACAACATCCTTCTCACTAAACTGGAAAGAGATGGATTTCGTAGGTAGACTGTTCAGCAAATAAGGAATGGTCATCTCCTGAGGGTAATGGTCAAGAGCTCAATGTCTGAATGGAAATCTGTTACATCTGGGGGGCCTTGGCAGTCCATATTCAGACCAGTGTTATTCCACGTCTTCCTCAATGACATAGGCAGAGGGATTACATGCACCCTGAGCAAGTTTGCAGATGACACCAAGTTGAGCGGTGCAGTTGACACTCCTGAATGTCATGAAGTTCAACAAATCGAAGTGCAAGGTGTTGTACCTATGTCAAGGCAATCTCACAAGCAAATACAGGATGGGCAGAGAACAGATTGAGAGCAACCCTACCAAGAAGGGTTTGGGGATTCTGGTGGGTGAGAGGCTGGACAAGACCCGGCAGAAAGACAATTGTACCCTGGGCTGCATCCAAAGCAGAGTGGGCAGCAGGGCGAGGGAGGGGATTCTGCCCCTCTGCTTTACTCTGGTGAGACCCCACCTGCAGTGCTGTATCCAGATCTGGGGTCCCCAGAACAGGAAGGACATGGACCTGTTGGACCAAGTCCAGAGGAGGTCACCAAGTTAATTAGAGGAATGAAGAACCTCTCCTGTGAGGAAATGCTGGGAGAATTGGTATTCATCCTGGAGAAGAGAAGGCTTTGGGGTGACCTAATTGTGGCCTTCCAGTACCTGAAGGGAACCTAAAGAAAGATGGAGAGAGACTCTTTACAAGAGCATGTAGTGACAGGACAAGAGGGAATGTCTTCAGACTGAAAGAGAGCAGGTTTAGATTTGATATTGGGAAGAAATATTTTCCTATGATGGTCAGGAGATACTGGAATATCTGTGGATGTCCCATCCCTGGTTCAAGGCCAGGCTGGATGGGGCTCTAAGCAACCTGTTTTAGTGAAAGGTGTCCCTGCCCATGGCAGGGGAGTTGGAAATAGAGGATCTTTAAGTTCCTTTTCAACCCAAATCATTCTGTGATTGTATGGTTCTGTGATAGCACCTCATGTCAGAGAAATGAGGAGTAGGTTTCTGTTTCTACCCTGAACCTTTCATACCCAGGATAATCGAACCACCTTGTAATTGCTCCAACAGGAACAAGCAAGGCTTCACCTATTATCTGGGCCATAATCAAAAGAGGTGAAGTGTCACATGGGTAGACAAAGAGGGAGGGAGAGATTTCATTTCCCATTTTGTCCATAGATACTAGGTACATTGAAAATCAGTGTAACT
The DNA here is from genome assembly GCF_965178545.1 of Coloeus monedula. Lineage (NCBI taxonomy): Eukaryota > Metazoa > Chordata > Aves > Passeriformes > Corvidae > Coloeus > Coloeus monedula. The sequence goes on along the minus strand of NC_138822.1, from coordinate 42,840,914 downwards.
TCCTTTCAGCATTGAAAGAAACCTGATGTGAAAAGGGGTGCTTGTGTAGCATAATATACTGGAAATGACACCTGGTCAACACTGTGGCAAGAACAGAGAAAATAACAAAAAACACATAGAGATTGTGTTACTTAGAATTTCTCATAGTCTGACATAGCTCGCCTCTTTTTTCTCTCAAAAAAGACAAAGGCATACCTAGCAAATTCCGAATAATTTCAATTCATCTTGGATTAATAAATAAATTGATTCATTAGTATTCCATATATATAATCTGATAATGATTGGAATCAATAGCAGGAGAATTATCTATTCAATAATTTTTTCATTTGTTTTTCATTGGTTTATATTCTTATCAATAGAAAACAATATCAAAGTTTTGGCAGAAAGCAGTCACTCATATTTTCATTGTAGAAACACCATAGAGACATTACAGACTCAGCATTTTAAAATTCTTCCTGTCCTGCAGGATAAATTCTGTTGCTTAATGTTATTTTTCTATAAAATAAATGAAACATTTCCTTCCTTTAGGCATAGTTGAATGTTAGAGTGAAAAGTGTAAGCTTACAGAACAAAGTTTTTATTTAACAGAATTCATGTCTTCTTTCCATTAAAACAAATTAACATGATACAGAGTTGGAATGCATAAAGCTGTATGAACCAGTGGTCTGTGTCATTAAGACAATAAGGATAAAAATATTGCAAGGAAAGAGATCTGCTGTGTGGATGTACAGTTTAGGTATGTGCAAGTGGCTTTGTCTCTGAAGTGCAGTTGGGAAGAGCTGTTGTAATTGTTGAATTAAAACGCTGAAACTAAATGGCATTATTGGTCTGAGCAGGGGGAATTTCAGGACAAATGCACAGGTATTTTTGTATAGCGACATTATGTCAATGAACTGAAATTTAAGGCTTACTACTCAAAGCATCCACACAGCAAATGCTCTTGAAACAAAAATGATAACTGGGAACTTGAGCACAGAGTAATTACAGTCACCAGTGAAGTAAATCAGCACAGCACTCAGACCTCAAGACTTAAATCACCTTTCTTGGGAATGGCCCAACCCTTTTACCCAGAAGACTTGCATATGAAAACAATTTGGGAAGCTGATCCTTGCATCCTCACAGCTGTTACCTAGTAACTAACTGCATGAGTGCTTCCAGTCCATTTTACAGCAAAGCAGCACAGGTTAGCTTAAATGGCTCTGCCAGACAGCCAGAAAGACTGGGCAAGTCAATGGCATCAGCATGTTACCAAGGCATTTGGTGGGTGCTCAGAAAGGAGCACGTATGCAGAAAATATTGAATTACAGGAAATTCCAGGGAGAAGTATTTGATTCTTAGGAGTAAATTTCTATTGGTGAAATCAGTGTTGCCTAGCTCAAGGCAGTGATTAATTGCTACTTGGATCAATCTGTCAGTATCCATCATCTACGGGGATATAGGAGCTGTTCACAACTTCTGACCAGTGGTCATCTTCATTAGTAGTAATTGCTTATTTTTGGATATAAGCTGCCATTGCTGACCAGCTGCTTCATGCTATGGCTACTCCTGAGAATAAGCAATCACCAAGGAGCAATATATTATTACTGAAACTGCAAACGCACAGGTATTTACAGCAATGAATTTACGAGATAGCAGTACATAACTGTGATTAGATGGTACACCCACCACATCCATATTCCTCTCTAAATTTTGTCCTCCAATCCTTTATCCTCCTCCCTACCTCTTATTCCAGCATCCTCTACCTGTCTTACACATGCTGTCCAGACATACACCAGCTGCCATGTCCCTAAGCTGTGCCCAGCATGCAGAGAGGCAAGACCCTAGGAAAGCTGCTGTCAACACCTAGTGCAGGGCATTCAGCTGGATGGCTGAGGGCTGACAGGCCTTGCTGGGGGCCTGTGCAGGCTACTGTGTTCTGGGGGAGGTGAGAATGCCAAAGACCCCACATGGGTGCAGAACTCCGACCAGGCCCCAAGTGTCATGGCATACACTGAACAGTTGTTGAAACAACACCCTGGAAAAATGGTGTAGTTACAGCTGCCAAACTTGTGATGGCATTTGCCTAAGCGTCTGGCCATAAGGAGTTCAGAAGCCCAGAGATGTCAACCAGCTTGAACAGGCTTGCCTATGATGGTGTACTTCTTTCTTTTGTTGTACATCTAGAAAATATTTATTATTTGATCCTAACCTTCAATTCATTCACAACCTGAACAGAACCCTTTTTGAATGAGTTCTGTTTTATAATTAAAACCCTCCAATATGTAGACCTGATGCTTCTAGGGAATGAACAGAAGAGTTAAAAATTTGTTCCCCAAACTACTAAACAATTTAGACTTAGAATAATAATTTACAAAAAATCCTATTAAAAAGGTACTGGTGGGCTCATAACCATTGTTTTCTCGATTTGTTATTGTGGTATTATCATTCCCAGCAGCCTGTACTTTAAAGAAAGGAATAAGTTTTGTCTCCTGAAACCTTAAATATAGTTGCCTTGGTCATGTTAGTGAATTCTGCTATACAGTCCTCACATGTGTCTCAGCTCTTTTGGTGGACCTGAGCACTCCAAAACTGAACAAGAACATGAGCTTTTGACACTGTTGGAACATGGTGAACATCATTCAGATAGACACAAAGACAAGACTGCAATCAAGGTTGTTTGATGCTTTGCCATTGATTTAATTCTGTGTGGAACAAACCTCATATCTTCTATTTGTCTGAGAGTTGTCATGAACATTTATTTTATTTAACAGATAATTGCTTAGTGTTACATATACCATGTAACCCTACTCATTTTCTACAAGTTGCCCTCTAGCCTCTTGAATCTTTGTATTTTGGCACTTTCTGTCTTCACGCCCTACTTTTTACTCAAGAATTCAAAGGTCTCTACAGGTTCGTTACAGAGTTTTTTTCTTTATTGCACATATTTTGAATTAACTTTCTTATTCATTACAGTTCTGGTGATAAAGAATTTTTTGCTGTTACTCTTTTATCTTCCCTTTCTGAACTTTGTTACAATGATTCAAAGGGAGACAGAGAGAGTTTAAGGTGATTCTGACAGAGTTTTCTTAGTCAGAAGGTAACAAAATCTCTATTTGATTTTGCTCCTCTACGTATATAGAATATGACATCTACATAATGGTTTCAAACAGGAACATTAAAAGCAAGTGACCTGATAGTCAAGTATATATTGCTTTCTAAATATTCATACTGAATTAATAAAATAGAAAGTATGGGCCAATTGTGGCTCAAGATGTAGTGAAAAAGAAAATAAATGACTGAACAAAGGTTATGTGTTGCATTTCACACACTCTCTTTGAAACAAGGGAGGGTCAAACACATATCACAGAGGAGAAAGATCACTGACATATTCTAAACTGCTGCAAAGTGTCAAACATTTTGTTGCTCATTAATTAATGAAACTCATACTCTTCAGGGTATGAGAGAAAGTGACAACAGATAGCTCACTGCTGAGGCTTGGATCCCAGGTTCTGCTTTGCCACTGACCATTGAAGGTCTTCAGCATTGGCTACCCAAATGCAGCTGCTTGATCTGGACTTTAATCTCTTGATGCTGTGTATAAGGCATGAAAAGGAAAAGAGGGTCCTCAGTCCTCTCAGTTAAAACCATTTTGATCCGTGTAAATTAATGACCACAGAATCAAAACCAGCGTGGACAGGAAGAGGCATGGTGGGATGGGACATGACAACAGGATGATTGAATGTAAAACCTCCTAGTGGACTAACGGCTGAAGAAACAAGTGCCTTCTTCTTTCAATCTTTATTTTGTTAGGCAAATAGAACAACTCCATTATAAGAAACTGAGAGAAACATGCTTCAGAAGAAATGTCTTAAAGTACCTATCCAGGATGTGGGGACTGTACCAGAATTTTTTCATGTTTTAGATAATGCCATTACTAGACATGCTGTGATATGCTTTTGAAGTATTATCCTGCCAAAGTCTATTTTTTATGTTTCAGACAGTTTGGTTAAAAATGCATAAAAAATGATGAATCTTTTGTCTGATAATTTTTTTCAATTAAAAAAATATTTCATCGCTGAGCAGCTTTATTTGCTATGAACAAATCAGACTAGACAGTGTCACTGCCAATCTCCTCGGTGCTCTGTCTTGTGCTCAAATTATTCTAAAAGGGATATATGCCCTTGTACTCTGTGAAATGTCTGAAATGCATCTAGTATCTCTATCAAAAGAATATGAGTTGTTGGCAGACTATGAATACTTTTTGTTTCAATATGATTTTTAGCCAAATAAAAGAGTCAAAAGAATTCCAGCTGGAACTGGACCCTGGGATATTTTTTTATGTGATAATATTATCAAACCCCTTTACTTTCAAATATCTTTCCAAAAGAAATAATGACTCTTCTAAAATTTTTGATTACCATCCCTTTAATTTCTGCATATGGTCATCCACTGCTTTCAAAAATTGTGAGCACTGAATCACTTTGGTTTTTTAAATATGAAAATGTTAAGAAGCCAAGATACCTTGTAGAATGCAAAATTTCATGCTGAGAATGAAATTATTATCAAAAAAATTAGGAGAAAATGCATTGCTGTTATTTTATATAGTTAAAGTAGAAATTTCTGATCATTAAATTCCATTTTCATAACTTTTGCAATAATGTCTAACAGTACAGATATACTTGTATTTTTTCAGTTGCTTATATTGTGAGAGCTTGTCCACTTCTTTCTATACTCATTGAAAATTCATACAAATCAGCTTATACTAAATCCTGATGGCACTGTTTTAACTAAATATAGAGACACTGAAAATTATTCAAATACACAGATTTGGGGGGAAGATGGATCCTTTGAGTGAAAAGAATTCTAGTTGCAAAAAAACAGTCACCTTGATTCATGATTCTTAAACTAAATACTGAATTATTTTAAAGTTGCTTCTTTATGAATCAGTGTCTTTAAACAACCTTCTTTGAAATTCATTTTGTAGTGTCGTTTGTTAAGGTTTCTGAACTTAAGAGTCCACAAAGATTAAAGAAGTGTGGGATTGTACTGTTCCTCATAAAACTTGCAGAGAACAATCCTGTTTTCATTAGAGAAAAGGGGGAAATAGTAATCTTTGAAGATGCATCTATTATTTTGCCTTTCCCTTTTCCTTTCCTTTCCCCATTTTCATTTCCAGTTCCCCTTTCTTTTTCTTCCTGCTTTCTCTCCCAGTTTCTCCTGTCCCCCTTCCTCCTTTTCCCTTTCCCTCTCCCCTTCCCTTTCAACTCTACTTTTATTCCTTTCCTCTAGCCTTTTTTCATCCTCCCCTTCTTCCTGCCTCAAGCTCTGGAGAAGTTTTGACCAACTCTGCACATCACTGTGATCATCTAAGCAGAACTGAAAACATTTGATAATCCATTTATCCCTCATATTTGAAAGGTCTTTGAATTCGATCCAAAACTGTACATGGACAATCCTATACAACATTATAGACACTTTGACTTGGCAGTGGCTCAAGGTGTGCATTCCTCCTATAGAACATGGCCAATTCTTTTCCAGCAGTTACTATGCAGCACACATGCAGCTCCCAGCCTTTTAGCGAGTGACTTCTGAATATCTGTTTGCTGTGTGGTCTGAACAAACAGAACTGAAACTATGGGGTGCTTGCATGCTGTTTAACATGTGCATTAGTGCCACTGTGTATATCCCTAATGTTAAAAGTATTTTTCTCTTCCCTGGCCAAGTGATGTAGTTTTTAATAATAATAAATAGCAAATAGCAGACCCTGTGCACATGTGAATGGATGAATAGCTACAAGCAGCTGCGATTCTCCAAATATCTCTGAGAATAACGCATTCATTCACCTAGCAAGCAACAATAATAATGATCTTTTGATGCTCTAGAGTTCAACCTGAGAAGGCAAAGTGAATTCACATAGTGAGTAAAACAGGTCCATGGAGACCATCTTGTCAGTCTTGTCAAATACCAAGTTGATGCTTGTTCAGCTGCCTGTAAGATTTTTCTACTCATCACAGTCAAGGCTAATAGAAAAAAAAGGTAACTTGAACAGTTTCTGCAGTATCCTTCTGACCCCTGTACTGAAATCATAAAGAGCCACATTGGAAGCTGCTGGACAGATTTCCTGTATGAAGAGATTTTTCCAGAAATTATGTTTTCGTGACACCGGTGTGGGGTGAAGTGGTATAAAGAGGCTGTGGGGGTGGAATTTTTATCTTTTAACTTACTAATTTTGCAAAGTGCCTTCATATTTCCACAGCTTGAAGATATCCTTAAGCAGTGGTAATTTGTAGGCTCTTATCCTTATTTTAGATGAATCTCCTTTCACAACTATTCACATAATTCTGCTTAGAGTAATGAATTAAAAAGGAAGAAAGTATTAGCAATTAAAATCATGTGCACCATCAGGTTTCTAGTAAAGCAACTAGGAGAAGTAAATTAGACAACCTCTACCTCAATTTGATAATAGGTACATGAAGCATGGGGTTTTTTTCTGCCTAAAATTCAAAATCGGAATGATAAAAAGAAGAAGAATAGATATTATGTGTTATGTTTTTTAAAAGAGTCATAAACAGGAGTGATTTTTTTTTTTTTAGGTCTAATGATGTTGTAACTGCTATATTGAGATTTTCAAAAGAGCACATTATTGAATATGTTTGGAAACATGGCAACTTACCTCAATGCATAAATGCATAAAAGCAGGCAAGAAGGTCCTTTTTTTCCCAGCTCCCTGAGAATCCCACTCATTAGACTGCCTGCACTGACTTCAAATGACCATAGCTAGCACGTATTGGCAATTCTAAATTAATTTTTCTTACCTTCCCTGCTCTCTGATTTTGCAGTCTCCCTTTGGCAACCAGAGATGCATGACGTTTGGTCTCCCAAGCCACATCTCCTTCAAGCAGTGAGTCTTATCATCCTCATTCCTCTCAGCCTCTGAGACTGAATTACCTTCTCAGCATTGGGTAGGACAGAGCCAGACTCTCCAAATGACTCCCTGATCCATCAGTTTTATTGTCACATCTGCTTCTCTGTATGTCCCTTCACTCTTTCCTTCACAGTTTCCCAGCTACCAAGTTGAAAGGCAATATTTCCTGTTCCTCTCTCTCAGCTCAGCTCCAATTGCAGGCCCAATTACCTCTGCACAATTGTTATTTCAGCTTTCCACCAGTTACCCGGTCCAGCAATTTCTTGAGCCACATTAGTGATTTCTTTCTAGTTCAGGCTGCACTCCATATATTGTGTTTTCTCACACTGAGCTCAGTTGTTCTGTGTAAGTCTGAGGTGCACAGCAAGTGCCTAAGCAGTTGTACTCTGCTCTGTGTGAGGACCCCAAGCACACTCTTGCAGTAGAAGAAACTCTATCAGACCAATTAGTAAGTCTGATTTTGAATGCTGTCTACAGATTACTTAAAGACTGATGAAATAAACACCCGTCTCTTCAGGGAGACAAAGCCCTGCATCATGAAATAACAATACATCTGTGTTGTTTCAGAGCTGGAAGTGTGTGTCTTTACAAAAAACTGGACAAAGACCCAACATGAAAATGTATGAGTACAACTGCTACTGGGAAAAGATATGGTTAAGACAACTCCATGGAACCTACTTGCTCTCCTCTCTGCCAAAGCAATTTTTTCTCTTATTCTTTGGCCAAATTTTCACAGCATGCTGAGCCCCATCTTTGTAGGACCCCTCTCTGTGGGCCCTTTGTCAACAGATTTTTCTAACACTTAACACCTTATTAAATACAGACCATAGCTCTTCCCTCCATGTACACCTACCTGCCTTATGTTATTTGAGTATTTTTTTCAAAAAAGACTGGTATGACAGCTGGGTAAAAATCCTGCCCTCTGCTCTGAACTTTCCTGGATCGAGCTTTGTGGGGACTACACGATTCTACTTTCCCATTTTACACAGCTACCAAAGACTCTCAAATTTCATGGTTTCTCTTACAGAAAATCTTCTTCAGACAGCATGAAAAAGGGCTGTCTCCTTCAGCAAACAGATGAGAATATACTTCCTGAAGAATAACTGAAAAACAGAGTGTAGCCACTCAAGGTAGCTACAAACCCCTCACAGTACACACCCCTTCCTTGCTCAGTAATTGCCATTTTTACTTCTGTTCTCAAACAGCCTTTGAAATTGAAGTGAAACTTGTGTATTAGAAGAATACTATCAGTTGCTGTACAAGTACCATATGATGCAATATACATTATATGTTATATACATTTTTAAACCTTTCAATTTGTTTTCTTCCATGTTTCTTGACACCATGACATGCTAGTAAATAAGTTTAAAACTTTTAACTTCAGAAAAACTTTCCTCTCTGAAGTCTCTTTAAGGAAAAAGCTCCAGTCACACAACAGAACAGCTTTACGTATAGAAAGAGAGATCTGACCCTTACAAAAAATATGACTCAGAAGAGAGCAGAACAAAACTTCAGGAAATTAAAAAATTCTTGGAAGTAGGAATTTTAAGAAATTTGCACATCATTGTAACATTGACCGTGCCATTGGATGCAATGAATTATTTGAACCTAATATTTATATTAAAAACAGAGATTGTAAAATGGAATTTGACTGACTTCACTTGCAAGAAACTCTATGCCATAAAGCTGTCCTTTCTCTAATCAAAATATCACCTGAATGAAGTCATCATGTTTGGCCTGATTGCATTTTTTTTCCATATATGTGCAGCTGCATTTGCCTCTCCATAAATGTCATTTGATTATGAGAAAATAAACAGGGAAGGACTCACAGGGAGTCGGTACAGGGCCTGCTTGTTTACCTGCCGCAGCTTTCCGGGCTGAAGAACAAATGTCATGCAAATGGTGCACCAGCAATGAGCTGCCAATCATCCCGCCTTGGCATTCATGGTGATTTGCTAAATCATTTAAAGAGACATGCTTTACTAAATGAAAAAATATCAGCAGCAAGGGCCTGTGTTTAAACATGGGGCTGAGTTATTATCCCAGTAGGCTGGAATGAAATGAAGACATCTTCCAATTAAAGCTTGCAGATGAACCCAGACAAACCCCCCTTTTTTCATAAAGACAGGCAGATTATGATTGGGAGAGAACAGCGACAGAGGCTTTCATTACAAGCTGATTATGGTGATATAATTCCCAGTGCTGTGCGTCTGCAGGCCCAACTTCACATTTGAAGGTTTTTAATATAATTTCCTTAGGGTGAAATGCTGAAGATTTATTAAACTTTATGAAGGGCTTACAGATCCAATTTAAGAGGACATATCATAGGGCAAAACTGACAGACGATAAAATACATTCCAAGAAGAAAGAAAAGAAAGAAAAGAAAGAAAAGAAAAGAAAAGAAAGAAAAGAAAGAAAAGGAAAACAGGGATGAAGAAAGGAAAGAAGGAATGAGGAAGGAGGAGGAGAAGAATGAAAGCAGGAGACAAGGAAGAAAGAGAAAGACAGAGAGACAGAGAAAGAAGTGATTTTAAGTTTGTAAACCATCTAAAAAGAAATATTTGTTTATTTGAACTATTCCTTTTATAAGCAACAGCTGTAATTTCCTAAGGTTTGTCAGAATTCAATTAATCTGAGGTTTGTTTCATGCTTAATAAAATCTAAGTGTTCAGATATTTAATGCTTGGATAACTGAAAAATTTATTGTCTAGAGCAAAAATGGATTAAAAAAATATTTGAGGGAGAACACTGATTTTTTTTTTTCTCAGATAAAGACTAGCTGTGTTTCTGAATTTATATGCTCCTTGACACTCCTTCTCATTCAGGGATCACTCTGATTTTATGCAGATGCATTTCCAATTACCCATACAGTCATTTGGGTGAAAGTAACAAAAAGTGGGTAAGTGTGAGTTAATATACAATAGTAACTGTCAACTTCTAAACAATTCTGAAAAGACTTAACTGCGCACATGTACATATATACACAAGCATGCACGTCCAAATCCCAGTTGGCAGGGAGACTTTTTCCTTTAATGCATGTGAAGATGAATTCTTTGATGTATTAAAGAGTATCAGATTTTGGTTATAATGTGTATTCAAGGAAACGCGAAAACAAGTCAGCTCATTGGATTGTTAGAAAATAAGAAGCAAGGCACATAGCAGCAAATTGCAATGCCCTTTTAATTTCTTTCCTACATCAGTGCCTGGTTATTTATTTATCCTCAAAAAAAAAAAGGAAGAGGGAAGTAAAACAATACAAATGGAATGATGTATGTCAGCAGCCCTTCACTCTGGAAAAATGAAAAACAACTAAGTCTATCTGTCAAGCAAAACAGTGAGTTAGGAAGAAAAAGTGCGACTTTGGGAGTTTCAGGCAGTTTTTACATCTTCCAAAGAAGGTGTAAAATTTGCAAAAGAGAGCGTCTCTGACCACACCTCCAACTGAACTAAAGGTAGAGGAAGCAGTCAGTTCTTTGTATCATTTCCTTTGCTATTTCGTCTGCAGAAAGTAAGATTTGCCAGCACAAAAATAAAGTATTCCAGGTTTAACCTCTTCTTCTTAGTCACACATCATGTAATCATTTGCTGTGATGAACAAGGACTGAATCCTAGATGAGGATATATTACATATGTATGACTTACATATATATATGCACATATATATATATGTGTGTGTATATATATATACACACCTTTGATTAGGCAGCTAAATTGTACTTCCAACATCTAAAGGAGATACAAAATTCACAGAAAGTAACCAGTGTCCTGAATAATCAGGATGTACAGATGAAATCTTGTATGGTGCTGAATTTTGTTGCCTTAATATGAAATGGGGTCATAAGATCATTGTCTAAACTTTGCCACCAAGCCTACTTTTATTTGATCTAAGTCAATATCTAATATCAGCTTTCCAGGGATAACCAAGAAATATGCTAATATTAGTTCTAATATAGTAAGCATATTTCACTTTTCCTTCAAAATAAAAACTGTCTTCTAAAAGATTACTATAAAAAACTGTAAAATAAATATTAATAAACAGAGACATACTAATTTAAAGATATTCATTTAAGCTCTTGGTTTGACTCTTTCTCCTGGAAAGGCCACAGGAAGAATATCAGACTCTTTGTCACTCAGTTTGCTTCTGGCATCACCTCAAGATGTTTTTTGATTGATTCCATTTTAAGAGACGTAAGTATAGCTTATTCTCATTTAAAATTGTGTTCTCAAAAGATATTTATGCTTCTGTACACAGGAAAGGAAAAGTACAGTCTAGCTTCTTCACTTGGGGAAGACACAGTGTACCCACCAGCTACACTCAGTTTTGTTTTATAAACATAAAATCAGAGAATTGTTTAGATTGGAAAAGACCAGACCTTCAGGACACCAGACCTCTGCTACTCTGCTCTTGAGCAATACACAGAAAAATGAGTAAAGCTTGGTGAACACAGTCTAAGGATACAACAGCAACAGTAAGAAAAATATAGTAGACCCTCAGACAGTATGTTACTAACTTAAGTTTGTCTTTCATAAAGAAATAAAAAAATTACACACCTACTGCTGCACAAGAAGTTATAAATACTAGCAGGGTTGCATGCAGCTGGTGCTTCATTACTGTGCAACTGAGATAATAAAATGGAACTAAATTTATGAGCTTTTTGGAGATCAATAAGGAAAGATTTGACAAAAAAAATAAGGAAAGGTGTTTCTATGGGGACAACTTATAACAAAAAAAAATCTCTGAGGGACAAAACATATTTGTTTGAGTAATTGTTGGTTACCATACTGTACACCTCCATGCTTGAATAAATATGAACAGCATAAGGCAGCACTTCACGTGCCTGATTAACACGTTGTGCTGACAACTCTACAAGGATCCTAACATTGAACTTGTCTGGGGTAAGATAAGATTAATGCTGGACCACACCACCTACAGACAATTCACAAGCAATTTTATTTAGCGGCAATCCATGCTCTTAGGAAAGCAGCATGTGCATATTGCTGGGTTATCTATTACATCACTTTAATATCTGTGTATTGCTTTACCCACTGATCAGTTTGGATTATGTACCCTGTACCACAGGCATCACATCTTAGACCTGGCTTAAGTAGTGGATATTTGTTGGTTTTGTTCTTCAGATTCACTTTTGAGTGCCAGCCACATCCTGTGACATTTCTTTGACTTTCTCATTGAAGAAGAGATTGGATGATTCCAGTTCTGTACATTCAGTCTTCCTTTGCCTCTCAGCCTGACCTGGTAGGGAAGGTAGGCTTATAGGTTTGTTAGTTTTCGTCTTTCCAAATAAGAGCTATAATTAGTTTCGGTGTCCACTGAAGCAAAAACTAAACCTGTGCTACAAACCAAAATCCTATGCAAGACTTAGCTAATAAATAGTTTCTTGATTTCAAAACAAAATCATTCCTTTCATCATTTAGTCACATAAAATTTCAGAAAGTCAAGCTTCTGGTGATCAAAAAGACATCATCATACTCTGAGCACTCTTTTTGACAGACTGCAAGCAGAAGTATACTGAAAAAACAGAATTCAGTCATCAAAAGTTAAGCAAAAAAAAAAAAATCCAGGCTTGTTCTAACCCCAGGTATTTGAGTCATGTCAGTCATATGCACAGCTAAAATCAGTGCCTGCCTATACTCTCTCTGTCTTTCATCAGACACTTTATGAACGTTGTTCTACCTACTAAGAGACTTACATTAGTTACTTCTCTTCATACATGGTTGTTTCATACCTACACAAATAGAGAAAGATGACTTGAATAAAGTAACCTCTCTCTTTGTATTTCTCCTTTACTTCAGCTACATTTACATTAGACTTCCCACTGTCATGCTTATAAACATTCACCTTCGTTTGCAAGGTGACAAGCTAAACAGGAGTTTAATTTTTAAACAGCCTTTCTTAATTCACTTGGTTTTGATTTCGTGAGCGTGCAGTGATATTAAAACACATAGGTTGTCCTAAGATTTGTAAGTATGCAATAGAAGGATTAAACAGGATTGATTTCTGCAGGATGTGAATACATGACGTTAAAATTTGCTGTTCGCCAAAGATTGAGGCTCTGGCGAATGATCATGATTGTAATCTTGCTACAGTTCATCTACAAGGCATGTCAAGATAAAGAACAAATCAAAGACAACACCCCTCATCCTCCAGGATTTTGCCACCAAACTGACTACTTTTTCTTTAATAGGATTTTTCCCACTTTTAGATCTGACATATTATTGACCTGTAGAACTTCATTCACTTGTTAACACTTGCAAAGTGCTGAATGACTAATAATTAAAATTGCTAATTTTTATAAGTCCAGTGAGATTAAGTAGACACTTCAGGATATTTCTAAAAATATGATGAGAGTAATGTCTGCATGGACATGTGGTAAGAAAAAAAGAAGATTCTTCAGGCTTCTCAGCATAAATAGATCACTACCTGAGGTCAGGTGAAATAGATATATCACTCAATTGAGAGATGTGTCATTCAAGTGAAAAAGTTGCATATTTTGAGCCCTATGTTTTTTATGCATTCCCCAGGTGACTCCAGACTGGATTATGGTTAGAGATTTATGCTAGAAAAGAATGAATTATCTGTTAAAAAATCTTTCTGGCAAAGCAACTGTTGAAGAACGATGCTTTCTGATGAAACTTTGAAACTGACTCCTAGACCCCATAGCAGGGACATACACCAAAGTGCTATAAAATGGTTGCATAAAATGCATAACAGTAATTGCTATGTATCCAAGAATGACTGTTAAAAAGTACTTTGAAGTAATTTTCTTGCAGCATTATGAAGACGGCAACAGAGAGGCTGAAATCAAAAAAAACTATTCTCAAGCTTTTCTCAAGCTCTGTGAAGTACAGCAACTAAGTTGTATTTCCTCTAATCTTCAGAAAAGTTAGGAAATATAAACCTTAATAGTTTGACATTTAGCACAAAAAATATATACGATGTGCTTTTATAAGTACTGTCTGCTCCCAAAGTCATGAATTTAAAAGCTATAATACTAAGTTCAGTCCATGAATAGCTATGGTTTAAGACTAAGCCCAGGATATGATGATTCTGAGTCATCTGTAAGACTAAATTATTAAGGACTTGCTTTGTGCTCTGGGCAAAGATATAAGAACTGAATAAAACATTTGTGCTTCCACACTAAAAAGAATTGCAAGGCTCATGTTCTGGAGAAAGGTCTATTTGCCAGTTGAAAAACAGGAAGAAGGAGCAGTGTGGGTGACAGCAATAAATAAGACTGAGGACTTGTTTAATAACTCTACAGGTGAGTGAGAGGTTATTTTTCTGCCAAGTCTTGCTATCAGAAAGTATTTCTCCTGCAGGGATTATGTTCACAACATATAAACCCAGAATAAATCCCATCACATAAGAAGGACCATTATAGGAGGTTGTACAGGACAGTGTCTCCAGATCCCTTTAGTCTTAGTACTGGTGGCCATCTTCAGCAGGTTGCAGACTATTATGTAATCCACACTTTTTTCCCAGATTTTGCATGTTCTGTGAGGGTTTTTCTTGACCTATCAATATGAAGACAACTGAACAGTAGTAAACAAGTGCTTTGGGGTCAAAAGGGTTCAAGCACATGTAAGGAGCAAAATTCTCAGTGGTAGCCATACCCTGAAACTGAAAAAATCCCTGCCATGTTATTAAAGACAAATGTATTAGGGGAGGAATTGGCTGTCAGAAATGGAAGCCAAACTGATTTTTATTTTTGCTCCCATCTGATTCCTCTCTTCAAATATACTGTGAAAACCTGAGAATATACTACATCCTTAAGCACCTTATGTGCAAATACACAATGAGTCTGTAGCACACTTCAGCCTGTTTCATTTCCATATGTCATTCCTTAATACAAAAAAAAACACTGCACTGATGATTTAAAGAATTTACCACTTTTGAAATCTCTTTTTATCATAATCTCAGGAACAGACATAACATGACATAATTAATTACTGTGTATTGCAGGAAATTGGTAGTAAGGACAGATTTATGGCTGAGATATACTTTTGATAGGTAAACTATGTAGAATCTGAACCCAAAGGAGCATGGAATATATGTTTAACACATGAAGAAAAATACCTTAATCCCATTCAAATGGTTATGATTTTCACCAGTGACTGTTGTGAATTATATAGGTAGAAAGTTGAAATTGTCCCCTGTCTGGTCTGAAAGAAGAGCTCAATGAGCAGTTCAGCCTTAATAAGAGCCATGCTGTAGGAAAACATTGCCTGGTCAGCCAAAAACCAAGGAAATCTAGCAGAAGGAGGAGAGGAAACAGTTTAGCGAATCATCGAACAATCCACAGAAATTCATGGAGATTACAGAAAGGTTTGCCATTTCTATCTCCAAATATCATCAAGAGAGGTACAGCCTATTGACATGAGGAAACTATGAATCTATGGAAATGTGTTGATCTTTGCAGTTCTTGAAAGCATGGGCGAAGAGCAGGAATAATGCAACTGGAACCTCTGTCAACGCTTTCACATCTCTAAGACTGAAAGGATCACATACCAAAACCACAATGTCCTACCTTGTATCTCCACTGGCTTAATGAATCCATAAATGGTCCAATAGTCTTGGAAGAGCTTTGTTAAGTATGCTTAGTTTCATTTATGTTTTTCTGCTACACCCACCATAGCTATGACCACTAAATATGCATATGAGAGACCCACTGAGAAAAGTGAAAAACTGCAACACAAAAAATGGAGTGATCAGAACAATAAAAATAAAAAACTATTTGAAAGTCTTTCTAGGATGTTTTTTCCTTCTTTTTTCCCCCCTTAAAATCATTACTCTGTAGGCAGGTGCCAGCTGTTTCAATACAAGTAGGTTTTGCTACTGAAAACAAAAAATTACGGCTTCTCAAAAATCAAGACCTGTACATTAATTTTGCTCACAGGAAAATGTTCTAATGCCTCCATGGAAGAATACTAATAGGACAGCAGAAAAGTGAAATTTCACCCATTGCTGATCTTCTTCTCTTAAATCTCCATACAAGGGGCAAGAGCAGTGAGGGACAGCCATCACCAAGTGGACCTGTTTCTCTTACTAAATTCCACCAGTATTTCCACTATAAACCAAATCAACTCACACACTGGAGTTTAATCCAGTCAAGTAGCTCACCTCATAATAAATTTAGTGATTAGCTGGTGGATTAGATTCATATATAGAATTGTATGAAAAGCTTCTGCTAAAATCCAGGTAAAATATGTCTGTAGCTTTTTCTCTGAGAAGACTTTCAGATACTTAAACAGTTCTTTCAGATATGTTAAGCATGACCACATTGTGTGAGCTCAAGCTGATTTATGTTTAATTAAGTTAAATGTCTCATATAGAGCCCTCTCTGTTGCCTTCTTCATTCCTTTTTCGCTCTCCTTTTTTTTTTTTTTTTTTTTTTTTTTTTTTTGATGACTTACATAAAAGTTACTTAAGATTTCAAAGAATTAAAACAGAGCAAAATAAAAAAAAACATCTTAGGAAAGGGTGACTTACATTATGACTCAGAAAGATCACAGCTCATCAACTTTAGCAAATGTTGTCACATTTATTCTTTGGTACTGTAGGGTAACACTCTGCATGTATTATCAATCCTTTCTAATCACACACTCCATTGAAAGGTGCATTTACAGTGCTGTCTGCACAGGTGGAATGAAACACACAGCTGAATGTTCTTCCTGGGCCCTCAATGGGATTAAATTAATGCAGATGTTACAGAGAGTCGCAGCAGCTGAAAAATTTGGCCTCTGCTTTACTCATTGATAAAGATACTGAAATGAAATTATGAGATATGTGAGGTAGCTGTACATTTGGAGTTTGGTTCTAGTTTGTATACTTGTCAGCCTTGGCTTCTTTGTTGCAAAGAAAAGCAACAAGTCATGTTTAATCTTTAAAACTTTCAAATCTTCAACCTTTTGTTTTTTTCTCTATGTATTGTTTCTTTGAAATGTACACAGAGAAATTTGGAAGGTGAGCAGGAACAGTCTCCAAATCTAATGACAAACTTTAACAGCTTGTGGTTGTTTTGCAGAGAGCCTGCCTCTGACACTACTGTCACATATCCATGCATTACTCATAGATATGGCAAGATTCAGATCTATTTTACTAGCCAGATGCTGTTTTTCTCTCTCATGCACCCATAGTTCATTGAATGAACAAGTAGAGAAAGGTTTGGCCCTAATTCTTACCTTTCTTTAGAATATAAAAGATTAAATCATTTTAACATCTGTAAAACTGCTTGATTCATATCCATCACTCAGTATGACCTAGTTTATAACTGCAATCGCTGTTAGGAGACTATGCCATTTACAACCCTTTCCAATTTCTTCTGCCATCTCATCTTGTTCCCTTTTCTGAACAAGTTATCTCTGCCTAACTAACTCCTTTACTATATTCAATTTCAGGCAATAATGATTATTCCCTTATGCTAGTTCTATTGTTCTGGAAATATTCCAGTTTTAGTAATTGCATTCTGTTGACATAAAATCCCTTCTGCAACTTCAGCTGGATACCATATTCTCCTTTACTTCCTGTCCTAAAGTGCCATGTCTTGTTGCTGAGCAGTTCTAAACAGCTGCTCTGTTCTGCTCCACTGCTTTCTGCATTTAAGCGATTTGTGCAGTCGCATGTTCATGTGCACGTACACAGACACACTGATTTGGAAAAGGAAATCAAGAATGCTTTAGCTGCAATTGCAATGCAGGTTGCTGTATAAATAGATGATTGTAATTACTTGACATTTCCCTGTTTCTGTCCCTATGAAATTTTACCTAATATATTTCAAATATTTTCCTGCATTCTTTGAATAAGTTATCCTAGCAACAGTTATTTTCTTTCCCATTATTCTCAAATCCAAATATAGGTACCTTAGCCTTTTCCTTTAGCTGGCATGCCTTATACAGTTTTTAAACTCATTTTTTCACTTAATATTTCTTTTTCACTCGATAAGGTAATTTTTGAATTAATTTCTGGGTAGGTTTTGTTCAGTTTGGTTTTTTTTTCTGATCAATTCCCTTACCATATTGTGCCTTTTGAAGTTTCTCTCTGCTGATGTCATCACACAGGTCTCTCTGTATGTCTTTTACTACTTTTACAGAACTCTATACTACTATTTTAGAGTGACTTACCTTGCTTTTGCGTCGCTTGCTTTTTCCTATCAACCCTGATACAAAAATCATTTCTCTCTGGGCAGAAATTAACACATTCTCATACATTTCAGGGTGATATCCAACTTATTTGACTGTGCCAACAGCCTTCCAACATGTGTTGATTTTTTGCAATTTTACATTCAGGTTGTAGATTTAGTTTTGCTTCACTGCTAGTTTGCATTTTTAGTTCACATATGACTTTGGGTTTTCCTATGATTAAAACAGAAAAGTAAGAAGTGTTCTCATAATTAGATGTTCATACACCGTCCTCCATCTGATGTGGTCTGAATATCCACCTTCCTCAGCCATTTCAGAGAAACATGAATTGGAATATTTATATCAGTGGAATATAAAGAAAAACTATTTTCTTTAGTACCTGTGTTTTACATTAACTCATATCTCACTAGATTCTGCCAGATGTCTTTCAGTATTGAGGTCATGAAGTGAAATGGCCCGAGTTTTTTGTCATGTTCATGTGATTCTTGTAAAACCTGATTACTTGGAGTTATTATCACTGATGGTTATACTGAAGTAAGAAAGAGAGGTTTAGGGAATTAGGGGATATTTTCGGAACATCTCACTAAATTTTCATCTGCTATCCTTTTAATGCTTAAATTTGAAACTAAAATTTCAAATGAGAGAAAAAAGAAGCAAATAAGAAGAAAGGTAAAAGTAGAACTCGTCAGTCTATTTGAGAAGAATTTTTGTATTTTAGAAAAGACACAGTTAATGAATAACGTGCAATCAGATCCTTGTTTTGCCTGCTGTAATAAATATTTATATTTCTACATAGTTCACATGAATAATTTCCAGTTTGTTAAGTGATTCAAGGGAACACTCTAATATGACTAATTCTTAGTTGTGGTATTTCTGGTTGTTTAAAGATTATAATATTTTTTGTACTGCTTCAATAGCATAAACAGTAAAACAGTGAACAACAAATAATTAGCATTTTCATTTGTGCACGCATATTTTCTCATTCAGATGATTAACAGTCATTCCCAAAACATTTGCTTAGTGCATCTGCCTAACTTGAAGAAGACACCTTAAGTTTTCTACTTTCTTTTTAGATTAGATGTATGTGTTTAGTCAATACAATAGCAGGTACAGAAATTCACAAGGCAGCACATAGCAAAAGGAAAAAGTCCTGAGCCAATAAATATCAAGCAGTTTTAAACTGAATGTAGACAATTAGAAAAACATTGTAAAAGTGTCAACAAACTTTTTGGCTGCATTGAGAAAGGTGTAAAGAAAAAAAAGGCAAAATATTATTATATGATTATGCTAGGTGATAAGACAGTGTTCTCTTTGGCTTTCTTCCAACAGGAAGTAGCAGAAAGAGGAAAGATGCAGAGAAGTGCAACAAATTTGACAAGAGCAAAAAGAACAATTTTAATAGGTAATCTAATGGGTTGTAGCACTGGGACTGTGTTCAAGCCCCCACATGGCTGCCTTTTAGAGAAGTGGCACCGTTCCTACATAAAGTGCAGAAGCTGAATGATAGCAGACTAGGTGTGGGCTACTGTGTTCATTATCAAACAAAATTATTGGGTTCCATACTCAGCAGCTCTTCTGTTTTTCCACAGTGAACAAGTTAGGAACTGATTGTTCTTTTAATGACAAGGGTGCTCTTTATTTGGCATGAGGGAAGGGGTGTTTATTTGGATCATTTCTTAAGTGAATTCACCCGTATGTAACACTAGGTAGTGCAGACATCAGGCGAACCTTCCTTCACAGTCTGGAAACTAAATTTTGGACCTAACTCCTACTGTATCACTATAATTCCAACCTGGCACTCTGCTATGGAGAGATTTCTAATCATGTCAATTTTTGCCACGTAACACTAGTTTTTTGATGGACTAGGAAAAGGCTCACTAGGAGTTAGACCACAGTAACTTGTCAAAGATATCTACCAACTTTTCTTCTCAGACTTTTCACTTCTAATAAACAGAGTGGCATGGTGATATTATCACACTGCAGATAGCCCCAGCTGCAGCATCGATCCAGTTAGGGTTCTGCACTTAGCTAATGTATGTACAGCTACGTATTTTTTGTTAATTACTTTCCTCAGAGATATCCAATTTTCAAAATGCACTTTTAGCTCATTAGAGATCCAATCAGCATTCAAATCAAGTACTGAGTCAGCAGATTTTTAGGTAACCACAATAATTATTTTAATCTTTCAGAAACAAGAAGCTACTCACAGTTTGGAGGGGGGGTGATAGTGTTATTGTATATCAAGGGAACAATGCTCTGTTTCAAATATTGTTTAGCAATGCAGATGAGACTGTGAAAAGATACATTTTCAGCAGGCTATAGTTATGGATGCAGAACAATGCTAGACAAAATGTTAATTATATTTGCCTCAAAAAAGAAGTTGAAAAAAGGGATTTTTTTTTTTTTTAGCCTCAAGATAAAAAGCAGTCATAGATTCATACTCAGCTGATGACAGTAGAATTTTTTCTTCCATGCACCATTTCTTATGCAAAAAACTGACATAAAAAATCAAGAGATAATTGATGTAATGAAAAATGAAACTTGGGAAAGTTTGGATAAAAAAATAAATGAAGTATATTCTTGCATTTTTAAGGGTTTTTTCTGTGGACACAAATGTAGGCACACATATGCTATGCAACCTCAATAGACACCAATAGAACTTTGAGTTTTAGAAGGGTAGCATATGGAAGCTTCTATCCTAATATGTAGAATCAACCCACTGTTTATTTTTGAAACAAAGCAGACACCAAAAAAAAGGTACAGCGTTTTCTCTGACTCTGCTTTCAATGACACTCATACATCAAATGTTTTCAGAAGTACTGCAAAATTGCAAAGACTGAGGTTTGCCTACTGTTAATAAGATGTTCAGTGAAAATTCATTCAGTTGAAAAGCAATATCATTGAAAAAAACCATGTTTAAAAGAAATAGTCCTAAAACCCCCTTCTACCCATTTCCATTCAGTTATACATTAGTGATGTAATATCATCTTCCTAACTGCCTGTCATGCTATTCCCTTTTTTTGACAAAAAATAATAGGTTTTTGTGCTTCTTTTTTCATGTTCCTTTAGTTTTTACTGCTGCCAATGGATCCTTTTTCTTTGGAGAGGGAGAAAGATGCCAGTTATACATCATCCTATTCTAGAATGAGACGTGAAGGACATAGAAGAGAACATTTGAATAGTAGGCATCTTCACCTGACCCTTACTATTTCTTTGAAGAACAGCAGGAACAAAGCTGGTGACCTGTCATCTTCTGCCAAGAAAAGGAAACCAGCAGCAAATGGCCTTCCATCCTGACTGTGACCTTGAAATCCAGAAAAACTTAAAAAAAAAAAAAAAAAAAAAAAAGTGCTGGTCTTTCAGCAAAGGTGTTACAGCTGGACAGGACAGAGCTTTGCATTTTGTGAGATGGTTGACCTTACCACAGTTCAGAGACATAAGAAAATAATACAGATGTAGCAGCCTTTTTATGCTAGAACTTTAATGCAATTCTTGGTCTAACCAGTAAAAATAATTCAAACATCCTGTCTTATTTTTGAGGAAATGAAGGTTAGTTTTCATAGCTGTACACAGAGTTCTTTGATACAAGGAGCTAACAAATTATGTATTCAAACCATTATTTGGTTCTGCTGTAGCAGGCTGTACATAGAACCATAGAATGGTTTGGGTTAGAAGGGACCTTTAAAGGTCATCTGGTTGAAATCCCCTTGTGAACAGCAGGGACATCTTCAACTAGCTCAAGTTTGCTCAGAGTCCCAGCCAACCTGACCATGAAATTTTCCAGGGATGGGATATCCAGCATCTCTCTGGACAACGTGTTTCACTGTTCCACCACTCTCTTGTAAAAAAATGCTTCCCTATGTCTAGTATTAATATACCCTCTTTTAGTTTAAACCCAGTACCTTTGTCCTATTTACCACAGGTCCTGCTGAAAGGAGGATGGATGTCCCTATCGCTCTTGTAAGCCCTTGAAGAACATAAAGGCTGCAATATTGTCTTTCCAGAGCCTTCAGTCTGTTGTTCAGTCTGAACAACCCCAACTCCCTCAGTTGTTCTATAATTTTGATCTTTTCTGTGGCCCTCCTCTGGACAACCTCCAACTGTTCTATGTCTTTCTTGTGCTGAGGGCTCCAGAGCAAGATACAGTACTCCAGGTGGGGTCCTTGTACCAAAATTATACGTATATCATAACACCATATTTTTTGAACTGTAGTGGAAAAAATGTGTTCTGAGCAAAAGAAGACTCTGTTCATCAATGAAATATATGTCACCATTGTCCGTTTATTTTCTTTAATTCAGACCCTAACGGAAAGTGGCATCTATTTGAGAGTAAGACTCAAACATAGAAATCTACAATAAAGCATGAATACAAGTAGAGAGAGGAGCCATGACTGCAAAAAAAAAGAGTGCTGACGCAATGGTTTTGTATGTACTGACTCTATTGTGCTATGGTTTGAATGCATGAGACAAAGTAGTACCTCTGATACAATAAGATATTTTCATTTCCTGACTAACAAGTATTAGTGAAATAAGGCTTCCTGTAAAATAAACCTTAAATTTTGAGGAATGTAATGCAGTAATTTTTTCCTGTATCAGCCAATGACACCACTTATATTAAGATTCCACTGAAGTTTTTAAACCATACTTCCCATTACATGAAACCTACAGAAACATGCTGTAAGGACAGAGTTTAGGGTTTATTTATTCTCTTTATGAAAAAGAAAAAGGGTCTGGCTAAATTGGTATGCCAGTTCTCAGGCATAAATATTTTTCTCTTTTTAGGTAAGTTTTAACATGTTCTTTTCATATAAATAAAGAGTGACATAAACTTACTCTTTTAAGTTCTCTTTCACAATTGGCTGATTGTGCTGATTGAAAGAAAGGACAAGTAAACAAGTTAAAAGTCTTTTAAAACATTTCTTTAATGCTTTATGCATGCACTGGAGAAGTATTAGCTAATGCTGCAAAGAACTATGCAATTTGGTTGGTAATATTGCAGACAAAACTTTCCTTGTAGAAACAATCCAGTGCCAGATACTTGACTTGACATCCTGGCGAGAGATTTCTATAGGACTTTGCAAAATAGAAATTAATTTAGAATACCAGAAAGTAGTATAGAGGCTACTATACAGGCAGAAACAAAGCATCCTTGGGACTAGTTCTTTTATTCATTTAAATAGTTTTAAATGCAAGGTTTGTACAGGGAATTCAAAGCCCAGCAATTGCATTAGGCATATCAACCATATGTATAATAATTATCAGAAATATTTTAACTTTTGGTCATGTGTGTTGCTTCATTCTGGGTTCATTTGTCAATTTGAGTGCTAAATAAGCCATCATGTATTTAAAAAAAAGAGAAAAAACCTTGAGCTGAAATGTTGATTAGACTTCAGATTAACAAATTGTATCAATCTCTTCACCAAGGTATGTCCACAGAGGGTGCAGACGCTCTGCTTGTGGCCAGCTCTGGTGCCTTTTGTGACACTGTCTTCCGTGTTAGTGGAAAGTGCATTTATCCCATCTCTCAATTCAGTGTTCTACTGCTGCTTATTGAAATTGCAAAAAAGCTGTTTTAGATTTCTTTCTTCTCACCTCTTCTTCAGGAGCTGTACCTTACCTAATAGGAGGGCTTGAATGCTCCAGAAAATCTCAGCATTGTAGAATTATAAAAGACTGATGACCTGGGATACTAGAAATGTCAAGGAAGTGCAAATGAAATTAAATACTGCCTCTTCCTATCGTCTAAAAAACCCCTGAAGATAAATTAGATGAGGTTATTAGTACCGTTAAAACAGGCTCTCTTTTCCTAATTAAAGTATCTAGGACAGTGTCTAGGATGCAGCCAAGAGATTTTAGGCTCCTTCATTACATAGGATACACTAGTAGATCAGTGGAAGCCTTAACTGACCTGAAGCTTTGTTGTTTCCTATCTTTTCACACATTTAGGCCATTAACATATTAAGGGAGATCTGGCTAGAGATGGCTGATGGCTAAAACAGTTAGAGAGTGGGCTATTAGACAACTGCCAGAATATCAGAAGTTTTCAAGTGTTTGTATTCTCTTTTAGGGACTTATTTAATAAAACTGCATTTACAGGGGGCTGTCCAATATCCTGCAGTATCTTGTCCAGTATGCTGCATTCTGGTATGGGGTGAAAAGGAGAGATAATGAATGCAACTAATTTACATTTCCTTTTTGTCAGTCACAATAGGTTTTTTCATGTAAGTAAAGTTATGGCATTTTTCCACTTAGTGGTGTCTTGCTCACCAAAATCCCACTTCACTCCAAGATACCTTGAGCTGTTGCAGAGACACATCACTGCTTCTTTACTTAGAAGAGCATAATTCAATTACAGGAGGCCTCAGACTAACAGGAATTTCTGCCAGGAGTGGGAGACCTTAGCAGAACAACCTCTGCTGAATCTTGTGTGCCACCTGATTTCAAGTGGTGGTGTGTGGCTCTAATTTAATACAGACAAGGGTGCAAAGCAAATAAGGTGAATCATTTAGGGCAATAATATCTGAAAGGTAGGATTTCTATAAGTTTTATCTCAATACTGTCTTACTGGTATGTGTTTTCAAGCAACTGTTAGCAGTCATTGTGAGGTTAAAATAGTTCATCATTTTATCAGGATTATTGAGGGTATGACTGGAGACTTAATAGTGTGGTAGTGCTTTCTGTCACAATTTAATGGTATATTGATCTGGGAATGAGTGAACCATCATGACCTTCAACTGCTTACAGATGCTTTCAAG